>NC_044977.1:57691407-58291407 GCF_008728515.1 Papio anubis
AGATCCCATTTGTCAATTTTGGCTTTTGCTGCCGTTGCTTTTGGTGTTTTAGACATGAAGTCTTTGCCCATGCCTATGTCCTGAATGGTACTACCTAGGTTTTCCTCTAGGATTTTTATGGTATTAGGTCTAACATTTAAGTCTCTAATCCATCTTGAATTAATTTTCGTATAAGGAGTAAGGAAAGGATCCAGTTTCAGCTTTCTACTTATGGCTAGCCAATTTTCCCAGCACCATTTATTAAATAGGGAATCCTTTCCCCATTTCTTGTTTCTCTCAGGTTTGTCAAAGATCAGATGGCTGTAGATGTGTGGTATTATTTCTGAGGACTCTGTTCTGTTCCATTGGTCTATATCTCTGTTTTGGTACCAGTACCATGCTGTTTTGGTTACTGTAGCCTTGTAGTATAGTTTGAAGTCAGGTAGCGTGATGCCTCCAGCTTTGTTCTTTTGACTTAGGATTGTCTTGGAGATGCGGGCTCTTTTTTGGTTCCATATGAACTTTAAAGCAGTTTTTTCCAATTCTGTGAAGAAACTCATTGGTAGCTTGATGGGGATGGCATTGAATCTATAAATTACCTTGGGCAGTATTGCCATTTTCACGATATTGATTCTTCCTATCCATGAGCATGGTATGTTCTTCCATTTGTTTGTGTCCTCTTTTATTTCACTGAGCAGTGGCTTGTAGTTCTCCTTGAAGAGGTCCTTTACATCCCTTGTAAGTTGGATTCCTAGGTATTTTATTCTCTTTGAAGCAATTGTGAATGGAAGTTCATTCATGATTTGGCTCTGTGTTTGTCTGTTATTGGTGTATAAGAATGCTTGTGATTTTTGCACATTAATTTTGTATCCTGAGACTTTGCTGAAGTTGCTTATCAGCTTAAGGAGATTTTGGACTGAGACAATGGGGTTTTCTAAATATACAATCATGTCATCTGCAAACAGGGACAATTTGACTTCTTCTTTTCCTAACTGAATACCCCTGATTTCTTTCTCTTGCCTGATTGCCCTAGCCAGAACTTCCAACACTATGTTGAATAGGAGTGGTGAGAGAGGGCATCCCTGTCTTGTGCCAGTTTTCAAAGGGAATTTTTCCAGTTTTTGCCCATTCAGTATGATATTGGCTGTGGGTTTGTCATAAATAGCTCTTATTATTTTGAGGTACGTTCCATCAATACCGAATTTATTGAGTGTTTTTAGCATGAAGGGCTGTTGAATTTTGTCAAAAGCCTTTTCTGCATCTATTGAGATAATCATGTGGTTCTTGTCTTTGTCAACATTAGACAGATCAACAAGACAGAAAGTTAACAAGGATATCCAGGAATTGAACTCATCTCTGCAGCAAGCAGACCTAATAGACATCTATAGAACTCTCCACCCCAAATCAACAGAATATACATTCTTCTCAGCACCACATCGTACTTACTCCAAAATTGACCATATAATTGGAAGTAAAGCACTCCTCAGCAAATGTACAAGAACAGAAATTATAACAAACTGTCTCTCAGACCACAGTGCAATCAAACTAGAACTCAGGACTAAGAAACTCAATCAAAACCGCTCAACTACATGGAAACTGAACAACCTGCTCCTGAATGACTACTGGGTACATAACGAAATGAAGGCAGAAATAAAGATGTTCTTTGAAACCAATGAGAACAAAGATACAACATACCAGAATCTCTGGGACACATTTAAAGCAGTGTGTAGAGGGAAATTTATAGCACTAAATGCCCACAAGAGAAAGCAGGAAAGATCAAAAATTGACACTCTAACATCGCAATTAAAAGAACTAGAGAAGCAAGAGCAAACACATTCCAAAGCTAGCAGAAGGCAAGAAATAACTAAGATCAGAGCAGAACTGAAGGAGATAGAGACACAAAAAACCCTCCAAAAAATCAATGAATCCAGGAGTTGGTTTTTTGAAAAGATCAACAAAATTGACAGACCACTAGCAAGACTAATAAAGAAGAAAAGAGAGAAGAATCAAATCGACGCAATTAAAAATGATAAAGGGGATATCACCACCGACCCCACAGAAATACAAACTACCATCAGAGAATACTATAAACACCTCTACGCAAATAAACTGGCAAACCTAGAAGAAATGGATAATTTCCTGGACACTTACACTCTTCCAAGACTAAACCAGGAAGAAGTTGAATCCCTGAATAGACCAATAGTAGGCTCTGAAATTGAGGCAATAATTAATAGCCTACCAACCAAAAAAAGTCCAGGACCAGATGGATTCACAGCTGAATTCTACCAGAGGTATAAGGAGGAGTTGGTACCATTCCTTCTGAAACTATTCCAATCAATAGAAAAAGAGGGAATCCTCCCTAACTCATTTTATGAGGCCAACATCATCCTGATACCAAAGCCTGGCAGAGACACAACAAAAAAAGAGAATTTTAGACCAATATCCCTGATGAACATCGATGCAAAAATCCTCAATAAAATACTGGCAAACCGGATTCAACAACACATCAAAAAGCTTATCCACCATGATCAAGTGGGCTTCATCCCTGGGATGCAAGGCTGGTTCAACATTCGCAAATCAATAAACATAATCCACCAAATAAATTTCTTAATCATAAGAAGAAAGGGCATGCTTATCAATCATTTGGAGGTTTTTTTGAAAAGTTACCCCTAAAAAAAGTGAGAGTTTTTCACTTTCTTCTGTTTATTTTTATTGTGGCCCCCTGAAATGTCTTCTTTTATTTGGCATTCCTAGCCTTATCCAGGAAATGTATCAGTTCCACGTCCTCATTTACTGCTGGAAGGAAGTATGAGAATGACAGCTACACAAACTGAAATCCAAATTAGCCACAGAAACAATAGCATTGGCTTCTCCATTTGACTATAGCCAACAGCCAAAGAGTGACCTCTAAGTGAATCAAAATTTCCACTCCTGAGATTTTGAGTCTGGATCTCTACTGTTTTTAGTCTCTTATCTTTGTCTTAAACAACTGTAACAAGAAAGGACAAAAATGAGACTAGCCCTTTATTTTCTTCATTTCATGGACACATACTAAAGTCTTGCTGCTTTCTGCTCTTCCAACTCGCTGGAATCTTTCAGAGCTCCTCTTGGGAAAAAAAAAACGAACAAAGCACTGAGCAGGATACATTGATGTGGAGCTCTAGGGGCTGGCAAACATCAAGTTGCACAGAAGTCACCAGGGTATTAAGCAACTATCACAAAGTATGTGAAAGATATCTTTGGAAATATTTTTCTTTTTCATACATTCTTCACTTTTGCCTTCTAGAAACCCAACGTTCTCACTTACTACTTTAATATAACAAAACTTCTGAATACTCAAATTTAACTAAGCTTGACTGACCTGTGGTTTAACAACAACAAAAAAGTATGTTTAAAAGAAATACTAACTTGTATTTCTATAGGATTTTATTTTAAAATATGTATTTATAAGCAGATACAGATTTATGCACACATATACCCTCATGCATATTTATTTATTATGATAAAGGGTTATTTGACATGGTCATGCTAGATAAATTCAAAACACAAGCAACTGCAAATATAAGACAGTGATTCTATAGACTCAGTATAGCTCCAGTGAACATAACTAGAATCAATCCAGTGATACTAATGTGTCTAATGACTGCTAGTGTCTGTGGGTGTGGCTAGCAATCATTAGACATATTAGTGCCACTGAATTTTTCTTCAAAGAAAAATAATTTTTTCAAATTTTAAACCAGGAAAGAACTTTTACTGTCCTTATCAATTCAAAGCCAAGTCATTAGTACTCAAAGTTTGCCATAATTATTTATACCACATTTTATTTTATTAACTATATATCACCAATTGTTTTTATAGCTATTCACAAATTTTCCTCTTTAAAATATGTTGACATTTCTATTGGGTTTGAATAGCCCATATTTTCCAATAACTGAATAAGATCCATATTCCAAGAGGATGGGGGTAGGTTCCACATCTAGCTGAAAGGGTATGCATATTTTTCTAGCTACATTTCCCCAGTAAGAGGCTGAAGGAGCCACTGAAGCCCTCCAGGTATGTTTAACTTGATAGTTACCTACTATGCCAACCACTCAATTCCTTCTTAACTTTCGAGTAAAAGTTAATTGAACTGAACAGATCTTTGTTCACTTTTGAAGATACTAAGAGTAATTATCTCTAAAGTTATTCCAGTTTCCAAGTCTTCCTTCTTAGTTTGCCAGTATGGAAGCTCTAGATCATCAAAACATACCAAAACCATAATTCAAGACAGAGCTATACAACTACAATTGTTAATAATTAGGTAGAGAATAATGTCATTATTTACATTCTTAATTCTATACCAAGTCGAATAAAACTACTTATCCCATTATAAATTCAGGCATATTGTTATTTGAAAAATAAAGAACATTTTGATTCTTTAAATAGAAAGATGTATTATATTTCAAACAATGGAGAAATAGATAACATTATATATAACTCACGTATCTGGATTTTTATAAAAGATGGAAGTTATATATCAGCAGCCAATATAACTTTCAGCCTAGGCTGTTCAAAATTAAATTAATTGGTGCAAATTAGGCTGAGCCAATTCCAAAAAGGTCTGATATGAAACAGATTTCACAGACTATGAGGATCCTTGGTACCATTGCCATTAAAATGCCACTCAATGGACTTCTAAAGCAACCCAGTCCCTCAGCAAGCTATTAAATCAGATATGGAATACTACCTGAGGATATGAAATGCTCATGACACCGTTGTCTTTCAAGGTAATAATGGAATGATTTTTAATTTCTGGGCTCATTAAAATACACTTAGTCATTTAAGAGATTCTATTAGGTGATCCACAGCATATGACAAGTTGAAGGATTTAGTCTTGGGAAAAAATTAACAATTCACTTTTCTTCTTGAGCTAATTTTTTAAATGCTGTCCTAAATAGTTCCTTAATCTCTTCTAATTTCATTTCCTGAATAAAGAAATCCTGAAAAACAATATGTAAGTCTACATACAATAACTGAAACAGATTTATTAACGAGTGACTCCAGACTTAAATATCCAATCACCTATCCAACAGCTCTACTTGAGTGACTAATACACACATCACAATAAGTACACCTAGAACTAACCTGGTTCCCATTTCAGCAGCTCCTTCCAGGATCTTCTCTCAGCACACAGCAACTGGATTCTACCAGTTTCTTAGTTCAAAAACCTCCCTGTTATCCCTTTTCTCACACATACCTCACACATAACCATTGGTCAATCCGATGAGTTCTAACTTCAACATATGTCCCTAATACGACTACTTCTTATTGCCTTCCAAGCTATTGATGACCCAAGGCATGATTCTCAAACTTTGATGGGCATCAGAACTTTCTGGGAGGCTTGTTGCAACACAGATTCCTGGGCCCTACCTACCTCTACAGTCTCTGATTCAGGTCTAAGGTAGAGTCCAGGTGATGTTGCTATAGCTGCCCCAGGAACCATGCTTGAGAACTGCTATCCTATACTAAGTCACCATTGCCTGTTGCCTATACTATTTCACATATGTCTTTCCGACTTCTCTTTTTCAGCCCTTGCTCCCTTGGAGTCTGTTTTCCAGAGAGTAGCCCAAATGATTTGCTTTAAATCTAAGTTAAATTTTGTTACTCCTCTGCTCAGGTCCCTGCCCTCTGCCCTTATGGTTCCCATCTTACCCAGAGAAGAAATTGAAGTCTATATAATCATCTACATGACCTGACAAAATCAACTTCAACTTTTACTTCTCTAAAATTTCTCATTTTTCTCTAGCTACACTGAAGGATGCTTCGTGAGCATTCAAACACATTCCCACCTCACTGCTGCTCAGGTTGCTGGTGTTTCTACCTCGTAACACTCAGCCTCCAGATTTCGGAAGGGTGCATTCCCTCAGCATGCTCAAGTGACATCTCAACAGAAAGACCTTTGATTTTCTTCACAGCACTCACAGAGAATACATTTAAACTTTAATAAATGTATGTGCTATTTATTTCTTGCTTGTCTCCTCCTATGAAAATATAACTCATCTCAAGAACAGAGACTTGGCCCTGTTTGATCATCACTAGATTCTCAGCACCTGGAACAGGATTTCACCCAAAGCAGCTGTTTATACATTATTGGATGAATCAGTGAAAAAATAAATGAATGTAGGCCTACAGAAAGAGTGATGATTTAGCAAGAGTACCTACTGTGTTTATGTATCAACAACTCTGTTAGATACTTACTATATGGCATTGTAAGCATGCCTACGAGATATCGCAGGTTTGGCTCCAGATCACCACTGTAAAGTGAGTCACATGAGGTTTTTTTTGGTTTCCCAGTGCACAGGAAAATTGTGTTTACACTGTATTGTAGTATATTAAGTGTGCAATAGTACAATATATAAAAAAAAATGTGCATACCTTAATTTAAAAATACTTTATTGCTAAATAATGCTAACAATCATCTGAGCCTTTAGCAAGTTGTAATCTTTTTGCTGACTGATCAGGGTGGTGGTTGCTGAAGGTTGGGGTGGTAGTGCCAGTTTCTTAAATTAAGGCAACAATGAAGCCTTCCTTTCACAAAAGATTTCTCTGTAGCATGCAATGCTGTTTAATAGCATTTTATCATCAGAATTTCTTTCAAAAGTGGAGTCAATCCTCTCAAACCCTGTCACTGTTTTGCTAACTAAGTTTATGACCTATTCTAAATCCTTTGTTGTCATTTCAACAATGTTCACAGCATTCCATCTCAAAAAATCACTTTCTTTGCTCATCCGTAAGAAGCAATTCTTCATTCATTCAAGTTTATTATGAGATTGCAGCAAAGAAGATCAGCCACATCTTCAGGCTCCACTTTTAATTCTAGCTCTCTTGCAATTTCCACCACATCTGCAGTTAACTTTTTCCACTGGTGTTTTGAACCCCTCAAAGTCATGCATGAGGGTTGGTATCAATTTCTTCCAAATTCCTGTTCGTGTTGATATTTTGACTTCCTCTCATGAAGTATGAATGTTCTTAATGGCATCTAGAATGACAAATTTATTTCTAGAGGGTTTTCAATTTACCTTGCCTAGATCCATTGAAGGAAGCACTACCTATGGCAGCTATAGCTATATGAAATGCACTTCTTAAATATAAGTCTTAAATAATAAGATTTCAAAGTCAAAATTACTCCTTGGTCCATAGGCTGCAAAATGGATGCTGTGTTAGCAGCCATGAAAACATGAATTTTCTTGTACATCTTCATGAGAGCTTTTGGGTAACAAGTGCATTGTCAGCAATAATGTCTTGAAGGTAATCTTTTTTTACTAAGTAGTAGGTCTCAATAGTGGGTTTAAAATGCTGTAAACAATTGTGCTGTCATCTAGGTTTTGTTGTTTTATTTCTAGAGCACAGACAGAGTAGATTTATCATAATTCTTAAGGACCCAAAGATTTTCAAAATGGTAAATGAGCATTGTCTTCAACTTAAAGTCAGCAGCTGTATTAGCTCCTAACAAGAGTCAACCTGTCTTTTGAAGCTTTGAAGTCAGGCATTGATTTCTCTATACCTATGAAAGTCCTAGATGAAATCTTCTTCCAACAGGAGGCTCTTTTATCTACATTGAAAATATGTTGTTTAGTGTAGTCATCTTCCTTTATTATCTTAGGTTTTCTGGATAAATTGCTACTGCTTCTGTATCAGTACTTGCTGTTTCACCTTGCATTTTTATGTGATGGCGATGCATTTTTAAGATTTTTTTCTTAAACTTTAGGAACCAACTCCTGCTAGCTCCAAACTTCTCTTCCACAGCTCTCTCACTATTCAGCCTTTGTAGAACTGAGGAGAATTAGGAACTTGCTCTGAATTAGGCTTTGGCTTAAGGGAGTATTGTGGCTGGTTGGATCTTCTATCCACACCACTCAAATATTCTCCATTTCAGCAATAAAGCAGTTTCACTTATATATCATTTGTGTGTTCGCTGCAGTAGTAGTTTTAATTTCCCTCAAGAACTTTTCCTTTGCATTCATTACTTGACTGTTTAGTACAAGAGACCTAGCTTTTGGCCTATCTCAGCTTTTGACATGCCTTCCTCACTAAGCTTAATCATTTCTAGTTTTTGATTTAAAGTGAGAGAAGTGTGATTCTTCCTTTCAATTGAACAATTAGAGGTCATTGTAGGGTTATTAACTGGTCTGTCTGCATTATTGTTGTGTCTCAGAAAACAGGAAGGCCCAAGGATGGGGAGAAATGCAGGCAAAACCAGTCAATGTAATAGTCAGAACACAAACAAGATTGATTGATTAAGTTTGTTGTCTCACATGGACACTGTTCGTGGAGAATCATAACAGGTATAATAAAAATGAGAAAATGTTAAATATTGTGACAATTACCAAAGTGTGACATAGAGACATGAAATGAGCATGTGCTATTATAAATGGTGTTAGGAAATGGACTTGCTTGACACAGGGTTGCCAGAGACCTTCAATTTATAAAAAATAGTATCAGAAAATGCAATAAAGTGAAGCCTAATAAAACAAGGTAAGCTTGTACTTATATCCTACAAGGACTTTGTACCATAACTTTTTATAAATGGTGTGGAGACAAGGGGAGACAACAAGGGGGGAAAAGCTAAACAAAGTAACTTTAAACAACACAGGTATAAGGAGATGCATAGGAAACCACCTGAAGTCTTTGTGATTGTGTAGCTTAAGCCTATGTTGTTTCTTACTCCATTACACAATGAATGAATGAATTAAACTAGATTAATTCATTTGCTAAATATTTTGAGCATGACATATCAAGATCCAAGTATAGGACACACAAGGATAATTTTTTTAAAAAGTCCTTATCTATAATCTGGCAGAGGAAAAAGGAAAAATACATGTATGGCAATTGTATTGTCTTTTTAATTTATGTATACATAACATGTATGTATACATAATATATACATTGTTTATATATACAAATACACATATATGTGTTTATATATATGCATACACACATATATACATATATGTCTACTTATGAGATGAGGTGAAGCTTAGAATATAAGAGTCCTAGAAGAATACAGTGTATAAGAAAGGGCATCATGCTAGATTGGGAAATTCAGTTTGGACTTCTTTCCTATCGGCTGACTATGGAACATCTAAGAAAATATGCTGAGTAAAGCACTTTTCCTACCACTTTGAAGCTCAGAATGAAAAACTCACTTGAAGGTCCACATTTTGGGCTTGTGGTAGGAGAGCTGGTCAATAATTTCATGACTATGAATCACCTCACCAAAGCGAAGTGTACACAGTGAGGAGACTGGACCAAATGTGGCAAAGGGAAACTCTAGGGATATCGAGTCCAAAGGAAATGTGTTTCATGAAAAGTATGTAATAGTCTTAGAAGTGCTTAATAATAAGATTGAGACTTTGGAAACTTAAAAACCCTTCAGCAATTGATGACCACATATTTTGGGAGGACTTTTCTGGGGGAAAGACAGTTCAGAGAGGTTTGTGGAGTGAGTGGGAAGGAGAGAAATAAAGACACTACAAAAAAGATGATAATGGGACAGCTCAAGGAAGTTGCAGATAAATTCTTTTTAGAATGGTAATGAGCAAAAGAATTGAGGTGACTATAATCAAGGAAAACCATTAACTCTGTGTTTCACGTAAATGTCATTCATTAAGTAAACTCTGGCATCGGAATTTCCAGCTAGAAAAACAAATGAATAAACACTTTTTGAGCACTTGCTCCATGTCAGGAATTATACAAGGCTCTGTCTTAGGCATGACCACCTGAGATTCACACAAGACACCAACATGTGTGCAGTTATCAAAACCATTAAATAACGTAACTAAAATCACTTTTCTAGAAATTATGGTCCAGGGCCTCTATTCAACATATATCTCAAAATTCCTATTCAGTCTATTCAATCAACCCTGCTAAATATCCCACCATCACAGGTTAACTCATCTTTATCCAGTTCTCTATTCCAGTTAAATTTTTCTGCCCATTCCAGTCCTTTCCTTGATACTTCTATTCAACTACTGTCTGCCTAGTAGGCATGGTGTTTAGTTACCCATCTCTGATTCAAAGTACTCCAGAGTCAATTTGAATTATTTTTAGATTAAAAAAAAAATGAACTGTTTCAAACCTACCAATCATTTGTACAGTTCTCCATTTTTTATTCTAACAGTCATTGCTACCTGCTTACAAGGTTGAAATAAGATATTTTGATTTTAATCCTATCTTGGACTTATAAAGTATCATTCTTCTAAAGAGCGCAGTGACCTTTGTCGTCTGTCCTTACAATATCTGTAGAAGAACCAGCATTATTCTCATTTAACAGCTGACAAAATAGATACAGAAGATGAAATGACTCTGTTAGAATGTGTTCCTTTACTCTTGCTAAGCAGTGACCTTACACTGTAAAATTCTTTACACAATATGCACCTTTTAGGGAAAAGAGGTGTTCTAATTATGGTTAACAACCAAAACCTTGGGGTCTGGCCATCGCTTTAACATAAAAGGGAAGGGTAAATGAACATAGAGAACATAATTCAGTTTACTACTAATATTATACATTATACAACAAATATTAAAAGAATGCAGCATTTATGTTTTCTTAAATTTCTGATTAACAAAGAATATGTTTTTGTGCGTTAGGTCTTTAAAACGAAATTTTCTCAAAAATGATATGGTATTTCTTATACCTTTCTCACTGTGAAGATAGTCACTACTTCATTCTAACAGCATCTATTTACTCTACTTATCAGAGCCAAGAAATGAAAAAAAAAAATAAAAATCTCAGAGCTCCAAAAGGACTCAGAAAATGCCTATATAGGAGGGAAGCCTACATTTCCTCCCTATTTGATTTCACAAAATTCCTTTACTAAGTCATTCATTATTCAGAAAGTGGCTACACCTTACAAGTTAAACAATTTGCAATGACCCTAGTATGCCGTAGCTCCTGTCACTCCATGAATAAATCCTATTCATCATTCCATACGGTTTGGCTTTAATTTTCATTAAATATGATGCGGTTTGGTTTTAATTTCATGTAAAACCTTCCTAGATTCCACTAAATTCTGAGTTTTCTGACAAATCCTAAGACAGACATGGGTGAGCCAAAACATGAGGGAGTGATTATTATAGTTCCAGTACGTAAGTGCTTTGAGGACAGCATCTCAATTAATCACACAATTCAGTAACCCTATACATTGATGTACTAACATCATCATCATCAGCAGCAGCAGCATCTGTCCCATGCTTCTCCAACTATAATATGCAAATACCCCAAGGGGCTTGTTAGAATGCAGATTCTTGAATCAATAGGCCTTAGGCAGGGCCTGTGGTTCTGCATTTCTAACAAGTTTCTGGGTGATGATGATGTGTAGACCACAAAGTGCACTTGGTCTATGTAGGCGTCACTGAGGAAATCAAGGCTAGGAGAGTTTGTATACCTGGTACATGGCTGACCACAGAACTGATATCAATACCAGAATTCATCACCAGCTTTAATTGCAAAGTCTTCACTTTTCATGAGGGTTCAGCAAGCTAGGGCCTGCAGACAACACAGAAACACTGTCAGGCCCATTCATTTACCCAATGCCTGTGCTGTTATTTGTTCACGCTACCTGAGGGCAGAGTTGAGTTGATTACCACAGAAACAATGTGACCAGAAAAGCCTAATATATTTATTATCTGGTTCTTTGCAGAAAAATTTGCCAACCTCTGCTTTAAATCACAGCACTGTATTGTCATATTAATTTGTTTTAAATCCCCAGAGCCATATATAAAGTGGTATGGAACAAATGTTTAAAATAATAGCTCCCATTTGTCACTTCCTGTCATTTCATCTACAACTTTTATAACACAATTTTCTTTTTGATGCATAAAATCATTTTTTTATTATTATACTTTAAGTTCTGGGGTACATGTGCAGAACGTGCAGATTTGTCACATAGGTATACACGTGTCATGGTGGTTTGGTGCACCCATCAACCCATCACCTACACTAGGTATTTCTCTTAATGCTCTCCCTTCCCTAGTCCCCTGCCCTGACAGCCCCCAGTGTGTGATGTTCCTCTCTCTGTGTCAATGTGTTCTCATTGTTCAACTCCCACTTATGAGTGAGAACACACGGTGTTTGCTTTTGTTACTTTGTTAGTTTGCTGAGAATGATGGTTTCCAGCTTCATCCACATCCCTGCAAAGGACATGAACTCATCCTTTTTTGTGGCTGCATAATATTCCATGGTATATATATATGCCATATTTTCTTTATCCAGTCTATCATTGATGGGCATTTGGGTTGGTTCCAAGTCTTTGCTATTGTGAACAGTGCTGCAGTAAACATATGTGTACACATGTGTCTTTATGGTAGAATGATTTATGATCCTTTGGGTATATTCCCAGTAATGGGATTGCAGGTCAAATGGTATTTCTGGTTCCAGATCTTTGAGGAATCGCCACACTGTCTTCTACAATAGTTGAACTAATTTACACTCCCACCAACAGTGTAAAAGCGTTCCTATTTCTTCACAGACTCTCCAGCCATCTGTTGTTTCCTGACTTTTTAATGATCCCAATTCTAATTGTCATGAGATGGTATCTCATTGTGGTTTTGATTTGCATTTCTCTAATGACCAGTGATGATGAGCTTTTTTTCATATGTTTTTTGGCCACATAAATGTCTTCTTTTGAGAAGCGTCTGTCCATATCCTTCTCCCACTTTTTGAGAGGGTTGCTTTTTCTTGTAAATTTGTTTAAGTCCCTTGTAGATTCTGCATATTAGCCCTTTGTCAGATAGATAGATTGCAAAAATTTTCTCCCATTCTGTAAGTTGCCTATTCACTCTGATGATACTTTCTTTTGCTATATAACACAATTTTCTATTTATGATATATTTACCTAATATCTTTATGATCTCAGCTTTGAACAGTGATCTTTAGAGTGGAACATACTTGCCTAAGGAGTGTTTACAGTGCTCCATTGGGGTGCTGTATTAGTTTGTCACAGTGCTATAAGGATACCCAAGACTGAGGAATTTACAAAGGAAAGAAGTTTAATTGACTCAAAGTTCGGCATAGCTAGGAGGCCTCAGGAAACTGACAGCCATGATGGAAGGTGAAGGAGAAGCAAGCACATCTTACAGGGCAGCAGGCAAGAGACAGGAGAGCAGGGAAAAAACTTCTACTTATAAACACATCAGCTCTGCTGAGAACTCACTTTCACAAGAACAGCATAGGGAAAACTGTCCTCATCATCCAATCACCTCCCCCCAAGGCCCTTCCCTCAACATGTGGGGATTACAATTCGGATTACAATTCAAGATGAGATTCAGGTGGAGACACAGAGCCAAACCATATCAGGTGCAGGAAGAAAACAATGGAACTACTATTTTTATTTAACTTTACATTAGTCTGTTTAAATTGTGTATTTGTATGTGCTCTAGGATTATTCTTAACGTGTATTACAGTGACCTTCCCAATAAATATTGAATGATGAAATAACCCATGTTTGCACTCTCCCCATGCCCAGCAAAGGGCCCATACATGGCAGGAACACAGTAAATCTTTACAAAGTATTTGTTCATTTAGTAAAAATGTTTTCTTCTTTTTTTCCCCCAAAAACCTAGGTAAGATAACTTTCAATAAGGTTTCAGAATTTGGGATGGAGGGATACAGTAAAAAAAAAAAAAAAAAAAAAAAAAAAAAAGAAATTAAACGTCAGTTTTGTGGCACAGAGGATTGCTGAATAGGCTGGCATCTGAACCAGAATATTCTATGAAAGATTCCTTCTAGAATATTCTACGACAAATATATGTACATCTTGCCAGGCACAGTGGCTCAGGCCTGTAATCCCAGGACTTTGGCAGGCTGAGGCAGGCAGATCACCTGAGGTCAGGAGTTCGAAACCAGCCTGGCCAACATGGTGAAACACTGTCTCTACTAAATATACAAAAATTGGCTGGGCGTGGTAGTGGGCACCTGTAATCCCAGCTACTCAGGAGGCTGAGGCACAGGAATCACTTGAACCCAGGAGCTGGAGGTTGCAGTAAGCTGCGATCACGCCACTCTAGCCTGGGCAACAGAGCAAGACTCCATCTCCAAACACACACACACACACACACACACACACACACACACGTCTGAGAAGCAAGAAGTTTTGGATAGTGAAAAGAGTTGAAGAGGTACTTATCCACGTGGAGTTGAAGGAAGGCAGTAAAGATGTCTGGGAAGAGAGAAGGAAGAAAGGCTCCAGAGAAGAGCCTGGCAAAGCCACACAGCAAGCTGAAAGCAGCACACAGCTGCAAGCATCAGGCAGCAGCTGAGGCTGCTTCCCAGTTGTTCAAATCCCCTCTCTGGGTGTTCAGCACCAAGGTCTTTACTTTGACAGCTGTAACCCTCTGAGTGTCTGAATCATCATTCTAAAGCATTAGTTTTCACTGCAAACTACTGCAGAAGATTCATCTGCGTCCATATAGACTCCAAGACCTTCTCAGCAAATTCTTTTTTGCATAAATCCCCTGACCTGCACCTTTTTTCATCTAACTTGGCCTCCTTATTCTAGAATTGAATTACAAAGACAGACTGACCGAAAGAGACCCTGATAGAAGAGAAGGTTCAACTTCAGTACTGTTCCTCAGACTAAAGTGATCACTGAAGTGAGATGCAGTGAAAATGCTATTAACCTACTCTTGGTTTTTATTCTCATGGTTACAAGTTCAGCTAGCTTTGATTGAAAAATCTACCATGTGCTAAGCACAGTGGGAGATGCTAGATAATATGTTCCTACATTTAAACTTGGCAACCATCCTACTAGGTAGATATTAAAACCATTCCAAAAATAGTAACTGCAACTAATAGAATCAGGATGGTCTTTATTCTACATCGGTATTTCTCAAACTCTTTGTTGGAAAACACCAGATTTTTGTTCTTGTTTTAAATTCTCCAGCCTATCACTAATTATTATAGAATAAGGTAAAAATACAATTCTAAAAATATTAAATGCAAAACATACAAAATACAGTCCCTTCTTTGTGGTTATTAGTTTCAACAGAAAAAAAAAAAAAAAAACACTATCAAATTGCTGTAAGAATTTTGTGGTGCTGATTCTTAAATTTTGTATTTATAAAGTTGCAAAACAGTAACATAAATAATTCACAGACTACAAGAAATTCATGGACCACACTTTAAGTAATGCCCTTCTATACACACAAGTCTTCTGAGAGCAGTGTTGCACAGAGCACAGACCACACAGAATGTTTCCATTCCTACCTCCTGTTGGTAATCTTGCAACGTCTCATGGTTCAAGCTAAATGAACTTAACTCTGTGTTGATGCTTACAGGATTTACTGAGTTGGAAACTGAACTCTATCACTCACCACTAGTGCAACATCTAAGCCTTATTTTCCTTGGCTACACAACTAGAATAATGACAGGACCAACTCCACAGTGTTATTTTGAGGACTGAATAAGACAACACATGTAAACTCCTGAGAACACATGAAAAATATTTAGATATTTGTTTTTGCTACTCTTGTTAATATTTATTAATATTTATAAATCATTAACATTGTATTCTTGGTCATATCTCTTTTCTTATCCTCTTACTATAATGTGCATTGTTTGAAAGATTTTCAGCAATGTTTTGCAAGTAAATTATATTCAGTGATGTTTTTTGTTTCACCCTCCCCACAATTAGTATCCTCATTTATATCTTTGTGATTTTAAAAATCCAGCAATAAGGGAATATTTACGAAATGATCAATCTCCATGATATTTGTTTCCACCTCCCTCAGGATGCCTCGGTAGCTCTACTCTAAGACCATAAACATTATCTATTTCTCCAGTTCTTTGTACATGAGGACCAGAAACTCTGACTGCAACTTCTTCACCTTAATCAGAAGTACCATATTATAAACATAGTCAGATCTCTATAAATACCCGGTAAAGTCCCAATAAAAATCAAAACTAAAATTTTTAGCATAAACTATCAACAGTACTCATTGACAGCAACAGTATTTCTATGTTTGACAGATGTAGTGTTTCTTTTTCTAAAATGAACCCTAACTCCAATAGTCATTTAGGAATCAAAGAATTTTGAAATCTGATCTGAAAATCAACCTATCAGGGAAAGAGTACCTTCCCTGACATGTTTTTCCTTCAAATATAAAGCAGACTGTCTGCTTGTCTGTAATATAATACTAAGGAATAGTGCTGCCTTGAAACAAGGGACCTAATCAGACACTGTGAGTGTCTTCCAGCTTGAAGGATTTCAGGGAGTACGTGAACCATTATTTTCAAGTTATACTGCCATTAGCTAATCACATCCATTTTAACAAGGCAACGGGTATGGCACAAAGAGGAATTATGTTGAGATATTAGAAGTAAGGTATTCAAACTGCTTTTTTTTTTTTTTTTTTTTTTTTTTTTTTGTATCTTGGATGTATTCAACTATTTTATCACCATATCAATCTGAAAGGATCTCTACCTCCCTGGCAATGAATTTTGAATATTTGCCCTTAAAATTAAATTAGTACTACTTGACCATTCGTTGCAGGAAAAAAAAATGAAACATAAAAAATGAAAAGATTTTCTGTAGCCCTGGTATCACATGAAAATACATCTCATTTCACTAGGTTAACTTCCTTAAAGGTTACTTAATATAGGGTCCACTAATTTCCACTTTTTAACCCATAAATCCTTACAGATTGTCCACAAAAGCAGTAAGATGGCATGGAGCTTGAGGAGTGCTCAATATCATGATCTCAGTGTACTCAGACTTTAGCCTGGGTGCTATGATTCAGAAAGACAGCAGCCCCTCAAACAAAGAAATGCATTTTAAAATCCTACAGCAAACATCAATATCCTTTCTATCAATACCCTTTTGCAAACACATTACTGTGTTCTGTAATGTTCTGCAATGTTGAGGGATATTACACAACTTCAGTACCTTGAAGTGAGACCTTTATCTTATTATTTATTATTTTTGAGACAGGGTCTCAGTCTGTCTTACAGTCTGGAGTACAGCAGTGTGTTCACAGCTCACTGCAGCCTCAGTCTCCCACTCTCAAGTCATCCTCTCACCTCAGCCTCTGAATAGCTGGGACTGCAGGTATGCACCACCACACACCCAGTTAATTTTATTATCTAATTTTTGTAGAGACAGGGTCTCACTATGTTGCCAAGGCTAGTCTCAAACTCCTGGGCTCAAGCAATCCTCCTGCCTCAGCTTCCTAAAGTGCTGGGATAACAGGCATGAGCCACCACACATGGCCAAAGTGAGAACTTTAGATATGACATATACAGCAGATAAACGAGCATACTGACAATACCTTACTCAACTATTTAAACAGAGAATAACTTACCAAAAGTATTTAAGGGCTCAGAGGTTCGCAGAACCCCATGTATGACAGATGTCCTTTCTAGTTACACCGTAAGAGTTTGGGATAACTAATGCAGCGTGAGGGGAAGGGATTATACAACTACACCATACTCAGCTACAAGACATGCTGCAGGTTATGCCCATAGTAAAAATCCCTCCTAAGTATGGACTGGGCATATTACGGTCACCTGGAGTAATCCAGGACTACCAGGGGGAGAAATGCTAAGAGATAATGTGAATCCATCCACGAAAGGGAAGACAGATTTCTCTGCTTCCTTGCCATTGCCATGGTAATAAGGAAACTGAATTTAACATTTTACTCAAGCATTTATTTTTTTGGTAGACAGTTCTCTGAGATTAAGAAAGGTAGACAGTTCTCTGAGATTAAGAAAAATTGAGTAAATATTAGATATTATTGTAAATCAGTAATAATACTAGTGAAGGCTTAATGCTAGTATAGACAAAACAAGTTCTATTTTTACAGGGCTTCAACAATAACTTCACCGATGAGCTTATTATATCTTTTAAAAATATTGATTAATACCAAAAATAATATTTTACACAGTGATTGTGAAGAAAGGAAATTTGCAGTGACTCTGAATCAATAAATATTTTATATACTTACTGAAAATAATTTAGCCTCACTCAAATTAGAAAGATTCTTTCTTGTTTTAGGTTTCTTTGGTGACACATCTTTCTATCCTCAGTTTGGGGGACAGTAGCTGTTAATCTATCTCTTAGACATGGCTCACTCGAGAATGCAGACAGCAAGTTCTTAAAGCATGCCAACAGTGAGGAGAAAACATGAAGGAAGCTGGGTCAGAATGTTTAGAAAGTGGAAGACAGCGTTTCTTTACCTCTGGAATGGCTAGAATATTTTTCCTTCTTGATAACAGGGATGAAGCCTGGAAGTTTTGTCCCGATAAAACTAGTTGAATCCCTCAGGCTCAGATGTTCCTTTGAGAGAAGTCAAAAGTTATTCTAAGAGTGACCAAAAAATGCTACCTATTTCATTCCCATCAACTCTTTCTACACCCTTTCTATGACTGAAATAGTCTACTCCAAAGTAGAAAGCAACTAAAAAACCAATACCACCTAGTCACAGAAAAATTGGGTTAGGTTAGAATCAAACAGAAGAAAGCCACCATCCCCTGATGAGCTTGACTCTAGTGAAACCTACTAAAGGAGTTTTGTTCACCTCAGAAAGGGAGGCTGAGCTTTTCAAAGGAACACACTGTGTTCACTTCTTTTATGGAAAATAAACATTGTGTCTCTCCAGAGGATCTGAAATGGAAAACCCCCAGTGTGCTCTTGAAAAGTCTTACATAACAATTTTAAAAAGCAAATTAAAGTAAAAAGAACTCTTCTTAGTGAATTTGAACCAGTTGACCACTCATGAGCCAGTTGTTAGAGAACTCTTAGAAATGCTTCTTAAATGAATAAGCTTCTAGCTTCTATTTGATGTGCAAAATTTGCATTAGTTCTGTCTATAGTTCTCAGTTATTCCGCCCCTCAATCATTTCAACTTGCATTGTCACAAAGATAAAGAAAAAAAAGTCATATGAGCAACCAACTGTACTAAGACATTCAAAACCCTCTCACAGTACAAATTCTTGTGGGAAAAGGGAAGGGACAGGAAGAGGAATGAGCTTGACATCCATTATATTCCTGTAGTGACTTAAAAAAATTACCATGTGGCTATTTCCATCAAATCAAAGGAACAAATCCTACGTGAACAATAGTGTGTAATGCACTCACATTAGAATAGTATTTGAAAACTGCCATTACATATTTCCGAAGCAAAATCCATTAAATAAAAATAAGTTTATTAGGAATGAAAAATTTTTGTTTTTAGCCTTCATTTGTAATTAATGCAAATCATTCAATCGGAAGAAAAGTGTTAAGCATATGGAGTATGGATTATGAGACTACAACACTGAGAGCAGGTTATTTTTTTATTTTCCTCAGCTACCTGGAAAATTTTAAACAAAATACACTTTGGAAACTGTTATTCTGATAATTATCCATTTCATTAAATATTCTAAATAAAATACACTTTGGAAACTGTTATTCTGATAATTATTCACTTCATTAAATATTCTAAATAAAATACACTTTGAAAACTGTTATTCTGATAATTATCCATTTCATTAAATATCTACTGAGCAGCCATCCTTTTCCAGATTTGGGGTTAGACTTAGAGAATATAAATATTTGTCAAAGGATGAGGATGAATTCTCCTCCTTCACCTTATCCATCTGCTTCCCTAGAAAGGGACTTGGTTTATTTTCCCAAAGGAAAATACTATAGTAAATAGGTAGTTCCACCCTCACTATTTATTCCTCCTCCAACTCTGTGGAAAGTGAATCACTTGACTGGGATGAGTGTAAAGCACTTAAAAATCTACTGGATTAAGTCACCACTAGGAGAAAATTTGTGCCTGAAAGACCAGAGTACACCATGTTGCTCTTCACTTTGTCAGCCATACACATTTATAAAAGTATTTTGTTTGACTACTCCCCAACCCATGTGCTCCTGGTCAGGGTTGTTAATCACGCTATTCAGACATCCACACTGTACAACCAGAGTTATACAACCAGAACACCAACTTTCCCTGCCTACTGTGTATGGACATACGATCCAAGCCAATGAACACTTTCTCTAAAATAAGAGGCCATTGGAAGTGGATATGTTGACGACATTGGATATTCTCCCTTTTCCCCTCCATCCTTAATTCTCACTTTGCTCTGTTGAAGCTAACCTCTATGAACTGCCTGAACTCAATTCTCTTACATTCAATTAGGTTTGGCCCATGGGAGGCACTATTAAGATCAAAGCAAAAGAAGAAAGGGCAGAGCATTTATTCTCCCGGTTCTCTCCCTTCTGGGATCCAGGTTGGCAGTAGCTATGTTTTTCTACTGAAGGCCACAGCTCAACTGCACTACTCATTGGTTCTGGTAACCTGTCAATCCACTTACTCCTTCAGCCTAGGAGTGCAAACAATCTCCCTTCAACTAGCTGAGAGTGCTTCATCACCCCATGTAGCTGTTTCAACCTACCTGAAACTTGCAAATAGTTTCAATATTAAGGGTTCTTTAATTATCCTTTTTGATTATGCTTTTTTCTTGCAATGTATTCCAGATCGATATATTATATATATACACATATATATATATCATTATATATATATCATCATATATATAATGAGAAAAAGCCTTAGGCTGATATTACCCACTTATCTACCTCATAGAGAGAGCCTGCAATTCAAACTGAAGTCCATTAAGAAAAGCATAACTAAAAGAAAAGAAATAGTTACATAAACACTGTCTTTTATTCATGAGTAAAACTATGCTGATGCCAATGAAGCCACTAGACATTCTAGTTATATAATTCAATATATTTCAGGAGTTTTTCTGAGGCAGCTTGTATTGGGTTTTTAACAGTTGAAACTGAAAAGAAAGGCATACCTTATTAAATGAAATATATGCATTGCTAAGAATTTCAAATTCTGAAACAATATTAAAAATAATAGGTTTAGGAGAAAACTAGGATTGAGAACAGAACATGCAAACCCTATTCAACTCTGCATCTTACTAGCAAAAATAATCCTAATATACTATCTCAGTTTAACGCACAAGCCAAAACTTTACATTTCCAGTGGAAATCAACCACAGTAAACAATGTTATACACAGCACACTCAAGATAGAGTTTAAAATCAAAACTGGTTCTTGTATAAGATCATGAAGTACATGGGTATTGCAGACAGTAGAATAACAGTTGGTTGAAATTAGCTGGGTAGCGTACTTTGTGTGTAACTATTACTTGATGGTGCGGGCCTTTATTGACCTGAGAAAAACAATGCTTAAATCGATGTGATGCCCACATTATGCTGACATCATTACCCTATTTATAAATAACCTGTGAGTTAATTCACATCGTAGAAGTATGCATTGTACTAAAACAGACTGTAGTCCTATACAGCTATCGTTCTTCCTTTGCTCAGTTGTTCCACTGGTGATTTAGAAAGGTGTACATGTTGCATTTATTCTACTACTAATCACTTTTAAGTATTTTAAAACACATCTAAGTCTATTTTTCATTTCCAGGCAATCTCCCAGTCTCAGATGGTTTGACCTAAAGACTTCTTGTTCCAGCATCATGATGGAATATCTTTATACACCATGAATTATCTAAAATGTTCTCATTTCTTGTAATAACTACATTACAGGATGGCAGTTGTTCTGAATAGTTGTTCTGAATATTTGGCTGGCATGCAAGGTGAGTTCTTTATGTTTAATTGAAAGAGAATGCATGAATAATATATTTATATGGGCAGCAATATATTTCAGGTTAACAGAGAGGATATTTTAAGGTAATCCAATACTAAAAGTTGAGGTATTATGGAACAAATTGGCTAGCTGTTCTCCAAACATTTTTTCCTTCCTCCTGGGCACATAGCTAGACTATATTTCCCAGCCTTATTCAAGTCAGGATGACTTTACAACTAAATTCTGGCCAACAGTCTTTAGACATAATTGGTTTACAGTCTTCCCAGACTTGACCCATGGAGCCTTCTTTGTAGTATCCCAGTTCTCTCCTCCCCTTGACTCTTGGCTGCCTGCCAACAACCAGAGAATTCCTGGGAATCATGCATTAAAAACAGCAAATCCATGAGCATGGGATGTGTTTCCATTTGTTAGTGTCAGCTATAATTTCTTTCAGCAGTGCTTTGTAGTTTTCCTTGTAGAGGTCTTTTGACTCCTTTGTTAGGCATATTCCTAAGTATTTTATTTTTATTTTTTGCAGCCATTGTAAAAAGGGTTGAGTTCTTGATTTGATTCTCTGCTTGGTCACTGTTGATGTAATAGAAGAGCTACCGATTTGTGTACATTATTCTTGTATCCAGGAACTTTGCTGAATTCCTTGATCAGTTCTAGGAGCTTTCTGGAGGAGTCCTTAGGGTTTACAAGGTAAACGATCATATCATCGGCAAACAGTGCCAGTTTGACTTCCCCTTTACTAATTTGGATACCCTTTATTTCTTTCTCCTGTCTGATTGCTATGGCTAGGACTTCTAGTACTATGCTGAAGAGGAGTGGTGAGAGTGGGCCTCCTTGTCTTGTTTCAGTTCTCAGAGGGGATGCTTTTAACTTTTCCCCATTCGGTATTATGTTGGCTCTGGGTTTATCACAGATGGCTTTCATTACATTAAAGTATGTCCCTTGTATGCCAGTTTTGCTGAGAGTTTTAATCATAAAGCAATGCTAGATTTTGTTGAAAGCTTTTTCTGCATCTATTGAGATGATCATGTGATTTTTGTTTTTAATTCTGTTTACGTGGTGTATCATATTTACTGACTTGCGTATGTTAAACTATCCCTGCATCCCTGGTATGAAACCCACTTGATCATGGTGGATTATCTTTTTGATATGCTTTGTATTCGGTTAGCTAGTATTTTGTTAAGGATTTTAGCATCTATGTTCACCAAGGGTATCGGTCTGTAGTTTTCTTTTTTGGTTGTGTCCTTTCCTGGTTTTTGGTATTAGGGTGATGCTGGCTCCATAGAACGAATTAGGAAGAGTTCCTTCTTTCTCTATCTTGTGGAATAGTGTCAAAAGGATTGGTACCAATTCTTTGAATGTCTGGTAGCATGCTGCTGTGAATCCATCTGGTCCTGGACTTTTTTTGTTGGTAATTTTTTAATGCCTCGCTGCTTATTATTGGTCCATTCAGGGTATCTAATTCTTCCTGATTTAAGCTAAGAGTGTTGTATTTTTCCAGGAATTTATCGATCTCCTCTAGGTTTTCTTATTTATGTGCATAAAGGTATTCATACTAGCCTGGAATTATCTTTTGTATTTCAGTGGTGTCAGTTGTAATATCTCCTGTTTCATTTCTTAGTGAGGTTGGATTTTCTCTCTTCTTTTCTTGGTTAATCTTGCTAATGGTCTATCAATTTTATCTTTTCAAGGAACCAGCTTTTTGTTTCATTTATCTTTTGTCAATTTTGATTGTTTCCATTTCATTTAGTTCTGCTCTGATCTTGGTTATTTCCTTTCTTCTGCTGGGTCTGGGTTTGGTTTGCTCTTATTTCTCTAGTTTCTTGAAGTGTGACCTTAGATTGTCTGTTTGTGCTCTTTCAGACTTTTTGATTTAGGCATTTAGGGCTATGAACTTTCCTGTTAGCACCACCTTTGCTGTATCCCAGACGTTTTGATAGGTTTTGTCATTATTGTCATTCAGTTCAAAGAATGTTTAAATTTCCATCTTGATTTCATTTTTGATCCAGTGCTCATTCAGGAGCAGGTTATTTAATTTCTATGTATTTACATGATTTTGAAGGTTCATTTCGGAGTTGATTTCCAGTTTTATTACACTGTGGTCTGAGAGAGTGCTGATACATAGATGGGTAGAATCAATATTGTGCAAATGACCATACTGCCAAAAGGAATCTACAAATTCAATGCAATCTCCATCAGAATACCACCATCATTCTTCAAAGAATTAGAAAAAACAATTCTAAAATTCATATGGAACCAAAAAGGAGCCCACATAGCCAAAGCAAGACTAAGGAAACAGAACAAATCTGGAGGCATCACACTACCTGTTTCAAACTATACTATAAGGCTATAGTCACCAAAATGGTGTGGTTCTGGTATAAAAATAGGCACATAGACCAATGGAACAGAATAGAGAACCCAGAAATAATCCGAAATATTTACAGCCAACTGATCTTTGACAAAGCAAACAAAAACATAAAGTGGGGAAAGGATACCCTTTCAACAAATGGTGCTGGGATAATTAGCTAGCTACATGTAGCAAAATGAAACTGGATCCTCATCTCTCACCTTATACAAAAATCAATTCAAGCTGGATTAAGTACTTAAACCTAAGATCTGAAACTACAAAAATTCTAGAAGATAACATTGAAAAAACCCTTTTAGACATTGGCTAAGGCAAGGACTTCATGACCAAGAACCCAAAAGCAAATGCAATAAAAACAAAGATAAATAGCTGGGACCTAATTAAACTAAAGAGTTTTTGCACAGCAAAAGTAACAGTCAGCAGAGTAAATAGACAACCCACAGAGTAGGAGAAAATCTTCACAATCTGTACATCTGACAAAGGACTAATAACCAGAATCTACAACCAACTCAATCAGTAAGGAAAAACCAATCAATCCTATCCAAAAGAGGGCTAAGGACATGAACAGACAACTCTCAAAAGAAGATATACAAATGGCCAATGAGCATATAAAAAAATGTTCAACATCATTAGCGATCAGGGAAATGTAAATCAAAACCACAATGTAATACCACCTTACTCCTGCAAAAATGGCCATAATCAAAAAACAGTAGATGTTGGCGTGGATGCAGTGAACATGGAACACTTCTACACTGCTGGTGGGAATGTAAACTAGTACAGCCACTATGGAAAACAGTGTGGAGATTCCTTAAAGAATGAAAAGTATAACTACCATTTGATCCAGCAATCACACTACTGGGTATCTACTAAGAAGAAAAGAAGACATTATTTCAAAAAAGATACTTGCACACACATGTTTATAGCAGCACAATTCACAATTGCAAAATCATGGAACCAACCCAAATGCCCATCAATCAATGAGTGGATAAAGAAACTGTGGTGTATATATACATGATAGAATACTATTCAGCCATAAAAAAGAGTGATTTAACAGCATTTGCAGTGACCTGGATGCAACTGTAGACTATTATTCTAAGTGATATAACTCAGGAATGGAAAACAAAACATCATATGTTCACACTGATATGTGGGAGCTAAGTTATGAGTACACAAAGGCATAAGAATAATACAATGGACTTTGGGGACTTGGAGAGAAGAGTGGGAAGGGGCGAGCAATAAAAGACTATAAATATAGTACAGTGTATACATGGGTGATAGGTGCACCAAAGTCTCACAAATCACCACTAAAGAACTTACACATGTAACCAGACACCACCTGTGCCCCCAATAACTTACGAAAAAAAAGCATAAAATAAATTATAAAGTAAAATAAGTAAATAAATAAAAACAGTAAATCCTCTTGTCAGTTTAGATCCCTAAATGACTGTGTGGATCAGAAGATCCCATGCTGCATGCCCACCACCTTTTTCTCTATGTGAATTAAATTTTCATTGTGTTAACCTACAGAGATTTCTAGATTTGCCTATTATATTAGCTTGTGTTGCCTTAACCACTATGGACAGGTTTTGTTGGATATTACACACATAGGATCTTATGAAAAATGTGCAGACTCAGATGGGGAGAAAAGGGCTATTTAATAATTTTTCTTGTGTTACTTTACCAAGTAATACAATACTCCGTTGGAATAGGGGGTGACCTTGGGTATGTCCCAACTGGGAGTTTCACCTAGGAGTCAACTAGTTTCTTTTTCCAGTTAGTGAATGTGTTAGCCAAGATACTTTCAGGTGTGAGGATTATAAACCTAGCCAAATTGTTTCATGTAAAAAAAAGTAATTATCTGAGAGCTTATAGATTTTCATCAAATTCTTGGGCAAGAAAATGAGCTTTGTACAAAGTAATTAGGATCCTTCAAGAACTGGGAAATTAATTGAAAGTTAATTAAATAAAAAATTAAGCTGCCGCCTCTGAAGTGTAGAGGTGTAGCTAGTATGTTGTTTCTGCATGTCCAGCTTATCCTCTCTCTCACCCCAGCTTCACCTGCTTAGTCTTCATGGTCCAATAACTCAACAGTCACCATCAGGGAACAGCAGTCTCTGAGCTCAAATTCTAGATAGAATGAAAATGAATGAATCCGATAAAATTAAGATAATTGCTGATTCACTGGAGCCTTGTATACCAACCCTTACTTGTGTCTTGATTGTCTTTGGATTGCTGTTGTGGTATCTTCTAGGCTGATGAGTTTGGGCTAGAGAAGGCTGTATCACAAGACCCATACCCATGCATTGGGGAGTATCTTTAACATTAGGCAACAGTGGGCATGTTTAGAAATATGACATTCAGCTGAGTTAACCTTTGGCTTGTGCTACTTGGGGAAGGAAAGACAGGAAACAAATGCTGCTAAGTGGTTTTCTTACAGTATGACTTTCTGGTTTCTACCAAAGTTCCCTCAAACACCAATGGGAATAAGACAGTCCCTTGGAACATTATTATATCCTTCAACTAGGAGTTTTATTGTAGTTCTTCTAGGAACATAGCCAGCCAAGGATAAGCTACTTCTCTGATATAGCTATTCTATGAACAGGCACAGCTAAGATAAATACTGTGTAAAATTCAGTCTCTTGTGCACTATATTTGGCCAGAATTGCCCAAATTTTTAAGTGTGTTGATGACAACCATCTAATATTGATAATGGGTTATCACCATTTTTGCATGAATTAACAATTTAATAGAGTACAGATGTGGACAGAGAGGGTTGGACAAATATGCTAAAAGTCAACTTTTACATGGAAGTTTCCACTGCTCATTATCACTGTCAAATTATGCCTTGGGTTGACCCATTTTGAGAGTCACAGTTTTTCAAAATGGCAAACTCCCTGGAGGTTACTGGCAAAATTAAAGGTATTAAATTGCAGTGACCACTTCTTACATTTATTTGTATTTACTGTTCCCTTATAGCTAACTACACATATATTAGGCGCTATATTTTTTATATTCTTAATTCCTGGAATGCAACTCCCCCTTTTGTCTTGGCTCCTTGTTTCTTCCTTCAGTTGCAGATGGGTGCTCCTTTTACAAAACTCAGTTCCACACACTACGATTGTCCACCATCTCCTTCATGTTCTTTGAACAGATACAAACTCCTCAGTGTAATGCTTTATCCCTTCCATTCACTACTCATCTCCTTACTCCCATTTGTCTCTCGCTTCATCTCCTATGATCCTTGTACTCCAAACAATCCAAGATGCTTAACGCTTACCATGCCAATTTCTGTAGGTATTCCCTTTTATTTTTCTTTTCTTGAAATTTTTTTTTTTTTTTTTTTTTTTTTGAGACGGAGTCTCGCTCTGTCGCCCAGGCTGGAGTGCAGTGGCCGGATCTCAGCTCACTGCAAGCTCCGCCTCCCGGGTTCACGCCATTCTCCGGCCTCAGCCTCCCGAGTAGCTGGGACTACAGGCGCCCGCCACCTCGCCCGGCTAGTTTTTTGTATTTCTTAGTAGAGATGGGGTTTCACCGTGTTAGCCAGGATGGTCTCGATCTCCTGACCTCGTGATCCACCCGTCTCGGCCTCCCAAAGTGCTGGGATTACAGGCTTGAGCCACCGCGCCCGGCCAATTTGCTCTTTCATTATTTTCTTTGTTGAGAAATTTATTTCATGTATATGCCTAGTTGTTTCCAAAAACAAAGGGCAATATAAGAACGTTTCATTCTTTCCTATTACAATTTCCAGATATTAATTGCTAGGTACAATGGCTACGAACAGTCAACTCCGGGTTTGAATAGCAGCTACTACCATGGAAACTTAGGCATGGTTCTTAACTCGCCTGTGTCTCTTTTACTCATCTGTAAATGAGGGCAAAGTTAATATCCTAACTCATATGTTTTCTGCGAAGATAAAATGAGTTATGAACTTTAACATTATCCAGCACATAGTAAAGTCTAAAAAATATGCTGGCTATTACCATTGTCATTGTTAGTAATACTATTCCAGCCATGTTTATAACCAACAGTTACACTGCAACTACATAAGAACAATTCAACCAATATAAAAGAAATGCATGCATGTTATGCTGAATTGTATGAACAGCCTTATTGAGATTTATCTTACATATCCCAAATATAAACACAAGGAGTATGATCGTCAAGAGTCTGCCCACATATAAATCTTAATCATTTTATGAAAGCACATCACAAAATGCCTGTACTAACATGAGAGTAATTGCAAATAAACCTAAAAGGGCATTAAACTACATTCACAGGAATAGCTTGGGAAAAGGCTTACAGATTCAATGGCAGTGTGTTCTATAAATCAATCACCCAGTATGACTGTGAAAGCGGAAGATGCATCTAATGTGAGGTAGGAAAACTATCTGAGAGATAAACAATGATAGGCCACATAAATATCAACATATGCTTCAAAGACACTGTCTTTACCTTTCCCCATAATATTTTATTATTTCATACCTTTCTCAACAAAAATAAGACTATTTCTTCATTTATAGGCACAAGAAAACATTTCTAGGCAGTTAAAGAAATAAGCATTTATTTTTATTAGACATGATTAATCCAAAAAGCTATTTGAGTCAGCATAATGTTGGTAGCTATATAAAATAAATGCCCAAACTTGAGTGGCTTAACATAACAGTAGTTAATTCACCATTCTTGTAATAGTTCATTAATGATGTTCCTGACTCATGATCAGCTCTCTTCCCCGGTGTTTCCTTCTACTGTATAGATTGGTATCCCCATAGCCACAGATTTCCCTGCACTGCCTTCAATAAAGAGAAAAAGGGAACGTAGAGAATGGTAGAGACAGCACATCTTTTTTTCACCATCTTGTTCCTACAATGGTTTAATCTTTCTGCCCCTACTCAGTCAGTGAAAACTAGTCATATAGCCCCACTCAAATGCAAGGAGGTGGTGGTGGACGCTATGAATTCAATATCCTCTTAGAAAGCTATTTCCAATAGCTTTATACCAAACCACAGCAAACGGAATGCAAAGATGGGTGGGATCTGGGCTCCTTCTGTCATATTTAATTTGACTGGATACACTGAAGGAGATACCTGCAAAATGAACTCAAGGGCCTTGCCAATTATTTAAAGATATTAGTTCTAATGGACAGAAACAAAGGGCAAGTGGATGGAATCCCCTAAAAAACTTTGGTCTATCTTCCAAAAACTTCTGCTCCTCTGTACTCCACCCCACATCATTATAGGACACAGAGAGGGAATAGCCTTTGGACTTCACCTGGAATATGTATACTCTACTCCATTCTAAGAATCATGCTGCAGTCCAGCTGGGCTGCTGTAACAAAATACCATAAACTGGGTAGCTTAAAAACAACAGAAATATCTTTCTCATAGTTCTGGAGGCTGGGAAGTTCAAGATCAAAGAACTAGCAGATTCTGTGTCTGGAGAAGGCCAATGTTTTGGTTCTTAGAAGACATCTTAATGCTGAGTTCTCACGTGGCAGAAGAGGTTAGGTAACTCTCTAGGGTCACTTTTATAAGGGCACTAATCCCATTCATGAGGGTCTCATCCTTATGACTCAATTACCTCCCAAAAATCAAACCTCTTAATACTATCACCTAGGTATTTTAGGTCCTATATAGGGTTAAGATTGTAACATACAAATTTGGGGGAGATGCAAGCATGCAGACCATAGGAAATGAGATTTTAAAAAAATGATTTTAGAAAGATTTAGGTTACCTTTCAAGACCTCTAGCAATTTTTTTTGGAAGATTTAGACTAATAATGATCAATAGAACAAATACGAGCAAACCTTTTAATGTGTTCAGATACCTTTTTGATTTTACATACAATGAAGTATTGAATAGAAACTTTTATAAAGACCTTTCTAGTTATAAAAATCTGTGACTTAAACAATGGTAGGGGGAAAGGAGAAGGAGAGACAGTGTATAAACAAGTAGTAAATATTGGCTCTATAGATGTGGTTCATTGATAGAAAAAGATAATTTTGCTTTGGAACTTTCAAAAAGTAAATCAGTTTCTCAGTCCTGTGTAGGTTTACTTTGTCCTACTGAAAAAGTATATTGATGAAATACTACTACATATACGTATATATATGTAAAAAGTAAAGTAGAGGTTCCTCTTCAAAGACTTTCCTCCCCATCTAATTAGGAATAAATAGTAACTTCTCTTAGAAGCAAAATGTATTCAAAGAACACTTGGACACAGGAAGGGGAACATCGCACACCGGGGCCTGTCATGGGGTGGGGGGAGTGGGGAGGGATAGCATTAGGAGATATACCTAATGTAAATGACGAGTTAATGGGTGCAGAACACCAACATGGCACATGTATACATATGTAACAAACCTGCACGTTGTACACATGTACCCTAGAACTTAAAGTATAATTTTAAAAAAAGAAAGAAGAAAGTTCTAAGTTGCTAGTCAGAACAAGGACAGAATGTGAAGTCCCATTCCAGTCAATGGAAATCTGACACAGCAGTAAGGTGACAGGCCAGGTTATAAATGACCCTGTCTCCTTTGTTCGGTGTAGTCTCATGGCAAAACGGCTGGCAAGTGTACCATTTCTGCAGAAAGTAAAAATGGCCTTGCTGAGGAAATTAAATTTATGTTCAAGTGCTATTTTTTATGGCACTAAGGAACAAGCATTTCTAACATATATAAATAAAACACAATTACTTATTATATAAAATAAACACCATTAATATATTCATGAACACAAACTCGAACCAGATGAATGACAATATTGCCAACAATCAAAAATTGACATCAACATCTAGAAGCATAAGTAATTTGTTCCTCTCTGTAGAAAAAATTGAGCTAACTCTTCCAAACCTAAACATAATCAATGTGATATTCCATATTAACCAATTAACATAGTAAAAAAAACCTTTAGAACAATATTTGTGTTAAATACTTTCAATTTTGAATACACAGAGCATAAATATGTAAACTAAAAATATTTGTTTGAGACTTCATATTTGATTGACTTAGAGAGGGAATTCTATCTAATTATTTGGTCATTTTATAGAACTTTATGGAGCTAGTTTCCTAGAACTATAGATAGCCTAGGAAAAGAAAATGTAATATGACCAATCATCTCACATAGGCCAAAAGTCTGTTTCTGGATTTCAATAAAAAGGCATCTGAATTTATAAACGATAAAATTCTGCACGTGTTTATACACGTGTAAGTTAGAGATTGTCAAAGATAGCTCCAAGAAATTTTATTGGATCAGAGAGAGAAAACTGACCAAAGACTAACTGAATGCCTAAGAACTGAAAGCTACATATTATACAAAATATAACCTGTCTATAGATACTTGATGAATCCATCTTCTTGCTATATATTCTTCATTTGCCTAAGTAGATCATTTGCCTAAGTAGATTTGTAATTTGCAAATAAACAATAGAGATAGAGTGTGCTCTAGATCAAGAGATCATCCTGATATATGAAGAGGTGTCAAGTCCCAAGATAGTAAAGCATTAAACTACATCGATCATCCTAAAACATTGAGCCTCCATTTCTCCAGCTGGAAAATGAGATTTGGAAAATATTTCAGAGCTTAGCTCATCTAACTCAAACATTAAGATATTCTAAAGTAGATATACTCTAGATCTTTCATTTTCTAGAAGTATGGATTTTTTTTATTTTTTAAATGCAATGATTTGCCACAATTCAATTTTGAAGAAAAAACATTGATTTGTTGAAAAGGCAGCTGTTGGGTATTTTTATCTGAGATTCACATGAAAATTATTTGTTTGGGAAAATACTACTAGATGCATAAAAAAGTGAAATAACATATGAAGATGAAAACTTAAATGTCTCATATTTTTACAACCTAGAGATCACCATTGCATTACTTTGTATCTACTAATTTAGAATAGGTTAGTTGAAAAAAAGGATCATCTATAAAACAAAAGATATGTATAAATACAGGGGTAAACAGATTTCAGAGGTAATACTCATAACTATTGTAATTAAATGAACTTCTCAAACATTCCCTTAAGCACTCTGGAAACCTTTATTTGCATAGAAACAACCCATATGTTAATTGAAACCATTACAATCTACTAATTTCAACAAGTTTCCTAGGAATCTATCACAGATAACACTTGCTTTGTTAGCCTAGCTTTTCATACCAAATTCTCTTGAAATGAACCTAATTTAATTTCTTTCAATATTTGCATTAATTCACACCACATACATATACAGACTTCCCCTACAAAGTCCAAATTAGTATGTTTAGTTGTACTGCAGAATGATTTAGAAAATTAAAGTAAATAAGAAGAAGAAAATGAGATTTTTAAAATCTATAAAATTAATGAGGACATCTATGAGGACTACAGCAAAATCAAGCACTAAGTTACATTAATATTACAATCCAAATTCAACTTAATAATGTGACAAAATATTATACTACTATTAAAAAGGAAATACTTAAGATTTTTCTGTTATTCCGCTATTTGAAAATGGGTACAAGAGTTTAACCAAATTTGGATGATATAATAAATATAGGTAATACGGTACATAGAGTTTTTGGAGACCTCATAATGATCACCATGGTAAACAGACCTCAGAGAAATGAGTAGTTATCTTCCACAGTAGCTACAACACCTGATTCACCTCTGAGCTGCTTCTCGCTTGCACAACTGCATATACTTATTCCACAAAGTGGAACTTTATTTAACAAAGATGATATATAATGTTTCATGGTCCTAAATGTCTCAAAATGGAGTCACTTATGACAGGTAATTCAGCTTACAGTGAAATTGTTGACCTCAGAGTGAGAAGCGTATATATGGTGGACTAAGGTGATAAGCCAACACTGGCTGTGGCTAGGCACCCTGAAATCTGATGAGAAAGTGAAGCTAAGAGGCAGCTGAGGATAATGGCTATGGACACTCCCAGCCATTAAAAACTGCAAAGAAACTGACCATGGCCACGACGATTGTAGAAGCTCTGCCACTGAGAACTCCAAGGCCTCCTTTCCAGAAACTGTTGCTGCCAGAAGCCGTGCTTGGGGAGAAGAGAAGGGACCTCCGCCCTGGCTGGAGTTCTAATGGAAAATCAGACCTGCTGGTTTTTCAGTCAGTGTGTTGGTCTCCTAAACTACTTGCTGTGTTTTTTTCCTCCCTCTATCTTATTACTGCCTGTGTTATTGAATATATTTGCATGATTGTTGATGTGTGAAGGCCTCACAATAAACTGTGAATTTGGAAGCATTTAATTGGCTACTGAGTCATAGGGAAACCTCCCATGTCCCCATATCTTCTACTAACCCTGTGGAGTTAGCACAACTAGGTTGATTCAAACTTGACATAGGAAAAGCCTAATATTTCTTCTGATCAATACTGAGAGGGCCATGAGTGTGTATATATTCAGTATATATTTAAAATATTTATCTTTAGGCTGAGTGCAGTGGTTCATGCCTGTAATCTCAGCACTTTGGGAGGACAAGGTAGGCAGATTGTTTGAGGCCAGGAGTTTGAGATCAGCCTGGTCAACATGGCGAAATCCTGTCTCTACCAGAAATACAAAAATTTGCTGGGTGTGGTGGTGCATGCCTGTAATCCCAGCTTCTTGAGAGGCTGAGGCACAAGAAATGCTTGATCCCGGGAGGCAGAGGCTGCAGTGAGCCAAGAGCATGCCACTACACTCCAGCCTGGGTGACAGAGTGAGACTCTGTCTTAAATATACATATTTTAAATATATATATGCGCAAAATGTTTTAATTCTTGATTTTCATAAGAGAGAAAATTGTTAGCCTGAGTCCCACAAAATGGTCTTCCACCTATGAAAGAACTGATTTGGCCGGGCGCGGTGGCTCAAGCCTGTAATCCCAGCACTTTGGGAGGCCGAGACGGGCGGATCACGAGGTCAGGAGATCGAGACCATCGTGGCTAACACGGTGAAACCCCGTCTCTACTAAATAATACAAAAAAACTAGCCGGGCGAGGTGGCGGGCGCCTGTAGTCCCAGCTACTCGGGAGGCTGAGGCAGGAGAATGGCGTAAACCCGGGAGGCGGAGCTTGCAGTGAGCCGAGATCAGGCCACTGCACTCCAGCCTGGGCGACAGAGCGAGACTCCGTCTCAAAAAAAAAAAAAAAAAAAAAAAAAAAAGAAAGAACTGATTTGAAAAAGAACTTATTTGAAGAAGGATGCTGTAGCAACTTTTCCTCACCCAGCTTGTTTGGAAACTTAAGAGTAGTTATTGGTATTAACAGTCTTGAAAAACAGCTGATTTCAAGCAGCAGCCCTGTCCTACTTTAAAATAAATAATAAAAGAGAGAGAGAGAGAGAGAAGAAGAAGAAAATGAAGGAAGAAAATCCCAATAGATTGTTCGGTACATTAACTAGAACCCTAGAAAGTAAATTAAGACATCACCCAAAGGCAATACATTTGCATTTTATCTAAGCAAAAACAAATAAATAGGAAAAGGACACACAAAAAAAGACGGATACAAAAACCAATAACTGAACTTGTACTTTGGGGTTATGATAAGATTTACACACTCATCTTAAGCAACAGGAAAACTGGAACATATATATATTCAAGGAAAACAAATTAGATGAGCCTTGCAATTTCCCCAGCTCATTGCCACTGCCTGGAGAGATTCTAGGGCATACCACAAGTAAGAGAAAACTAAGCAGAGCCTGGTGATCTTGTTGAAATGAAGAGTCAGAATTTGAGTTTCAGGGAACCCAAGGTGACCCTAATTTTGAGGACAGAAAACAGCAGCTTTGCTGTTAAGAGAAGAAGAATGGCAGGGAGAGAGAGAGAGAAAGAGAGAGGCAGACAGAGAGAGAGAGAGAGAGAGAGAGAGAGATGAGAGAAAACCAGTAAGAAAAATACTTGATTAATTCCATATATGCAGAAAAGTTTTTGACAAAAATTTAATATTCAATTATGACTAAAAATAGAAGGAACAGAAGTGAATTTCGTCAACCTAATAAAGGACTTGTAAGAAATAATAATAGTTAATGGCGAAAGACTGAAATCTCTCCCACTTAGATAGGGACCAAGGCAAGGATGACTACTGTCATTATTTCAGTTTAATGTTGTACTTACCATTGTATCCCAGTGCACTCAGACAAGTAAACAAAAAAATTAGAGATACATATATAGCCATTTTAATTTTATCTTTTATGATATATACCATATATATCATAAAAATATACATAGCATATATATCATAAAAGATATATAGTATATATCATAAAAGATATGAGTTTTGTCTTTTATGATATATACATATCATAAATCATATATATCATAAAAGATAAGATTAAAATGGCTTTATTTGAAGATGGTCTATTTTGAAAATCTTAAGAAACCTAGAAAAAAAACTATAAGTTTATTAAAGCAAATGATATAAGATCATATAGAAAAATCAAATGAACTTATATATGCTAGTAATTAAAAAATTGAAAATTAAAATGAAAATATTTATAATAGCAGCAAAATATAAGATAGTTGTAGCTTGAAGTATATGAAAGAACTATAGAATAAGTTATAAAATATAGATAAAATTACATAAATCCAATATACCATGCTCAATATTGTCACAATAAGAGTTTGCATAAAATGATTTACACGTTCATTGTAATCCCAATCAAAATTTGAGAAAGAATTCTATAGAAATTGAAAAGCTCATTCTAAAATGTATATGGGAAAGTGAAGGGCCTATAATAGCCATAACAATTTTGAAAAAGAAAAATAAAATTGAAGGACTTACATTAGCTTACTTCAAAACTTATTTTAAAGATGTAGTAATCAAGACAATGTGATATTCATGTAGAAACAGACATATAGATCAAAGGAACAAGACGATACACAAATAAAGCCTTTATACGAGGTCAATTCATTTTAAAAGAAGGCAATAAAGCAAAACAAGGATAATATTTGTAACAAATGATGCTGAAACAACTTGGTATCAATATAGAAAAAAATTAACTTCAGCCCTCATTGTACAACATACATAAAAATTGACAAACTGAATTATAGACATTAATGTAAAATTTAAACAGAAAATTTCTAGAGAAAAGAAGAACATTAAGCTAGATAATGATTTCCTAAATAGGACAAAAAAGAATAAAAGACAGAGATAAATTAGACTTCAGCATTTTTAAAAATGCTTTTTGTACAGCATTGAAAAACTGAAAATAACAGCTACACCCTGGCAGAAAATATTTTGTAAAATATTTAACCAATAAATGATTTATATGGAGAATATATTAATATAAAGAGCTCTTATAATTCAATAATAAGATAACTAAAGTAAAACAAAAGGATTTGAATAGACATTTTACCAAAAAAATACATAAATGTAAATGCATGAAAATATTTTTAACATTAAGCCTAAGAAAAATGTAAATTAAAATGACAATGAAATAGCAATACACTCCAACTAGAATCATTAAAAAAAAAAATAAAAATAAAAATAAAAATAAAAATAAACAAGAAAAACGAAAGATTAAGTGTCTTTGAGAATACTGACCAATTGGAATGCTAAAATACACTGGTTGAAATATATAAAATAATATAGTCACTTTGGAAAAGAATTCAGCAGTTTCTTATGAAGTTAAATACACATTTACCATAAAACCCAGTAACACACTACTAGCAGTTACCCAAGAGAAATTTAAGGCTTATGCCCACTGAAAGCCTTGTTCGTAAGTGTTTATAACCGTTTTATTCTTAATAACCCTCAGTGGGAAGAACCCAAATGCCCATAATCTAGGAAACAGACAAACTGTGATGTATCCAAACAAAAACATACTACTCAACAATAAAAAAAAAAAAAAAAAAAACTACTGATACCTGCAATCACATGCATACATATCAAGAGCAATAAACTGAATAAAAGAAGCCAGACACAAAGATTACATACTCTTTTAAAATCTATTCATTGAGAAGGCAAAACTATAGCAATAGAAAGTTAACTAGTGGTCACAAAGGTCTGTGTGTATATATGGAGGTGGGAGGATTAAATTCAAAGAGGTACAACACAAATAAAATTGGGGTATAACGTAAGAGTTCTCTATCTTGATTTTGGTGAGTGGTAAATTAGATTTTTAAAACAAGAGGATTGTACACTTAAATTGATAAATTTTATATATAAATTATACCTCAAACTAACAAAAACAGAAGAAAAAAAATCAATGCCTAAAAGTTAATTGTTCTGAAATGCTTACATTTGGGCAATTCTCAAGGAGTTCAATCAACAAACTATTGTATGGAACTTTTTCTGATACTACTGTGAAGCAGAGGACAGGGGAGAAGGGAAAAATAGTTTTTACCAGCATGGCATCTTTAAAAACGAAAATGATCAAGCTCAAAGACAAATAATCACTGATTCATAAATACATTTTCAGTCCAAACATCAAGTGTTACTTCTCTGTCATTTGAAAGCTTTACAATTAAACTCCTGGAACAAAGTATAAGCAAAATGAGAATTTCTGAACCAATGAGATGACTTTTTCCTAACATAATTTGTTATTTTATTACGTTATGACTCCCCAGTTCTGTGAAGACAGGCATCATCTTATCTTATGGCACAATTAAAAATTAATTAATGTAAATATATTTCACAGCTAAGATAATTAATTAGATTAGCTTTATTTAGTTTTTAAACTATTAAAGTCACCCACTGATGTAGAGATTATAGGTTGATCTACCCGGTCAGCTTCTCTTCCCATTTTCTTTATCTATGTGGAAATCTTTTAAAAATATTGTTCTGTCTAAAATCAATAGGTACTACTGCAGAATACAAGAAATATTTTGCACTTTAAAAGGCATTTTAAGTTGCTGACTTCAGTTAGATCTCTAAAACCCTAAAACCAATATTTTAAATTACAAACATGGGGAGGTGGGAGAAAAGAAGAAAGCATCCTGGTTACCCAATTCCTTTGGACACTTAATAATCAAGTCAACTTTTCCTAAAGATTCCTTCATCAGTAATTTGAGTTAAAAAGAAAAGGCAGTTCAAGATTCAATTGATAACATATGTTCCACAGCTGGATTCTCTTTAGGCTGGAGAAAAGCTACCTAAGAAACGGAAAGACAGAAGTCATGGTTCTCATAGATTGTCATTTGGATTCAGTTTCACAATTTTTTTTTCTTACAGTTTGTGAGGAACTCTGCTGTCCTGCCTACTTGAGCAGGAATTGTTATTCTTCTATTCATTAGACACCCACCACCTCAGGCCAACCATTATTTTCAACCAACCAATTATTCTCACAGGTTGTGGTGAGGATCAAACGAGAAAAGAGTTCGAGCATTTTTGTAAAATTAAAGCACCATTCCTAAGAGACCTTTCTCTACAAGATGAAGCATTTGATTCTGCACAGCTTATATTGTAAATCCTGGTTTCCTCAATTGCAAATATCTCTAGGATTTTTATGTTTAATTCAAGCAGCGATCTCCAAACTCTAAAGAAAATGTGTATGTGTGTGTTTAATTAATGTATTAAATATATTATAATACCTATTTTAAAATATAAATTAAAAATCATGAGCAAACTAAAATTATAATACTGTTACCCACAGTCCTGTGGAGCTTACACAATGTAAGCATATTTAACCAAGTATAAAACAAGTAGACTTCTGATTTCAAGACAACCACAAATTTTATTCAACTGGCATCTAATTGGTTTTGAATCAAACACTGTGGGGAAAGGAGGAATAATTTAAAAGTTGAACCTAACTATTACATCAAGACATTGCAAGTACTTCTCAATATGTGCATTTCCAAATCCTGACTGATGACCACATCAACCAACAGTATTCAATGCAGAAACATTCCTGTAAAATTACCTGTATTGTCAATTGGAGTAAACTTTTGTGGCGCCCACTTCCCTGCTTTTGTAGCATTTGTGTAATTATGGTTTAACTGAGGATTGTGACCTTTGAAAGTAAATGCATGGATTTATTTTTCAGCACTTTAGATTTTATTAAATATGCAATCTACTTGATCAATTACATCATTAAATTGTTTACATCAAGAGAAGTAACCCCAAGTCTAGGGTGACTACAGTTGATATAACATGGTTTAGAAGTGAAACTGTCACAGATTTAAATTTTGTTTCTATGCTAGGAAGCTGTATGACTTGGAGAGTCACTCAAGCTTTGCAAAGCCTGATTTCTTCACATGCAAAAATGAGATTCTTATAGGGTGTTTACGAAGTCAACACTGAACAGTTTGATGTCTGTAAAGCTTTTGCTTCAGAACAGACTTTCATGTTAGTGATTTTATTCCCCCTCCATTAAAACAAGTCTTCTATTTTACAAAAGTTCATGAGCTCAATGGGAAATCTCAAAATTATGAATGTGTGGAACATGTAATTTGTACATATTCCATTGAATATGTGACTTTCCACAGACTTCCTTGTAGCCTTGTATCCTTCCAGTCTTACCCCTCCATTCATTACTGCCCCAGCAACAGGGGTGGTATTTTCTGTTCTCAAATATAGCCATGACACTTTCCTGATTAGAACTTTACAATGGCTGTCTATTGCTCCTGGAGTAGAAACAAAACTCTTTAATACGGCATGGTTTTTGCTTTGTCTGTCAACTTCCTCTGATAATAAACTAGGTTCCAGTTCCTTGAATAAGCCTTGCTCTCCACCCCTCCATGACAGGATCTTTGTACTAGCAGTTTACTTTGTTTGGGTACTCTCCATCTTCTCCCCGATCCATCCCTAATTAACTCTTTACTGTTAATCTGTTAGGTCTCAGCTCAAATACACTCTGAAAACATAAATTTACCCTGAATCCTGTGTCTATGTTGGCCTTCTTTTGCATAATTTTTCATAGAACCATAGAACCATGATTCCTTCCTCATGAACACTTTTCTCAAGATACAATTCTACTTTTATTTTTGTGGAATTATTTTATTAATAGCTGCCTCCCTCATTATATATACTGCATGTGATATGGTTTGGATTTGTCTCCCCACCCAAATCTCACCTTGAATTCTAATAATCTCCACATGTCAAGGGTAGGGCCAGGTGGAAATAATTGATTCATGGGGCAGTCTCCACCATACTGCTCTCGTGGTAGTGAATAAATCTTACAAGATCTGATGGTTTTATAAATGGGAGTTTCCCTGCACAAGGTCTCTTGCCTGCCATGTAAGATGTGACTTAGCTCCTCATTTGACTTCTGCCATGATTGTGAGGCTTCCTCAATCATGCAGAATTGTGAGTCCATTAAATTCTTTCCTTTATAAATTACTCAGTCTTGGGTATTCAGCAGCAGCATAATAGACTAGTACAATGTGCTACATGAGCCCAATTATAGTATGTGGTTTGGCTCTACATTTATTTCAAGGAGAGCACAGGAATATAGTGAACACTCAGTAAACATTTGCTTAATGAACTAACGTGAGAGGAAAGAATGGACGTGAGTGAGATGTTTTGTTTCAACATTTTAATATTGATTGAATATAATTCATTTAATCGCTGAATGATAAATAACACTATGACAATTCACTTATGTAACTTCTAGAAATGCTTTATTTTTAACCAAGGAACAAATTCTTAAAGGAAAGAGATGGCATAAACACAAGAAAATAGAAGCAGAATTGATTGAAGCAGAGAATAGAATGGTGGTTACCAGGGGCTAAGGAAGTGTTCATCAAAAACATATGAAATTTCACGTAGGAAGAATAAGTTCAAAAGATCTATTGTACAGCATGGTGACTATAGTTAAGGTATTATAATCTTGAAAATTGCCAAGACAGATTTTAAGCCTTCATACCATAAACAGTAAGTATGTCAGGTAGTGCGTATGTTTTTAGCTTGATTTAACCATTCCACAATGCATATATGTGTCCGTATATAACATATCAAAACATTCGTGTTGCATAATATAAATAATTCTTGTCAATTAAAAATAAATTATGGGAAAAATGGGGAAGTAAAGCTTGTCTCTCTAAAGCTATAAATCTATTACTTTGAATTAAGCTAATAGGCCCCAGTAATGCTTCTTTTTTTTTTTTTTTTTTCTTTAAACATGACAACCTACACTTTCTTTGGTCAGCAAAACAAAAATATAAATATCAATTTAGCATACATTTTAATTTACTATTATTTAATATGAACACTTCAGACACTAATTTTAATGACAAAGTATTGCTTGTGTACATTGTATTAACAGACAGAATTGCAACAAACAAGAAAAAATAAAAAATCTAAATATTTAATTCTCCAATGTCAGATGGTAACCCAACTCTGAGCTAGGTACTCCAACTTATTAAAAGGCCATGACTCAGTTATGCTTGGATAAGGACAAAGACAATTTTGAATACAATCTGTTACTTTGCTTATCTCCTATGCTTTCCAATGTATGTTAGAAATAATTAAAAATATAGGAAATCAAACTTTTAGAGAACTGTAATGTTCTAAAAATTCAATGTGCAAATTTGACCTGTTCCATTTCATCACAATGTTGAACTGAGACTAAGAATTATTAATTATATGCATGTCAGAGGAAGTTATTTAACATCAAAATCTTCACATTGTCAATACCTAACATTACAAAAGCGTAGCTAAACAGAATTATAATAAAGCACCAGGCATCTAATGACATTAGTAGAATTGTGAAGTTGAGGTCTCACAGTAATTTTCAACATAAAGAGTTTTTTGAGGGCAAACCATTCTTGGAATCAGTAACAAAACTCTTTGAAAGATTACTCAAGCTTTAGGATAATGCTGACCCAAAAATCTCTGCTAGGATCTGCATTAAACAATGAGTGAATGTTCTATTGAGGTCTTTATGTTACTAGTAGGGATTTAACTCTGCGTAGAATCCAGGACATTTGAACATTCCACAGTGCAGCAGCTTCCTGGAGTGTAAGGAATTCATGTCAAACACTAGACAACAGGGACCACTTATCCATTTATAACATAAGCCTTTTTAAATCCAATTCTGAAAATAGGACTGGCTGGAACTACAGAGTCCTGGAATTTTATTTTGACTTTGTCATTAATTTGCTGGTGGCCTGGGGCAAGTCACTTCACCTCTCTTTCTCTTGGTTCCCACTGGTGAGAGAGATGGCAGTTGGACTATATGACTCCATTAAACCATTAAGCTCAATTTTGAAAGCAAACACATATTTCCTAGTGGCATGGTAGCTCTAACCATTCACACTGCATTTGGGTAACAATTCTAGTCTAGTAATATGTTTACTGTGTATAGCAAGCGTTGACAAACTTTTTCTGTAGAAAAGCCAGATTGTAAGATTGCAAAATATTTTCAGCTTTCAGGCCATACAGTCTGCATTACAACAGCTCAATTCTGTCACTACAGAGCAAAAGCAGACATAGACAATACAACAATAAACTATTTTCCAACAAACTTTATTTAAAAAAGAAAAAACAGGTCGTGGGCCAGATTTGACTCATACACTAAATTATTCTGACCGTTGGCATATACCATTGCAACTATGACTATAGATTTTGGATAAGAAACCTCCCAATTCCATCCCTGGACCTGGCTAAATAGCTCACATGTATTTAACAAATAACCCCCTTCCTGTTTTCAGTGTTTATTTTCTTATCCTTCATTTATTCTTTATTCATGTACAGCTCTGCCTTCTATCTTTATAAGAACTACTCTATTGATCTTCAGCTTTGACTCCCCAGAATCTATTTAGAACACAGTTCATGGCAAAAATGTAATACTTGTTGAGAAAGACTGATGCCAAGGCTTTCATGTGAGATTCTCTTTTCCAGAAACTAAAGTGTTATCCATCAGAGAAGACCCTCTGGACCCTCAAAATTGCATCCATTCTCCTTCTCTTCATTTATCTCACTGCTTCTAGTACCACTCACTCACTTAACTCTCAGAGTAAACCTCTCAGAGACGACAGCTAGTTATCCACATGAACTGTCTAATGCCTCTTGAAGGGGGATACCTCCTGTAAATAGCCTGGAAGTAACAAAACTACAAACCAGAAAATACAACACAACTGGCTGTTGCCAAATTCTCAAAAAGACAGGAAACAAAAGGAAGTTCTGAAAATGATGAGTTCATTGTCTCACTATAGTAACATTCAATTGCAAGCCAAATGCTAACAACTTTGTGTGGTTTCCCATGTTGAAGAAATGTTGGTATTTTGTTTAGAAGCCATAAACAATATGTAAGACTTTGGCACAAGTCTAGCTGAAGCTCAGCAGACTCTTTAACCTTGCCAACTACTCACATTTGTTACTTTACACATACCTGAGAGCCCTGTTTAGAAATATATAAAACACTCATTTGACTCAACAGCAAACAAACAAAAACACACAAATAATCTGATTACTGAATGGACACAGAACCTGAATGAACATTTCCCAAAAAAGCATAACAATGGACAACAGAATATGAAAAGGCATTCAACATCATCACTTATCAGGGAAAGTCAATCCAAGCCAATATGAGATATTACCTCATACCTATTAGAATGACTATTATCAACAAAAGGTTAAGTGCTGGCAAAGATATGAAGAAAAGAGAACCCTTGTACACTGTTGATAAAAATGCAAATTGGTAAAGTTATGGTAGAAAATAGCAAAGTTTCTCCAAAAAAATGACATATAGAACTATCATGTGATCCAGCAAATCCACTTCTGGGTATATATCCATAGAAAATGAAATCTGAAATTCAAAGAAATATCTATGATTCTGTGTGCATTGTAGCATTATTCATAATAACCAAAATATGGAAACAACCTAAATGTCCACTGACAGATGAATAATGAATATGTGACATACACAAATAATGGAATATTATTCAACCTTAAAAATGGAGATCTTGCTATCTGTGACAACATGGATAAACCTAGAGACATTATGTTAAGTGAAATAAACTAGACACAGAAAGACAAATAGTTTGTGGTATCACTTATATGCCAAATGTAAAATAGTACATCTCATAGAAGCCAAGAGTAAAATGGTGCTTAACAGAGGTTTGGAGAAGGAAATTGGAAGATACTAGTCAAAGGGTACAAAGGTTTAGTTTTACAATACAATGAGTCCTGGAGATTTAATGCACAGCATTATTACCACAGTTAAAAATACTTTAGGATCATTGCTTCCTCTTTCCTCTTCTTATCCTTAAAGAAAGAAATACTAGATGCTCTTCCATGCAAAGTGAGACCTTGCAATTTGACCTATTCTATCTTTGTCTGTGGCCCAGGCAAATGCAGAGGATTCAGCAACAGGTCTTATTAAGTGCCCATACCACAACATAAAGGGAACTTCCAATGGAAGGCTGTCTGCCAAACATCTGATTAGACTACATACCCTTTAATGTTATAGCACGGAGATTTTGTACAATTTATTACAGCTGATACTAACAGCCCTAACATGTCAACTTACGAAATTCAACCTTGTAACATTTCATAGTCATGAGCAAGGTCAGGCTACAGTTCAAAAGCACACCACCTTTCCTCACATTAACACAGAATCTTCTACGGTAAAAGCAAGAAACAGCAATAGAAACAGGTCTCTGTGCCAATCATTCAGCAGTACCTATCAACAGAATAGAAATGAAATGCTTTAACTAATTTCACCTGTAAAGTTTCTGTCAAAAAATAGCGATTTTAAAAATGACCTGCAAATTGAGCAGGATAAAATAAACACCAAAGAAAGTTCAGGGACTAAGTGGGAAGAAATAAGGATCTCTGTGAGTGTGGGTAAACTTTACCAGGTGAAGTCCACTCTGAGAATATTTGGAACTTACTGTTGAAATTGCCCAGCCTCATTCAGTGCAACTTAAGAAAGAATACTAAATGAAGAGATGAAAAATTGGCAAAAATTTCCATAGGAGGAAAAAAGCCATAGAAAAGATACTGAAATGGCTAAGAGCTAAGTTGTAAGTCTCTTAAATTGAAAATATGATCATTTGGAATTAGCAAGAAGTAACTAATAAATCGTCACTGTGGCTTTCTTTTCTATTATTCTGAAAGAACCATCTAATAAGTAGATTGGGAAGTGTTGAAAGCTGAGACACAATATTTAAACTTATTTTCTCATATTATAAAAATATAATCTGATGTAAAAATAATCTCAATGATAAGCAATAATAAAACATAAAGATCATCTCTCATTCCACCACCAGGGAACAATTCCATTAGCATTTTCCTTCAATCCATTTTTTTTTTTTTTTTTTTTAGGCTGAGTCTCGCTTTTCACCAGGTTGGAGGCAGTGGCCAGATCTCAGCTCACTGCAAGCTCCGCCTCCCAGGTTTACGCTTATTCTGCCTCAGCCTCCCGGTAGCTGGGACTACAGGCCACCACCTCGCCCGCTAGGATTTTGTATTTTTTAGTAGAGACGGGGTTTCACCGTGTTAGCCAGGGTAGTCTTGACTTCCTGACCTCGTGATCCGCCTGTCTCTGGCCTCCCAGAGTGCTGATTACAGGCTTGAGCCACCGCTGCCTGGCTTCAATCCATTTTTTTTTTTTTTGAGACGGAGTCTTGCTCTGCCCCAGGCTGGGAGTGCAGTGGCGCGATCTCGCTCACTGCAAGCTCCGCCTCCCCGGGTTCACGCCATTCTCCTGCCTCAGCCTCCCAAGTAGCTGGGATCAAGAGCCCACCACCTCGCCCGGTTAATTTCTTGTATTTTTAGTAGAGACGGGGTTTCACCCGTGTTAGCCAGGATGGTCTCGATTCTCCTGATCGCCGCGGATCCTGCCTGCCTCGCCTCCCACACAAAGCATTTCTGAATATCATGAAAGCTTTTGGTACAGAGTTAAGGTATCTCTCCATACAAATACAAATTGAATGGTCATACAGTAAGTGGATGCATGATTTGGTTAAATGACTCTCTGCAAAATATTGATTCATGGATCCATGTCAGTCTGGAAGAAAAACTGAGAAGAATGTCCCCTGTATCACTGTGATCAGTATTTTTATCAGTGACTTGGATGATGATATGAATTGGTGGCTGCTTATAAGTAATTTCTAAAATAAGATGATGTCATATTTTTCCAAAATGTATTGACTGCTTTGAGTGATGAGCTAAAGTAAATGAGATGACAGTTAATCAACATATAAAATGCAAAAGCTTGATCCAGGGTGGTGGTGCATGCCTGTATTCCCAGCTACTCAGGAGACTGAGGCGGGAAGATCACTTGAGCCCTGGATTTTGAGACCTGCCTGGGCAACACAGTAAGACTCCTCTGGGAGGCGGAGCAGGGTGGTGGCTAGGGAGCAAAGGCTTATATTTGAATTCTGAAAACCAACTGCAGAACTACTGAAGAGGGGATGTGGTTAAGCATTCATTCATTTTTTAAAAATTGATGCACAAAGGCATAGGAATCATGCCAAGAGAACATCAGGTGCATTATCTGGGGGATGATCAGTCTGAAGACAAAAAGATTCAGAGAGGTCAGGAGAGATGCTCCATGGCAGAGCACTGCTTCTAACATTTTAATATGCACTATTTCTGCTTCTGGCCAAGGTGGAGCAACAAACACCAGATTATACTAGTTACACTTTCCAATGAAACAATTAAAAGCTGTAAAAAATATCTGAGAGAACATTTTCAAGACTTTAGATATCAGGCAATGAAGGACAGTGAACTCTAAAAGTCAAGAATGAATGGGGTGAGTCCTATGGTTGTCCCCAATTTGCTACATGGAAAGACTGTCTAAGCTGTGACACAAAGAGGAAACGCAGGTGGAGCTCAGAAACTACATGCATTGGGGAGACAGAGCTGAAAGTTCACAAAGACCAAGGCAGCTAGAGTTCACAGGGCAGAATGCCATACACAAAGGGAAGTCCAAGAGAGAACTCTGAAGATCTTCATTAGGATGCCCCCCACTTCAATATATGGCTGAGCACTGGTCAGCTCCTGAGTGTGGGGTAACTGCCCGAAGCCAAGAAAGAATCACTTGAAAGTATTTGAGAGAACAATAGCAGGTCTCACAAAGCTGAAACTAGTTCCTGTTCCCCATAGCCCAAGTGGAAAACCTCATAATGTATGGAGCATTGGAGATAGTACTCAAAACTGTTTTCCTCTGAAGTGGAGCAAAACTTAGTTCTTTGTTTAACACTGATCTAGTTCACCCGTCAAATCTTAAAAGATGAAAAAGGATGAAACTGTCTTTAAGTAACTTAAGTATATCCTAGAATAAAGCTCAAAAATACTTGCAAAAATATAAAAATATTCAGTAATCAACAAGGTAAAACTCATAATGCTCAACAATAAAAAATTATCAGACATAAAAAATGACCAATATTTGGGAGGAAAATAAATCAATTGAAATAAATCCAGGAGAAATATAGATATTAGAACAGTCAGAACTGCATTCCATATGATCAAGAAGCTAGAAACAAAATTATATGTTAAGGAGAGATACAAAAAAGTGTTTAAAAGATGAAAATATAACTTTTAGAGAGCAGAACTAAAATGCCAAAGAAAAAAAAAAACACTCCAGATTAAAAGTGTATTAGACATTGCAGAAGAGAATATTGGTGAATTTGAAGATATAACTCTAGAAACGATCCAAGAAAACACAGAGGAAAAGAAAGAATGGGGGAAATAAGCAAACGGAATGAGTGAGGTATGGAACAAAGGTCAGGCAGCCTCTTATAAATCTAAGACTATTATATGGTCTGGTCTGATGACGTCGGAATAAAACCAAAGCTTATTTTCTATTCTCTCATTCAACATCAATCAACAAAGTATACGTGTGATCACCACGAAGTGTGTGGGGATTTCTCCCCACTAGCAAGCAAGCCTTTAATTCTGCAGTGGACACAAGCTTGTTGCTCCCACCCCTCCTCCAGTTCAATTCCCGTGCTTTTACCTGTGTTTCTGACTGACTGGCTATAAATCAGAGCTCCCACAACCCCCTCCTTGAATTGGATTAATTTTCTGGAGCAGCTCACAGAAGTCAGGGAAACAGTTTCATTTGCTGGTTTATTATAAAAGATATTACAAAGGATACAGATCAAGGGATGCATAGGGCGAGGTATGGGAGGTAGGGAAGGGCAGTTTCCACATTCTTTCCAGGCACACCACCCTTCAGGAAACTCCATGTGCTCAGCTGTCTGAAAGCTCTCTGAATGCAGTCCTTTTGTGTTTTTTATGGAAGCTTCATTATGTAGGCAAGATTGGTTAAGTCATTGGCCACTGGTAATCAGCTAACCCTTCTGCCCCTCCTTAGAGGCTAGCGAAAGGGGTTTAAAGTTCCACCTGTCTTGTGTTTTCCATGGTGACCAGCCCCCACCTCAATCTACCTAGGGGCTGCCAGCCATCAGTCAACACATTAGCATTCCAAAAAAGCACTTTGGAGATTCTGAGGATTTTAAGTGTTATATTCCAGGAATCAGGGAGGAAGACCAAATATATATTTCACAATATCACAATTAAGTATTCTACTGTAGTTGTTTCCACAAAAGAAATGAAAACATATGTTCTTAAGAAGACCTGGACATAAATATTTATAACAGCTTCACTTGTAATAGAAATATACAAACAATACAAATGTTCAGCAAGCACTGAAAGAATAAACATATCGTGGTATGTTCATACAATGGAATACTATTAACAATAAAAAGAAATTAGCTATTAATACATGCATCAGCAAAGGTCACACTCAAAAGCGAAAGAACCAACATTATTTTTTGAAAGTACGTGTTGTGTAATTTCATTTATTTTTAAAACTAGAAGATGCAAATTAATTTGTAGCAGAATATGGATCAGTGGTTGCCTGGGAATGGAAAGGTGGAAGGAGTCAGGAGAATTAGAGGGAGACAGGAGGAAGCACTTGGCAATGACGATATGCTTGTTATCTTGATTGTGGTGATATGCAAACACCTAAGAATCAAGATAAACCTTTATTAAAGTGTTAACTTTATTTGTGCTTAATTTTACATGGACTTGAGAAAACTGGTTGAAAATTTTTAACATGCAATCACTACATCAATTTTTTGTTTGTTTGTTTTTTGAGACAGGGTCTTACTCTGTCACCCAGGCTGAAGTGCACTGGCTGGATCATGGCTCTCAGCCTTAACCTCTCAGGTACAGCTGATCCTCCCACATCAGCGTCTTGAGTAGCTGGGACTACAGGTGCACACCACCACACCTAGGTAATTTTGTTTGTTTGTTTTTGTAGATACTGGGTTTCACCGTTTTGCCCAGGCTGTTCTTGAACTCCTGAGCTCATGTAATCCACCGACCTTGGCCTTCCAAAGTGCTGGGATTACAGGCATGAGCCTCTGCACCTGGCCTGACCTCATCATTTTTTAAATGAATATTCTGAGTCAGGAACTTAGAGTGGCACTTAAGGATCTACATTTCTAACATGCTGCCAGCAAGGCCCATCCTGCTGGTCCCAAGACATACCTGTAAGTAGCAAAGGACCAGATTCATAATTGGACTCCTAGACAACAGGAGTAGGCAATACATTTAAGAATTTACAGAGACAGGCCAGGTGTGGTGGTTCACGCCTGTAATCCTAGCACTTGGGGAGGCTGAGGCGGGCGGATCACGAAGTCAGGAGATGGAGACCATCCTGGCTAACACGGTAAAACTCCGTCTCTACTAAAAGTACAAAAAAATTAGCCGGGCGTGGTGGCAGGCACCTGTAGTCTCACCTACTTGGGAGGCTGAGGTAGGAGAATCGTTTGAACCCAGGAGGCAGAGGTCGTAGTGAGCTGATATCGTGCCACTGCACTCCGGCCTGAGGGACAGAGCGAGACTCCATCTCAAAAAAAAAAAAAAAAAAAAAAGAAAACGTTTACAGAGATAGACCAGGGTCTCATCATGAAACACACTCCGCCATGGAGCAGTGAGGTTTCTGTTAACAAGAGGTGTTATCAGTGTTCAGCTATGTTGTAGAGGGGCTGGAACTAGAACATTTCTAAGCTAAAATCTGATGATTCACTAAATTTGAACTTCAAGTAAATGTGTTATATAAACTGGCAGTCTTGGAATGGGGCCCTGCAAAGGGTATGCTGGCTTAGTGAGAACTACACAACGGCTGTGGGCTATGGTATAACCTAACTAATGAGAAAAATATTGACCATTTGTCCAACAGATAATTGTCAAGCAATTGCTAGGTGCGGGGTACAAAAGATACAGTTTTGAACTCGGCAAAAGTCATCATTTTTAAAATGCCATTGTTTTGTTTTTAAAATGCTAAGGAAATTAGATACATGCTCCTACTCATAAACATTCTAAAACATTGAAATGGGAAATAACCAGTCTACCATTCACAAGAGCCACATAGCTACAAAAAACTGGTCGGCAATAACAGATCAAATCCATCGTTGGTGGAGCAGAGTCTCATTAATCTAGGGATTCTGAGAGACTCTTTTTTTGTCAGTTACTCTGCCAGAATATTGTAAGAAGGATATTTTCCCTGAACCGCATTTTAGCTTTGTATTGATTGACACTCCCTAGATGGAAATTATGGGTCCTTTGATTTTTCTTATCAGGGCACATCCAATATTGTACATGTAACATGCATTTGATACACTGTCATATTCATAAGCAAAATGATGCCACTACAGGCTTATTAGCATATGCATTGCTCTAATCCCTTGAAAGGGAATAAGCTGTCACAAATGCTCAGGATAAGGGAGGTTACTTTTTACCTCTGTGCACTTCATTAGAAGAATAAAGACATAAATAGAATTTCTTAATCTGTGATACCGGCCACAAAACATTAAATTTTTTTTTTTAAACTTTCTCATTTAAGACTAAGCAATTTTCTCCATATCATCTGCCTTGCTATATGGTTAGGCTAGTGACAGGAATTCAGAAGTCAGGTTTTCTCCAAGTTTTTCTTGACAACTTATTCTTTCTTGAAAGGAACCGTGCACACTCCACAATCACAGGCTTGTAAGAAACTCAGCAAGCTCAGCTAGGTTGTTTGAGATCATTTTCTGAGTCTCAAACTAAAAGTTTTTGCTTTATTATTATTTTTTAAACATGACGTAGTAGGTATAAAGCAGTGGTCCTCAAACTTGACCATGCATCAGGATGGCCTGAATAACTTATTGAACCACAGGGTTCCACTCCCCAAGTTTCAAATTCAGTAGGTCTGGGATGGAGCCTGAGAATTTGCATATGTAGTTTCCAGGAGATAATTATGTTGCTGCCCTCTGATGACCCCACTTTGAGAAACCCATCAGCATAAAGGTTAAGTACACGGGTATTATAATTTTTTTTTTTAAAAAAGGGTTGGAATCTTTACTAACTTATGAGTTGTTTACAAGATCCTTGAAAAACTTATTAAAATTCTCTAAGTCTCACCTGCCTCAGCTTTCTCATCAGTAAAATAAAATAATTGTATCAATCTCTTTTAACCATTCACAGCATTAGAACAATGCTTGTAACAAATGTATCATTTGCGTGGTAGGCTCCAGGCACCAAATAAACATTGCCGAACACATCATCATGAAAGTAATTGCAGTAATAGACTCATGTAGGTAGCATCCTTTTGGAAAGGGTATCCTAGGTCTTGTTACCCAGTGAGTATTTTCCTGGCTCTTCCTTATCCAGGAGCTCTGATCCTTAAAGCTAAGGATTTTCGTGGGCAGCCGCTAAGTCAATGAACTTTGCCTTTGCTGTCTCTCATCTGTTGATAAAATCTGCCTGAGTTCGGATCCAAGAGAAAGGGAAAGTGGAATCAGGCAAGTCTGTGGATAATTTGTAGGATACCAGGGATTTTCAGGGTAGAGCAAGAATCCTGATTCTTAAGAAGTCTGGTTAATAAGGCTATGTGTTAATGAATATCTTGGAAGCTCCCTTCTTGGTTAGCTGTAGAAGAGAAGGTGCTTGAACAGAGATCTTTCCTGAATATACTTCAAGAGAGTTTACAACTTTAAAAAGAATACCTTCAATCACTTTGTAAGGGTACTAGGCATCAGCTTGGTCTCTGAGGTTGGAGCTACGATTCCACTGCAATGGACTAACCTTTCTTCAGTCAATAGAGGGGTCTCTATACATGAGAAGAAAACTTTTATTCATTTGAATGTCCTTTTCATTGACTGAAATGATGCTATTTATTATAATTCATTAGAAGAAAAAAGCTACCTCTTTAATATGGAAAGCAATTAGACTATTTAAATTATTATAGAAGTTGAATACTTTATGTTTAGAATACATTTCCATGTTTATGAGCTCTCAGCTTATTATTTAATAACTAGAGACTTGGAAATCTGCTCAGAGTATAATTTCCCCTTTGTGGTTTCTATGACTACTCTCTCCTTTTATTTTATGAACACATTGTAGTCCGATGTGTGTCTGTTGCTGCAGTAACAGGTTCTATTTCTTGAGGAAATTAAAATATTTGTACCAAATACATTTTCCTTGTTCCTACAGGCATTTAGCACACTATCAAATCCATCACATGCTTGTTGGTTCCTTCCTTCAATCAGACATGGTATATTTAAAGTTCTTTGCAGTTCCTCAAGAGGTGTGGAAAAATATTTTGTATCTCTGTAGAAAAGCACCTCAGTTCCAATTAAAGTGAGAAAAGTAATGACTAATGTTCGAGGAGCACTTCCTATGTGCCCTTTACATACATTCACTCACTTAATTCTTAAAACAATTCTGGATGCAGTGTCATTATTCTTGTTTTTAAGATGAGGAAACAGAGCCACAAGCAGATTAAGTACTGTGTCCACAGGTATACTGCTAATAAGTGATACAGCTAGGTTCTAATCCTATGTAATCTAGCATCCTGATTCTTTCCTAACTTTGTAATGTATTTAATGTATTAAAAGTAACAACAAAAGCCAAAATCACTTTTGCACTGACCTAATATAATGTGTATTTCTTCCAAACTGACAAACATGTCTTTTTTCTAAATGAAGCTAATGGAAAGCCCATTAGCAGTCAGTCAGTTGGGTCAGCTGGTATACTACAAATAAAATCACTGAAAAACTCATATAGCTGTTTAAATATTTCTAAAAATTAACCCAAGGCCAAAGGTATTCCTAAGTATTTGATGAAGTATTATTAGAAACATTAATAAATATTTCAATGTCCTAAGACACTCATCTCTTGACATAAATGGAGAAATCAAAGATTCAAGACAGACTACTCATCCATTAATCACTCATTATGTCATGCCCTCTTCTTTGCACAAATTGCCGGGACAGGGTGGCCAGAACCATTTTGAAGATGGAGCAACTTGAAACACAGGCTAATAGTTCATGATTTGCTTGAATCTTATTCAGAAGTTGTGACTGAGTTTCTAACTGCTACAATAGTTAGGGGGATATAAAGCAAGAAAGACATTCCTAAGTTTTTAGAAAACCAGTGCTTTAAAACCGCAAAACTGTCATGCACTAGCAAAGAAAATAAAATTTTATATAATTTCTGTGTTAAACTGGGGACCCTTTCTATTCAATCAGTGAAACTGAAGCATATATAATTTTAACCAAAAAAACCCACACCAAATAAAATGTCAATTTCACAGTTAAATTAGCTATTCATTGAATTATAGTTGCATTATACACCATCTTTCCCCCTCCTTAGACGATATTTTTAATGAATCAGATGTAAGTACTGGAGATTCTATAATCCCATGTGAGCTTGGTTGTCTAGATGTGATTCTCAAGATGATGACCCTCCATATCTTTCTCCATTTTCAAAATTACTGTTCATGCCATCGTCAAACAGAGACATATGAGGCACGTCCCCACCCCACAAAGCCAGTAGAGTAAGCTCACTCCCGTAAGTCAAATTAGCTGTAGAAGTTATATTTTAATTTCCTTATTCTGTAGGATGTTTCTTATTCTTTCCTCTTTTCTTCAGTCTACTTCAAATTATTGGCCATGATTCATTTATCAGCCTCTCTTTTATCTCTCCTTTACAGAATTTTGATTATACAATTAATGACTCATAATGCCATAACCTCTATAGTGTAGGCTGTAAGAAAAATTGGTTTGAAGTCTGCAAGATATACATTTATGTCTCTGCTTTGTCCTTCTCCAGTTCCCTGACCTTAAGCAAGTTAATTTCTCTCTCTCAGTCTCAGTCTTATTCTCATTGGCAAAATGGGAGTAATACAAACACTATCATTTGTTGTCAATAATAAACAAAATGCTGCATGCCATTACTTTAGCAACAGAGCCTGGCACATAGTATATGCTCAATAAAGGTTAGCAAAGATAAAATACCAATTTAAGTTTAAGCCGCATTTGTGTCTTAGCTGCGCTAAAGGTGCCCATAAATATTTCTAAGACGTAGGGGCTGAGAAGGGAAGGTAACTCTGAGACTTGTCTCTGAGATGTCCCCAAATCTTTGATACATTCTCATATAAGCCACATTTGTGTCTTAGCTGGGTTAAAAGTGCCTGTGAATATTTCCAAGACGTGGGGGCTGAGAAGGTAACTCTGGGATTTGTCTTTGAGATGTTCCCAAATCTTTGATACATTCTCATATAAGCCACATTTGTGTCTTAGCTGGGCTAAACGTGCCCATGAATATTTCTAAGACATGAGGGCTGAGAAGGTAACTCTGGGACTTGTCTCTGAAATGTACCCAAATCTTTGATACATTCCCATTTTCACTTGTCTATAGGCTCAGTGGAAGACAGATCATCATTATGGTCTGATATCTCTTTAAATTGTATGTAAAAGGAAGTATGTCATTCACATTGTTTATTTCAGATAGCCACCCCTCATGTGCAGCTCTTTGTAGAGACCTCGAAATAGTATTCTCACTTTTTAAAATTTCAGTCTTGCTCCTTCTGTATTGAAATAGCATTCTCTATTCTCTGTTTTCCCTTGTGCCTTTTATACTTTCCCTACTCTCACATGACCATATTTTATTTCAGCAAAAAAATTCTAAAGTACTGACTAAATCACCTGAAATATTCTCTTTCCTAATTGAGCAGCAAGAAACCCTAATTTGGCTTCTTTGCTTCCATTTTTGCTGCAGCCATTTCAGTAGACAAGAGCGCTGGTGTCTCACGCAGTGCACATCTCTGATTTCACAGAGAAATACTTTGTCAAGAAGCAGCCCTCCCTTTCCTACCACAGGGTAAACCAACAGTGCTTGGGGGTGCAGCTGCTTAGTCCCAAAGAGGTAGCCAGTGCAAAGATGTATACCTCCACCTGTTCTTCCAGACCTGGCCCACCCCATATCCACAGGCTTCCCCAAGAACCTAGAAAAGGTCAAATCTCATGAAGCCATGTTCTTTGTGCAAGCCTCACTCATCTAGGCCTTCATTTCGGGATCCTTCTTCTTTCTCTACGGTCTGACCCTTTCTGAAAGTCTGAGACATCCTTCTCCACACTGCCACCCTGTCCTGGAACTACCATTGCAACACTTTCCCTCCTGAGCTAGTGGAGCCTGGAAGGACAGGGAATTGACACAACTCTAACTGTGTCCAGCTGACATGGATTGCACCAGTCACTCTTTAATTGCTTTGGGTTCCAGTAACAATACACAGCTCATGTGACGCCTTACTGATCTTTATCACAAATATCTGTTCTTGGTTCCTGAGTCTATACTTGCCAAAGCTGAGAAAAAATCGTAATTTTTGATGTGACTTATAGTTCTCAAATTACATGACTACTACAGTCTGGAAAAAAGTAATAATGAAGTTCACATGTATATGTGTACATGTATATATGTACGTATGTATATATACACAAACATAAGTATGAAATTGCTTTATCATAAGGTAGCTGTAAATCAAGTAGCAATACTTCTATTGGTGGGAGTTACCCTCTAGTAAATGCTTTGGGAGGAGTGGTTCTTTTTGATAATTCAGATGTAGCCCAAATATTTCACTAGTTTAAAACTGTTCCTTCCAAAGTTGGTTAATTATCAGAATCACCTGGGGTAGCTTCTGATAAACACAGATTTTTTAATCCCCATTAGAGACCTATTAAACTTCTGGGGATGGGATCAGAAAAGCTGTGTTTCCTCAAAATGTTTAAAGTGACTTGGGCAATGAGAGCAATTTAGGAACAAAAGATTAATGATGGAATGAGATCATTCAAGGAACCTAGTATAATCTTACCCAGAGGATATTTTTTCCCTTAGCCTACTCTTGACCAGTTTCTATATTCTTTGTATGGCTCTTCAGATTTGAAAGGTGTCTATAATCAGTTCCATGATGGCCATTAAATGAAAGATTCATACCACAAGACCTGTAATTGGTGCTCAGGCACAGCTGCAGACAATTGCACTTCAATATTTGAACCAATGTTCTATTGTACCTGTAACATTAGGCAATTCCCAGAAGGAAAGAATCCCAGAAACAAATCAGCAAATGAATACTACCTTAGTCCTCTTCTTCACTTTCACACCCTTGAGTCACTTTCCCCTGAGACCTTCTACTAGGGTGACCAACTGTCCCCAGTTTCCTGGAATTGGGGAGTTTCCCAGGATGTGGGATTTTGAATGATAAAGTCAAGACATCCTGTTCAAACTGGGATGGTTAGCCACCCTATTCTGCTTATTGTTTTTTAGGCATAGAGAAAGGAGACTAAGAGACTTGGGAAAGTAAGAAGAAATTAGTTTGACCATAAGAAGGCCACTTGCAGCTTTAGGGGGAAAACACCTTTCATAAACATTTTGTAAGTGGCTAGGTTTGGAAGGAAGCAGGTTTCAAGAAGAATGAACTTGGGAATATAGATGTTGAGCATGAGAAGAAGTTTTACAGTTATATTTTGAACGTGTTTTTATAAATGTTGTTTTTGATGTTTATCCCTTAATAGTAACACAAAACAGAGAAAACTTGATTTTAGGTTTTTCATATATTTTAATAAATCAAAATAATTTTCTATATATTGTGAGTTGAATAGCATAATCCTGAATTCATGTCCACCTGGACTCCATTTAGATTGTGACCCTATTTGAATATTGGGTCTTTGCAGATATAATCCGTTATGATGAGGTTATACTAAATTAAGGTGGGCCTTAAATTCAAGCACTGCTGTCCTTAAAAGAGAAGACACAGATATATAGACACACTGAAGGGTGAAAGTGAAGTGAAGACAGAGGCAGAAATTGGAGCGATGCATTTACAAATCAAGGAACACCAAAGACTGTGGCAACCTCCAGAAGCCAAGGAAAGGTATGAAACAGATTCTCCCTGAGAGCCTCCAAAGGACCCATCCCTATTGGTGACTTGATTTCAGACTTCCAGCCTCAAGAATTTACAGAAAATACAGTTCCACTCAGTTTTTGGTGATTTGTTATGGCAGTCCTTGAGCACTAATAAACCTTAGAATTGGGTAAGTTAAAGGACATTAGAAAGGCTCCTGGAGTAAGAGGTCAGAAGTCTAAATTCTAATCCCAGGTTTGTCTTTGACTCAATTGGTGTCTTGGAATATGTTACATAGTAGATTCTAATTTCCTTGAGAAGTTAGAGAATGAACTAGAACTAGAAGATTGTCAAAGAATCCCCTTCCCTCCCATAATCTATGGTCTGAGTAAAAATTAATGTACTTTTCTTATTTGTGTATTATCATTGTGTGTATTGTTTTACTAGTCACTTCCTAGGACAAACTCATGCCATAGTATCTTCCAGCAATTTGAGGCCCTAAAGACTTATTAGATCCTATCTGGGGAAAAAAAAATACCCCGGGAAATTAGATGTAACATGGTTAGGGAAATTATCTTTGCTTGATGTGAAGAGAGGATCTGTCTCCAAGTATACTTCTGGCTGATTTTCTCCTAAGCACAAAAACAATAACAACAACTAACATTTATTGGACACGTATTAGGTCCTACGCTAAGTGCTTTTTATATATTATTTCCTTTAATCCTCACATAACCTTATGAAATTATAGTTAAATATAAAGTTGTCTACCTATACTTCTTACATCTAGCCAAATTACTCACAGGATAAATTTCAGAGCATATAAGAACAGTTTGGGCTGAAAGCCACACTTTCCCACAGCTACTTAATCAGTTATGCATTTGGGGAAGAAGTATAGATTCTACGTTCCTCTCCAGCAGAAGGCTTACATACGTTTTAGATAGCAAAATCATCACTGAAAGTATGACAGCATATTGTTCCACAAGCTGGCTTACCAAATTAACTTCCATAGGGGCTGATATCTATGTGAGATGTCTTTGACATGTTTTAGGATATTAGGCACTTCAAATGTAATATTAATCTACAAATCCTTCCCTTGGACATAAAAGCATTGACTGTCATTTCCCTTAATGCCTGATCAATGTTAGAGGACAGGTAAGTTAATGAATAGGGCACAGGTCAGAAGACTGTGTTAGCATTCATAGTTGAGTTTTCTTGGCCAAGTCACGAAGTTCTCTGCGTTGGTGTGATTTATTTTCATATATATTTACTAAATGCCTGTTTTTGCTTGGCCTTGTGCTACATAGCAGGGACAAAGTAGTGAACAAAATCAAATCACAGCATACGTTCTACATGGGACATAGAAATTACACAAATAAAGTCATCTACGAATATGTTGTTAACACCTGAACATACAATCAACACACAACAGTAGCAATGACAAGTGTAATAAAAAAATGTATCTGGAGTAACGTCATGAAAAAGTATTTGCAGGCTAGGTTTTAATGGGATTCAAGGAAGGTCACTGTGGGGACATGAAGGCAGCATCTGAACTAAATCAAGGGAAATGAACCCTAAGCCCACAAAAGACAATTTCAAGGGAATTTTAGGTGTGAAGAGACTTAGCATTTTGATTGTAGTAAAAGACAGCAAACATACTGAGTATAAAACAAGGAGAGAAAGGCATGAGATGAAGGGACTGGATTTTATCCTGAGTTATAATTGGCAAATATTGAAAGCTTTACATTTGTAAAATGAGGAGAGCAGTATTTATTTCACATTTTCCTACCTAAAGAATAATGTGACAGTGTTTATGAATATGATTTATACAATTGTCAAAGTATTTCTTGCTACAAACATATTTTTTCAATAAGTAGAGCACATACTTTATTCTCTCAGCTATTCCAAGATTTGTCTAAGGAGGAGCAAGACAGGAGGATGCTTTAATATTACACTTCAAGAGAGCCAAAGTTTTAGTAAACTTAATTCTGAATCATTTGCTTTTAAATAATAGATGTTAGACAATTTTATGACAGACATATTAATTATTCATTCTGATAATTTAAATGAAAAGTTATACTATATAATTTTCTATTACATTTCAATAAGACCGCAAGGAATCCATTAAATTCCAAATCATTATCATTCATTTTCATTAAGATACATGGACACCAAATAAATGCATTCCATCTCCTAAAGCCAGTGATTTCCAGGATCCACTTGATCAAATTACTGTGAATAACGAGCCAGGTCTCAGATTGTTCCCTTCATAAATAACAGCTTTTGGATCAGAAGGCCAGCCTATACTTACATTGTTACATTGGTACTCTGTTAGTTCACTATTTTTAAACACTGTTACTCAGGTATAATTGAAATCCAACAAACTTCACATATTTAAACTATTCAATCCAGTGAATTTTGATTTATATGTATATCTGTGAGAAAATCACCAAAATCAAGATAATGAATATATCTCCCACCCCCAAAGGTTTCTAGGGGCTCTTTGGAATACTCACATCCCACCATGTCTTACGTCATCATTTCCTGCAACCTTCTGACACACACATACAAACTCATAAGCCACCATTAATCTGCTTTCTGTCACTATAGATTAGATTGCATTTTCTAAAGTTTTATAGAAATGGCATGATAGAGTGTACTCCTTTTTCATATGTATTTTTTTCCATTCAGTATTATCTTAATATTCCTCAATGCTGATGTTTGCCTTGAGAGTCTATTCTTTTTCATTGCTGGGTATATTTTATCTATGGACACACCACCATATGTTTATTCATTTACCCATTGGTGGATATTTCGATTGTCTCCAGTATTTGGCTACTGCAAGTAAAACTGCTATGAACATTTGTGTACAAGTTTTTATTTACATGTATACTTTCTTTCCTCTAGGATAAAAACCTAGAAGTGGAATGAATGCTTAGATATCATTATATGTAAAGGTATAATGTTTTCTAATTGCGGTAAAATATATATAACATTTATAATTGTAATTCCTTAAAGAGTATAGTTCAGTAGTATTAAGCATGTTAGCACTATTGTGTAACCATCACAGCATCTATCTACATAACTTTTTCATCTTCCTGAACTGAAATGCTGTGCTCATTAAAAATAACTCCTCATTCCTCTCTCCCTACCTCCAGCCTCTGGCAACTATCATTCAACTTTCTGTCACTATGAATTTGACCACTCTAGGTATTACATATAAGTGGAATCATACAACATTTGTCCTTTTGTAGCTGGCTTATTTCCCTTTGCAGGGTATTTCAAGGTTCATTTGTGTTGTAGCATGTCTCTGAATTTCATTCCTTTTTAGACAGAAGAATATTTCATTGCATAGAACACATTTTGTCTATCCATCAATTGACATTTTTATTGTTTTCATCCTTTGACTACTGTGAATATTACTGCCATCAACACTGTTGTACAAATACCTGCTTGAGTCCCTGCCGTCAATTCTTTTGGATATGTATCCAGAAGTGTAACTGCTTAATCATGGTTTTTTGTTTTGTTTTGTTTTTTCTTTTATTTCTTTTTTTTTTTTTTTTTTTGAGACAGAGTCTCACTGTCGCCCAGGCTGGAGTGCAATGGCGAGATCCCAGCTCACTGCAACCTGCCTCCCAGGTTCAAGCGATTCTCCTGCCTCAGCCTCCCAAGTAGCTAGAATTACAAGCATGTGCCACCACAGCAAACTAATTTTTGTATTTTCAGTTGAGACAGGGTTTCACCATGTTAGCCAGGCTTGTCTTGAACTCCCAACCTCAGGTGATCCGCCCTCCTTGGCCTCCCAAAATACTGGGATTACAGGCGTGAGCCACCACCGTGCCCAACCCTAATCATGTGGTAATTTGATGTTTACTTTTAGAGGAAGCAACACACTGTTTTCCACAGCAGCTGTACCATTTCACATTCCCACCAGCAGCGCACAGGGTTCCAGTTTTTCCTAAATGTCTCACTTCAAAGGAACTGTCAAGCTATTTTCTAAAGTGGTTGTATTATACATTTTTCTTAGCACATCTTAAGTTGTTTGTGTCAATGTAAACACTTGGTGTGGTCAGTCTTTTTATTTAATTCTAATAGGTCCATAGTGGTATTTCAGGGTGGTTTTAATTATTTCCTAGTGACTGAACATGTTGATCATCTTTTCATGCATTTATTTGTGTAGTAAACTCACAGAATCATAGGGATCACACTGTTTCCCATCCCTCAGAAACTTAGTCCTTAATTGCCTTATATCCAGTGTACTGAAAATCATTGTTTTACATAGTTTATCTGTTTTTTTAAAAAATGACAGTTTTAGGCAAGAGGACAAATCTGGTATTGGTTGCTGTATCTTGGCTAGAAGTGAGTTTAGATTTCCTGTTTTTGAGCCAAGGTTATTATCTGAAAGTTTTAAAACACACAGATTCCCTTATCCTGGCTTTTTAAATCCACTCTTGAACCATCCAATAAAGATATTGTCAGATCTCTACTATACACCTATAAAAAGCTAACTGTTTTATACTGTAAATGGGTTTATTTAAATGTGCAAATCCAGGTATTGATTTACAACATGCTTATAAACTCATTGGGCGAAAAAGTACAAATGTCTATTATATGACATTATAAACCAAGAGTCAGGGAGATGCACACATTTATTAAATAGTAAGCTGACTTTGTACATGTCCACTTAGGGTTGTTCTGCACCAGGCTGAGCACTGGGAAACTGGTGAAAAAGACAATGTTTCTGCCATCATGGAGCTTCCACTCTAGTGGAAGGAAATAGGAAAAACAGGTAGTCAAATACATAAATAGAATCATGTTAGATAAGCAGTAGAAGAAAATAAGATTTACTATCAGTCATTACCTTAGGCATGTAATTAGGCTGATGGGACAAAAAAATTTTTTTTGAGTCTAAGTATCTGGTGATTTTATATGGGGTGGTCAAAGAAGTCCTAAGACCTAAATGATGGAAAGAACTATCCACATGAAGATTCAGAAAGAAAACTAATGTCTAACAACAAAAAAAAATGAATGACTAAGAAGTGGAAAACTTGGCATGATCAAGAAAAAGAACAATGGTTGAAATACAACACATAACTGGGAGAGAAGTCTCAGATGAGGGAGGCTAGCATAGAAATATGTAATTTCTCTAAATTCAAGAAAAAGTATTTAGAGAGTTTTAACCAATGAAGTGACAAAAACCTCTTATAAGGTTTTTTGCCCTTCTTGATTTCTTTATTTAAGATCATTCCAGCATACATATAGAGAGCCAGCAGAAGAGAGGCAAAACTAATAAGTAAAACAAAAAAGGTAAAGGCAAATTTGTAAGTAATTGCAGTGTCCCCCAAGAAACAAAATGACATATATGAGTAAAGCTTGTTGGATGCAATCAAAAGGCACAATGAGATTGTTAGCAAACTGCAGAATATATTTCCTAAATATAGAAATGGCTACTACTCAGTTTTAGCCAATTGTTGCCCCATTAATCATACGCACAATTTTGCTAGCTGTTGTCATCTTTCAAAGGTCTAGATGTTTAGATTTTTAAGATATTCTAATTTTACAGTCCTGCATGGGATGCCTCAAAACGTCTGAGATAGGTTTAATCTGTGAGCGAGCAGTTTGTGGTCCCTAGCAACAGCTAACAATACAAAAGAGGTTGAAAGCAGGATGTAGGTACCTGGAAAAAGACTGGATGTGAAGTGTTGTGATTTTCACAGATTAAAAACTTGCCACAAGAAGACAGACGTCAAGAATTACTTCAATAAGAGGTGGAATTTGTGGTGACCCTTGAAAGCTATGTGATCTATACAGGCAGAACACAGTGGGAAGGGCATTTTAGGGCAAGAGGACGGCATGAGCCAAAGCAATGAGGCTCGAAAGCTCAAGAGATGGGAGAAGATGAGTTGATTGGCCAGCGCCAGAAATTTGGTAATGGAACAGAAGAAAATCAAGACGGAAAGGTCACTGTGGTCAACTATGTTAATTTGGGTAGCTTTGAAATTCAGTTCAGAATTACTGCACTAAAAACCTCGTATTTTCTGGTGTGATACAGTCAGGGAGAAGTGGCTCAACAACTGTTTTATTGTGAGTCAGTACATTAGGTATTTACACTAGCAGAATGAAGAGTAAGAGAGAACCTAAGACTGTAGAAAAATTGAGTTGACATCATCAGATATTATTCTTACACGGGCAAAATTTCTGGGCATGTATTTACATAATTGAGCATTTTTCCCCTCTCTCGTGTGCCAGGAAGATGTTTCTCTTTTATGTTGGTGCCGTGATAAGTATTCCAGAGTGCTTTATTAAAGACAAATTTAATCCTCTTTTTACAAACACAGCAGAGAAAACTCCCAGGGATAGAAAAGTCCTTGAATCTTCAACACGGCAAATTCTCTTATCCCCGCAGCATTTATAAGCAAGAGTAAGTGACGGGGACCTCATAGAGGCATTTTATTAATGATTCGGTCATTCTCCCTTGAATGTGATGATGAAAGCTATTCATACGATGGCATTTCTTCTAAATGGCATAGATCTGTTGAGCAGAATCCTTACTACTGGTCCTAGTGCCCACAGGGTGCTGGACAACTTGTAGGTGGCACCGATCATTAACAACCTTGACTGCTGCCTAAGGTACAACCCAGTTTGTCCTAGACAGTGAGGCTGCATGAGTCATGGTTCCAAAACCGCTGGGTTATGTCAGGTCCCACCATGCTCTCCAATATGACTGGTATGACACTGCCACAATCCACTCCTCTTCCCTGAACCCCTTGCTTAGGATGTAAATTAAGTGACTGGCTCTGAGAAGCTGCAATTGAGTCACTGTCGGGGGTGTTGGGGGATGACAGTCACAGGTAGTCACCTAGCTGCATTCTATTAGCCATGTATGGCTTTGCTGGGTAGGTGTCATGAGCCATAAAGGCTATAAATATATTGGTGCATTACTTCTGATGCCAGACACTCCTACTACTTGTAACTAAATGGTAGCTCCCCATGCACAGTGGAATTTACCTTTCGAATAAAGATGCTGCCAGTGTCATTCTCTCAATTGTGGTCACTCGCTACTCCCCTCTGAGATCTTTGGGTAATGAGGCTTCTAAAAGAACACAGGAGGCCAGTGTTAGAGTAAGGTGTAGGCAAAGCAAAACACACATGTCAGAAGGCTATTAACAGAAAATACCAGGGAAGACACAAGAAAGATAGGGCAGAGGAGTGCACCAATAATCCTGTTCTTTAAAAACCTGCACATGTCTGCATGCATGACTCAGGGATTTGATGTCCCAGCCTTTACAGAGATGATTGAGAAGAATTCTGGGAAAGCTGAGAAGTTATACTTTGAAGACACTTCTGCAGATCTGTTCCCAGATCTGTATAATGAAATTTCTATAGTCACCTACTCACACTATATATTAAATCCTAAAACAAACTACCCCTTAACGTCTTCACATGGCAGATATGCATTGGCCTGGAGTCTCTATTTTACTATCTCTTCCTGGCAGACAGAGTAATGCTTCATCCCCAGAGATGTCCACATCCTAATTCCTGGAACCCATGAGTTTGTTCATTATATGGCAAGGGAGAACTAGGTATAGGTGGAGGTAAGATTGCTACTTAGCTCACCTTGAGATGGAGAGATTATTCTAGATGATGCAGCCAGACTTGGTGAAATAATACGGATTCCCTTAAGTGGAAAAGTGAGGCAGGAGAGAGCGTCTGAGTGATGCAAAGAGAGGAAGAATGAACCATCCATTGCTGGTTTTGATGACAAACAGGGGCCCATGAGCTAAGGAATGGAGCAGTCTCTAAAACTTGAAAAAGGCAAGAAAACAGATTCTCCTCTAGAGTGTCCAGATTGAAACACTGCCCTGCCAACATGTTGATTTAGCACAATGAGAACCATTTCAACTTCTAACCTCCAGTAAGATAATACATTTACGTCGTTTTAGGCCACTAAGGTTGTGGTGATTTGTTACAACAGTCATAGAAAACTAATATGCTCCTACTTTCACCTGTGAAAAATCTGCATTATAATATCAATTTAACCTGGCGAGTTTTCTGGGACAGACAGTTCTAGAAGATTTTCAGTAAGCCCTTGTATAGAGTCACAGGAAAATGATCTCTAACAAACAGTCCCTTCTAGGCTCAACTCTTGTTCTGCTGTCCCACACACCCTAGTCCTATGGCTACACTAGACTGCAATTTTGTGACCAAGTCATGTGTTGTCACACTCGGCATCTCCGTGCATGCTGCAGTCTGCCTGGAAGGCTCTCCTCATGCACCTGCCCCAGCAGTTACCTCTCTGTGCCCAGCAATCTTCTATTTGTTCTTGAAGGCCCAGTTCAAACACCACCTCCCACTATGTTTACCATTTTTCATCTTGGAAAAAAATTAACTTTCTTTCCTCTATGGCATGATGCTAATGTCAAAGTATACGTCATCCATTTGCTTCACTTGGATGTAGCAACTGCCTTTGGTTGGTTTGACTGGGTTTGGTCTGAATTCCTTTCCTTCACTGCATAGTGGGATGGCATATATCACCCCTCCCTCTTGCGGAAGGTTTAGACATTAAGCCTTCCCTGACCTAGATAAGAGGAAATGAGTTTCTCTGTTACTAAAGATTCTGGCTTTGAGTTAAATAGGTCTGTTGTAAATAAGATGAAAGGAGGATTTGAAGAGAAACCACCGCTGCCTGAAAGAAACAAGGCGGGAGATGAGATTTCCCCAAAACTGAGGAGACTGGAAGAGAAAGAGAAGTTACCGGAGCCACTAGAACGGAGTTGTCCTGTAAGGGAGTGGGTGTGCTGCCCTGGTTTGTGCCTCTTCCGTAAGATTTCAGAGCCTGCCTGGAGAGAACAGGCCTGGTCTCCATCACCCACCTAGGAAGACTCGCATTAGCATCACGCGTTATCTGCCCTCAAGAGCGATAGTTCCATGCCATCACACTTTGTTTAGTCCTCTCCTGATGACCTTACGTAAACAATCTGTTGTAAATTGCATGATGTCCCCCCAACTCCAAGATAAGTTGAAATCTTAAGCCCCAGGACCTGTGAATGTGACCTTACTTGGAAATAGGGTCTCTACAGAGGTAATCAAGATGGGTCTTTAGAGACAGACAGAGAACACCGTGTGATGACAGGCAGGACTGCAAAGGTACAGGTGCAAGCCCAGGAACACCAAGGGCCTCTGGACATCCCAGAAAGCTGACCCTCCCTCAGAAGGAACCAGCATGGTTTACTCCTTGAATCTGGACTTTTAACCTCCAGAACTGTAAGGAAATAAACTTCCATTGTTGTAAGCTACCAGTGTATGGTACTTTGTTACTGCAGTCCTAGAAGACTCACACAGTTGCCCCTTATATGGGGGCACAGAAAACGATGCCCCGACATAAGGCACCTGGGCATGCTAAGTACCTTTGAAAATCGAAAGCCTTTAAGAAATAAGCCTCAGAACCAAGGTCTCTTTCTGACCTATTCCCCTCTACCTGACTCTCTGATCTTTCCAGAAGCATCAGGAGGGACTCTCTGGAATTCTTTTTATCTGACCAGCAAATCTTCTTTCCAAAAGAAATGCAATTGTCTTAAGATCTCTTCCCTTGGGGTCTCATCAAATAACCAGGAAAGATCAATCACTAGAGAAGAGACTAGGATTAGTCATCACCAGGCCCAGACAGACTTTTCATTTATTTTTCTGAGGGCAACTACAAGAGATGACCTGGAGGACTCTATCTGCATAATGAGACAACTTTTGCTTCTATGGGACTCCACCCTTCACCTTCCCATGATACCTGCCTCCCACCTCCCATATTCATCCATTCTCCCTCATTACTTACTGCCCCTAAAAGAATTTTCTACACTCCCCATCTCCACTCTCCCCTATGAAAAAGGGTATATAAGCTACCTTCTATAATACACTGGGTTATTGTATAATTACTCTGACCACTACCCGCTCCCTCCATGTACATTAATACATTTTGTATGCTTTTTCTCCTATTAATCTAACTTTTGTCAGCGGATTTTTCAGCAAACCTTCATAGGACAAAGGGGAAGTTTTCCTTCACCCCTACAACAGAGACCAAGAAGATCCCCGTTTCTGGTGCCCTGGCTATAAGAGGACCCTCATGGGCTCAAGACACTTGCTTTCATGGGCCTCTTCTTCCATAAAAAAAGTTAAAAATTACATTTTACATTTGCATTTACAATGCATTTACAACAGTATAAATATAAGAATGTACATATTAGTATCTATAAACATTTTATCGAACCTAAAAGATCAGTTTTTTGCTGATTTTAAAAGAAATTAAAATATTTTGAGGGGTGCTAGAAGTATTGTAGGCTGTACATAGGGGGCCTCTATACCCTATGAGTTAGTCAGTAGTGGCTGCTACAGAGGCAGAAAGACTGAAGCTCCCTGAGGTGGATATACATAGACACTATATGGAGATACCATTGACCACTAGGGTATGGGGTGTGTGTGTGTGTGTGTGTGTGTGTGTGTATTTTTTTTTTCTGAAACAGTCTCACTCTGTCACCCAGGTGCGGTACAGTGGCACGATCTCAGCTCACTGCAACCTCCAACTCCCAGGCTCAAGCAATCATCCCAGCTCAGCTCCTGAGTAGCTGGAACTACAGGTGTACAGCACCATACCCAGCTAATTTTTGTATTTTTTGTAGAGACTGGGTATCACCATGTTGTACAGGCTGGGCTCAAACTCCTGGGCTCAAGCAATTCTCACAACTCAGCTCCCAAAGTGCTGGGATTATAGGTGTGAGCCACTGTCCCCGGCCTACAGTGCATATATGTTTGTATGTCTATTTTATAGTCTTCTTTTATATCATCTTTGGTTGATTATGCAGTTCATACTGTGTGTAATTTATTTCTATATGAAAAAGCCCTTAGTGTAGTAATGCATTAGGCAACACTTTCACACCGAGTGTCAAGCGGTGCTATGTGCTACTGAAACAATAAATGCCATAAATCTTATTTTATATGAATTGCTCAGTAGCTAAGCAGTCTTGTACATAGTAAACATTCGGAAAATGTCAGATAAATAAGCAAATGCATAAATGGAGCATGAATAAACATTCCTAATTTATAGACAAGATCATTAATAATTCATCAATAAAAGGTCATTGCTAACCATATGAAGAAGCAAAGATAAGACCACTGTACAATTAAAAACTACTTTTTATTAGTATCGTTTTTAAGGCAAGGTGTGCTCTAAGATATTCTAGGTAGGGTTCACCTCTTTAGCTCATTCATCAGAAATGTTCTTTTCCCAAGTGAGTCCTTGGCGAACTGAGATGTGAGAATTATGAACCACAGTTTCTAGATGTTCAGTTTCACATTCCTCTAGCAATTACACGTAAGTGACCTTTTCTAGGTGAGGAAAGCACTTAAATCCCTCAAAGTCCAGTATAACTTAAAGTTCTTTCACGTAACCTTCTCTTCCATGTATTAAGTGGACAGTTATGAGCAAGTTACATCTTTTCTCACCCTAGGGCAGGGTGAGGGGAGGGTATAGAATCAATTCAAATCAATTGTTTCTGCTCCATTAAGATAAAACGGTTCTACTGCATATACAGGATCACATACTTGAGTCAGTTGAACAATTACTGCATTTATATATGTTGCCTGAATGTCACTGGGAACACACAAGGGAAATAAAGGCTTGATCAATTTAAGGGGCATCATTTGCTGGAGAGGAGAGAGAAAGTACATTTAATAGCTCAGAAATAATAAAGTATCATGAATCATTAAAAATAATGTGTATAGGAAACAATCTGGCAGAGTTTATTAAGGTGATCTAACTTCTTTGCATGTATTATATTAAAAATAGATTTGGCCTACTTCCTTCCTAAGAGATCCTATGTACAGTCATAGTTAGGGATGTCCTCAACTGTTTTACGTTATGTAACTTGACTGTCATCAAGCTGACTTATAACTACATTCTCTCAACTGGACTGAGCATTCTTAAGACAAGAAATTGCATCTTATTTTATAATGAATTGCCCAGTATCTAAGCAGAAGATTGTGCACAGTAGGCACTCTAAAAAATAAATGCATAAATGAATCATAAATTAAAATTGCAAACATACATATTACTAAGATGATATTTATAGTGTTGTAGTTACCCTATAAAAGGAGGTCTTCTGCAACAGATTTTGCAATTACATTCCTTTGAATTGTGGTATTCAATCTTTATTAAGTACACTAATTGTGTGGGTACCTTGTATAAAATTAAGACTCCCAGATTCTCAAACATTATGTCAGTAGGTATGGGTTGGACTCTAGGAATCTGCATTTGAACAATGAAGCCCAATGTTTGATGAACGATTGAGAAACACTGCTGTAAATAGCAGGTTCTGCTATTGTGCATTTGATTGAACATCTGGGTTATGATTTACCTTTTCACCACTATAAAAATCTCCCATGCTCTGCCTATTTGTCCCTCTCTCCCCTCTAACTCTAAACAATCCTTGATCTTTTTACTGTCTCCATAGCGTTGCCTTTTCCAGAATGTCACATAGTTAGAATCATACAGTATACAGCCCTTTCAGATTGGCTTCTTTTGCTTAGTCATATACATTTTCATCCCACCTTTTAATATAGTATCCTACAGGGCTTTGGGAGATTTGCACATTTTTTAGAAAAAATTCTACTTTGGCCAGGCTCAGAGGCTAATGCCTGTAATCCCAGCACTTTGGGATACTGAGGCAGGAGGATCATGAGGTCAAGATATTGAGACCATCCTGGCCCATACGGTGAAACCCATCTCTACTAAAAAAACTACAAAAATTAGCTGGGTGTGGCAGCATGTGCCTGTAGTCCCAGCTACTCAGGAGACTGAGGCAGAAGAATTGCTTGAACCTGGGAAGTGGAGGTTGCAGCGAGCCAAGATCACGCCACTGCACTCAGACTGGGTGACAGAGTGTGATTCCATCTCAAAAAAAAAAAAAAAAAAATATATATATATATATATATACACACACACACACACACACACACATTAAATAATATATATAGAGAGAGCAAATCATGATCACCAGAGCATCTTAAATAAACAACTTAATTGAATAAATTACGGTGTAGTGGAGTGCTTCTGAAACATCGGTGTACATATGAATCACTAGGGATCTTGTTAAAATGCAGATTCCCACCCTGTAAATCTGAAGTAGGCCTGTGACTCTACATTTTGATGTTGATGCTGCTAGTCCACAGAAAACACTTTGAACTGCATAACAATAATATACCACATCTCTTCCCAAATTCTGATACACAAGTCTTACAAGGTGTAACGCGCCAAAAGTATCCCTTGAACAAATAAACATTTTCAAGACTACATGTTACAGTTCACTCTTGCAAATCTCCCAGTGCCCTATAGGATAATATATTAAAAGGTGGGATGAAAATGCATATGACTAAGTGAAAGAAGCTAATCTGAAAGGACTGTATACTGTATGATTCCAACTATATGACATTTTAGAAAAGGCAATGCTACAAAGACAGTAAAAAGATCAAGGATTGCTTGGAATTAGGGGAGAGAGAGGGATGGATAGACAGAGCATGGGGGATTTTTACAGCAGTGAAAATACTCTGTATGAGACTACAATGGCGGACACGTCATCATGCATTTGTCTAAACCTATAGAATGTATGACACCAAGAGCGAACCCTAATGTCAAGTATTGACTTTGGGTGATAATGGTTTGTTGATACAGGTTCATACATTGTGCGACTCTGATGGAGGATGATGATAGTGGGGGAGGCTGTACATGTATTTTGCTGAGAAACGAAATTGTTCTCAAAAGTAAAGTCTTCAAAAAAATTGTGACAACTCATGAAATAAAGAAACTATACATTTTCACAAACAAAACTTTCTTTTCTGTTTCTCTGAGATGGAGTCTCCCTCTGGAGAGGGAGGCTGGAGTGCAGTGGCACAGTCTCAGCTCACTGCAACCTCCGCCTCCAGGGTTCAAGCAATTCTCCTGCCTCAGCCTACCAAGTGTAGCTGGGATTACAGGCAAGAGCCATGACGCCTTGTTAATTTTTGTATTTTTAGTAGAGACGGGGTTTCACCATATTGGCCACGCTGGTCTCGAACTTCTGACCTCAAGTGATCCACCAGCCTTGGCCTCCCAAAATGCTAAGATTATAGGTGTGAGACACCGCGGCTGGCCCACAAAACTTACTTTTTAAGCAACGCTATTAGCTTCCTAGAGAATTGGCATTGCCTAGTATATAGGACGTCTCTTGTGCCACTCAGATCCTCACAGTTCTACTCCTATTCCAGTTACTGCGGCAGCAAGTATTTCCCCTTTGCTCTGACTAGCTTTCCTCAGGTGCACGTTAACAGCTCCGAGATTTGTGGCTGCACCACTTCCCCACTCACTTCCTACCCTCAGACTTCTTTGATGCCTCTACAAGGGACCCCCATGGGACTTGCTTGGTCCTTAGAATGAGCAACAAAAAGTGCAGTATGGGGCAGTTAGGGCCGTAGGGCCACCTTTGCACAAAGCGTAACAGATAAAAGTTTTCTCTGTTCATCCCTAGGTATATTCTCAGACATACTTAGAAGGTTTCCTGGGGTCAAACACCAGACACCTGCAGGTGTGGACAATGTGACAACACATCTCTGCCCACTTCTCTGTAATTCTACTCTTCATTCCAAATCTCTGCAATCACTTCCAAAGTAAACTGGCATGAAATTGGCTAGTCTGAATTTAATTGTGCTGTAAACAAAGCATTCACCAGATTTCAAAGACTTCGTATGAAAAAAAGAATGTAAATACAGTACTTCTTATTTGTTATATTGAACACGTTATATATAAGGATTCATTCAAATAAAATGTACTATTAAAATTAAAATTTCACCTGTTTCTTGGTACCTTTTTTCTTATCATGGTTACTAGAAATTTAAAATTAGATCAATGGTTCACATTTCTATTGGATAGTAGTTTCTTCAACTTTATGGAATAGCATACATTCTTGCAATAAATTATCTTTCCCTTTTATTTGACTTACAAGTAATTAGGTGCTCGGAACTAAAGGACCTAACCAGTAAGTCTACCAGGACAATAGGTAACAGGTGATTATATATAATGTCTCATTTTATCTTCACTATGCTCATTCAGTTAACATTAACTGAGAAATCAAGAAGTACAAAGACAAACCACAGCTCACAGTAATTCTCTAGGTCAGTGGTTCTCAACTCCAGTTGTAAATGAGAACCATAGGGGCAGCTTTTTAAAAGCTTGTGAGCATGGGGCTTCACTGCATACCATGAAATCAGGATCTCTAGGGGGTTAGGCCCAGGTGTCAGTATAGTTTAGGACCTTCCCAGGTGATAATAATGCACAGCAGGTGGAGAATTATTAGCACATCTTATCAACATCAGATTTGGGAAAACATATCTATTAATGAAAAATGATGGCCATAGCATTACTTTTTACATACTTGCTGTTGAGCATCTAAGACTATAAACTTTACCTCAGTTTCTGCATTATTCTGTTCAATACTGATTAGCAAAATTGACTCGCTTGCCCAGCTTATAGCTTATTGATATTCTGTCAGTTTTAACAACAAAACTTGTTTTCTTCTGCATGTGGAGAAGACAACTCTTCCCAAATCTCTGTCCTTGTGGCCCAGCTTAGTTGCTTATTAGTATAATTATTAAAAGCACAATATAAAACCGATTCCTTTTAAAAGTCTGACTGGTTCTTAATTTTGTTGAAAATTGTCAGGAAAAGGGAGGTGTGGAAACACCAACAATCTCATTATATTAATGAGCCCAAAGTTCCCTTGTCTTTTATGTGCATAGCTTGCACGTGGTAATTAAATGTACAGAATTTAGAATTATTCTATGACTGGAAGGCTCGTTAGAGACAGCAATAGCATGTTTCATTAGAGCAATGGATCCTAGGTTTTAAGTGCCTCTGAATCAGCTGGGGCTCATGTTAAAATACAGACTCTGCTTCAAGAGGCCTGGAGTGTGACCTAAGATTCTGGTTTCCCTCCAGGCTCCCAGGCGATGCTCATGCTACCAGCCCCAAACAACAAATTAAGGAGCAAAGGTTTAAAACTGAACTATAAAATGAAATTGCAACTGCCAGAGTCTAGATTCTGTCGCCACCAGTGGGTGACGTTGGGCAAGTTACTTAATCTCCTTAGGTCTCAGTTTCTTTGTCTCTAAAACAATACCATAGTGGCCATGATGAGGATTTAAAATGAATACTTCATATATTGTACTTCGAATGTTGGTGCTATAGCATGTATTTAATAAAGGTGGTTTTATTTTATTATTATTACCATCACGGACAAGTTTAATCCTCTACCTTTAAAACTGGCCCAACTGTTCCATAGACTCAATATTTACAGTGTTTTAAATAAACAAGAAATTGACCCTCCATAATCTTACAATTTGCAACTTACACTTGCCTTATCTGAGCTCCTTCCTCAGGCAAGGAGCTGCTGAAACTCACCAGATCACAGCACACAGACAGCAAGAGGCAGACCCCTCATCCATCACGATTGATTCCTCAATTTCTGTCTTCCCCGCACGCAGCTACATCCCTTCCCTAGTTATATAAACCGCGAATTTCAGTCAGCTGGGAAAGACGGATTTGAAACTGATCTCCTGTCTGTGTGTGTGACTTCACCTGAATAAAAAGCCTTCTTCTCTGGCAATACTTATTGTCTCAGTAATTAGTTTTCTGTGTAGTGAGCAAGGGAACCTTGACAGGCTTCCTAATGTTTTGGTAACACTTTTTCAGTTGTCAAAAATGTGACCCAAAGAAAGAAAATAATTTACTTAAGGCCATGCGTTTAGCTAACAATAGAGCTAGCCAGGATTTTAGCCCAGGTTTCAAAACCCTTAATAAACTGCATATTCCTCTACAGTAGCATTCCATTTACAGCAAAATAACTTTGTACAATTCTTTACTGTAATCTTTGTTGTACTTTGTGGTAATTATTACCTGTGGTGTTTTAAAATATATCAAAAAAATCCTTTAGAACTCCCTTCAAAGGGTGTAGCCTGACTACCCTCCCATTGAGTGTAGGCTGGAATTAGTGACTCATTTCTAATGAACACAGTAAGGTAGGAGTAACGATGCATGACTTCTGAGACTCAGTCATCAAAGGCACTCTGGCCTCCTTGCTCTCTCTTACATCACTTACAATGGGAGAAGCCATGTTTTTCATTCAAGTGTGCCTATGCAGCGGTTGACCTGTCAAAGAACAGCTGGCAGGGAAAGGGGGCTTTCTGCCAGTAGCCACAAGAAGGAGGAATGTTGGAAATCTATTCTCTTGCTCTACTGAAGCCTGAAAATCACGACAAACCCAGCAGACATCTCAACTGCCACCTGATGAACCCTAAGCCAGAACCAGCTAGTTAAGCTTCTCCTGAATTTCTTGCCCGTAGAAACTGAGACAATAAGTTTTCATTGTTTTAAGCTGCTAATTTTTGCGTTAATTTGTTATGCAGCAAGAGGTGACTAGTGTGTTATTTACTTATCTCTGTACTCCAAAAGATTGAAAGCACAACATCTGTCATAGCATGTATTAATCCATTTACTCATTAAATTACTCATTCACTCTCACATTCATTCATCTACCCATCAAGCATCTATTGATATCCTACTGTTTCCGGAGTTGGTTCCTTCCAGTGCATTCTTGGTCTCGCTGAATTCAAGAATGAAGCCATGGACCTTCACTGTCAGTGTTACAGCTCTTAAAAGTGGCAGGGACCCAAACAGTGAGCAGCAGCAAGATTTACTATGAAAGAACAAAGCTTCCACCACATGGAAACATACCCAAGCAGGGTGCCACTGCTGACTGTTACGGGAGTGGGGGGAGCTTTTATTCCCTTATTTGTCCCCGCCCACATCCTGCTGGTTGGTCCATTTTACAGTGCACTGATTGGTCCATTTTACAGAGCATTGATTGGTCCATTTTACAGAGTGCTGATTGGTCCATTCTACAGAGTGCTGATTGGTCCACTTTACAAACCTCTAGCCAGCCACAGAGCGCTGATTGGTGTGTTTTTACAGAGCACTGATTGGTGCATTTTACAAACCTCTAGCTAGCCACAGAGCACTGATTGGTGCGTTTTACAATCCTAGCTACAGAGTGTGATTGGTGCATTTTACAATCCTCTTGTGAGACAGAAAAGTTCTCCAAGTCCCCACCCAACCCAGAAGTTCAGCTGGCTTCACCTCTCACTACAATATCTCAGCTGATGCTTCTAGATGTTGGGGATACAATGGTGAAACATGATACAGTCTCTATTCTTAAGAAATTTACAATCAAGGAGACAAATACATAGTCAATAAATGACAAATGACTTGAGGCAGAACACAGTAAATACGGTGAAATCTTAATTATTATTATTTTCAAAATATGCTAATTTTGGCCAGGTGCAGTGGCTTACATCTGTAATCCCAGCACTTTGGGAAGCTGAGGTGGGCAAATCACTTGAGGCCAGGAGTTCAAGACCAGCCTACTAAAAATACAAAAATTAGCCGAGTATGGTGGTGCACATCTGTAATCCTAGGTACTCTCTGAGGCCGAGGCAGAAGAATCCCTTGAATTCTGGAGGCGGAGGTTGCAGTGAGCTGATATTGCACCACTGAACTTTGGCCTGGGTGACAGAGTAAAACTCTGTCTCAAAAAATTATTAAAAAATAAATAAAATGAATAAATAAAATATTACTAATTTTGCTGATTTAATGCCACTGAATCAAACTTTGCCTACTCCCTCCCTGGGCTCAAAGCAAGAAAGTCTAGGGTAGAGTCATAAGCTTGTGATGATGCTATCCACAGACATTTGTTTTGGTTTGGTTTTTCATTCCCTAGTAAATTAACAGACAATGATCATCAGTAGAGGTAACATTACTTTAAGACAGGTATCCACAGCCCACATACATCCAGACAGAAGTATACAAAAGCACTGACAGCTATACACATATTCTTGCCCCCCACCAAAAAATCTACCAGAATTAATTAAGCCTTTATATCTAATTGTTTTTTATATATTGCAAATCAAGGGAGGGGCAGATACGTCAGCTAACACCAGAAGAAGCAAAATCCAAGTTGTGAAAATATATACACAAAATGATGCAGATTCTTTAACAAATTAATCACCAAAAAAAAGAGAAATAAATGAGAAAACATAGGACATATTAATAGATTAAAAATAAAAGACCCAAAAGATATAGCAAACAATTGCAATTGCTTCCATTTGAATTTTTCAAAAAATTGGAAGAGATAGGGTTCTCACTATTTTGCTCAGGCTAGACTGGAAGAACTCCTAGGCTCAAGCAATCCTCCTGCTTCAGCCTCCTGAGTCGCTGGGACTGCAGGCACTCATAGGCATGCACCACCACACTAGTTTATTTGGATCTTAATTCAAACAAACTCATATAAGAGAGAGGATAAAGGGAGAAATAGATATGTACTTAAAGAAAATTATGAAAGTATTAAGAAAATGTAAGCATTGACTAAAAATTTAATAATTAAAAAATACAGTGTTTTGATTGTTGTTTTTTCATGAAGAGAGTCTCTGACATTTAGAGAAATCTACTGAAATTATTATGGATAAAATAATATGATATCTGGAGTTTGCTTCAAAATAATCAAGGCAGAGGGGAGGAGGGAGACAGGAAAAACCACGAGTTAACAAGTTTTGAAGCTGGGTGATGAGGGATGGGGAGTAAAATATTTTTTCTTACGCCCTTACTTCATGGCTAAGGTCCTTATAAAAAATGACAGATTAACAAGAGAAGAGCATACACAGTTGCTTTGCAATATAATTTTGACATGTCACAGGGGCCTTTATAAGGACATTTATTTAAGTTTCTTTTTCTTACTGTTTCTGAACTTTTTTTTTGTAATGGTAGGGTTGATAAAGAATGGATTGTCATCCAGAAATATGGTAGGGCAAAAGAGGTGTGATCTAATGGTAAAAAACTGGGGGTTGTCAGGAAGGTCAGGTGCCATTGCTCATACCTATAATCCCAACGTATTGGAAGGAAGACGCAGGAAAATTGCTCAAAGCCAGAAGTTCAAGACCAGCCTGGACAACATATGGAGACCCTGTCTCTACAAAAAATAACAAATTAGCTGGGTATGGTGATGCGGACCTGCAGTCCTAGTTACTCAAGGGGCTGAGATAGGATGATCACTTGAGCCCAGAAAATTGAGGCTGCAGTAAGCTTTGATAGTGACACTGCACTCCACCTGGGTGAGAGAGTGAGAACCTGTCTCAATAAACACACACACAAATAAACTGGGGAAACTTAGCAAGGCCTGTTTGCTCAGATTCTTCTTTGTCTGTGTCTCTGCATCTTTGGAGCTAAGGACATTCCTTTTCTCTGGGAAGGCACCTCTTACTTAATAGGAGTCCTATGGTCCTCCAGGGAAAGGTCAGAAAATTCTTCCTAGTTTCTAGGACCTCTTCAGGGGACAAGGATGGGGGAAGGTCAGAAAGGCCTTCCTGCTTCTGCCTTTTTCTCAAATAGTTTCAGTTTAAAATATTAAATATGTCAAAGAGGGCTATTTTGGGGTAGGGTTTCCTGAGCCCCATCATAGGTATATGAGGTTTCATTGAACACTGTTTTCTGCTTTTAAATATGTTTGAAATTCTAAAGAACAGTTTTTAAAAGTCGAAGATTTTACATAATTGAAAAAAGATTTCCAGGTTTTCAAATGCGCTTTAAAAACCAAAGTATCAGAGAAGGATTTGGAGCTGAGAGCCAAGATTGTCTCCTTCGGATAAACCATGCTGTCTTGAGTGAACTAGGATCCTCACTCCTTCCTATCCTCTTTACTTGGCTGGTGTCACTTATGTACAGGATTCTCCTGGGCACTCAATACATTTGATCTCTAGGGAAACAGACTTTTCCCAAGTACCAACTAGAAAACCAAGAGTCAGGGTACTCTAGTGACAGGGAAAGAAAATGGAGCCCAAGAAACAGCTCAAAGGCAGGGTTAATCTGATTCAGCAGTTTAACCTCTTTCTGAGGTTAATTCCAAAGCTTATTTTATTTTAGAAGAACGTTCTCTTCTAGGAACCTTCATTTGCAAGACAAAGAACAGAATAAAAATGAACCACCTAAACCCAAATGGCTGATTTGCTATTTCCTAAGGCTTTTGTGGGAGCTCAAATATAAAATGATACCTTTCCCACTGTTTCTATTACAAATTCACTTAACATTTTAAAATCTCTTTTTAATCCTTCAAGACTGAAAAAAAGAGACTTCCATTATCATACACATGGCTCTCGGTATAGGTAACTCTGCCTCTTTCTGTTCCCAGGTTTGCTTTCAATTGTTAGTCAATTATACAAATAAGTTCTTGGTGTTATTAAATGGATTCCATTTCAGATAAAACAGATTTTGTACTGCTAAAACCACTGGCATTGAGTGATAGCTATGTAAATGAAAAATAGTAGATAATTACTCTGGCTCTGTTCTCTGCATTAAACTGAGTATAAAAAATGCATGCAAAGAATAAAAATGGCCCCCATAATTGCCTCCTGATGGTAAGATACCACCAAAGACATAAAACGCTCATTTAAAGTTAAGGCATTTGGTGAAACACGAGCATATAAACTTAAAAATGTTATTAAAAATAAAAGTTGGCATTAAGAACATCAAGGCAGAGATTTACCAAGTCACTAATGGTAATAAAGGTTATTTTCTTTTATTTACAGAGAGCTCTTCTACATATAAAGTTTCAATTTATGTCTACATTAATAATATTGATTGTCATTATTATTGGTAACATTAATGTATGTGCCAGGTGCCATTCTGATGTGTATATGAGTCAGCTCATTTAATTTACATAACAATTTTAAACATTAGTTATGATTTTTGTCCCCTGTCCCCCAGCATTTTTATCAGGTAAGAGATCAAAGGCTATGAGAGGACAAAACCTTCATATGTTATAGAGTTAGCCAGGAGGGGAACCAGGATACAAACCTAAGCATTCTGACTCTAGCGTCTTGGCCTGGATCCACTGTTTCTCAAGCTAGCTCTCAACTCATGCACTTTGAGGGACCTGGAATTCCCTACTCTTCCCCCTGACTCTGCCTCTGCAATTCTTTTCTGGACTGGCCAATGCTACAGGAGAAAAAAGCTTTGTTTGCTTTTTTCCCATTTTCTGGCAGTTCCATGGTATCAAGCTAACCCTGATCTTGTCCAGAAAGTTTCCCACAAAAGGGACTGAACCTTGGAGGATGGTTTCTACACTCTGGCTCTCCACCCCATGCTGCAAGTGACAAAGATCCTCTCCTGGACCAAATCCTCATCGGCCTCCTCTGAACACTCTTCTCAACTAACCCCTGATTTTTAGGTTTCTGTGTTTGTCTCTAACTTATCCTACTTAAGCAAAAATCCTGCTAAATCAGTTTAGCCTTGATCTCCCATCTTCTATGTCTTATCACCCTCAGTAACTCATTGGGTTGTTTATCTTTCACTGTCCCCAGGCAATGTCTGATCACTTTGGACTTGCCTTCAGCAAGAATCCTATTAGATCAGTTTAGCCAGAATCACCCCCTCCCCCTTTTCTTTTTAGAGAGAGGGAGTCTCTCTCTAAAAGGAGGCTGGAGTGCAGCAGTGTGATCTCGGTTCACTGCAACCTCTGCCTCCCGGGTTCAAGCAATTCTTGTGCCCCGGCCTCCTGAGTAGCTGGGACTACAGGCACACGCTGCCATGCCTGGCTAATTTTTTTTTTTTTTTTGTAGTTTTAGTAGACATGGGGTTTCACCATGTTGCCCAGGCTGGGTTCCAACTCCAGAGCTCAGGCAATCCGCCCGCCTTGGCCTCCCAAAGTGCTAGGATTACAGGCGTAAGCCACCATGCCCGTTCTGAGCCACTGGCCCGGCCCAGAATCTCCCTTTATCTGTGATGTTTCCTATTAGTAATTTTCTATCTACTGGCCCACACTCTGCTCCTTAGCCGCACATTTCCAGCTTCCTTGTTATACCTGTAATATATTAACAGGTCTGAGTTTGAAGGTATAGCTGAAAAGCCAATTGTTATTAAAGCCTAATTTAAGGAAAAGGTTGCTTTTGATAAAGATCAAAGTTGCTAAATGTACTTCAGAGTATCTTCTTGGGTCTTAACATTTTGGAGTCTGATTTGAGAATCTGTGAAAGATACTCACCTACTACAATGTATTGCACTCAATTCCAGGGCTTTCTCAGACTCCCAAAGCCCATCTCAAGGATCTCCTGGAGGCTAACGGACCCTCGTTAAGGTCTCTTTCTGTGATAACTATCCAATAGACAAGCATCCGAAAGGTGACAGCTATTTCTAGCAACTGAAGGCAGGCAGTGCGCACAGAATCAGACAAATAAAACTGCATATTGACCTGGGCCCTTAACAACCTTCCTCCCTCCTGGCTCTCCTCCAAATCCATTATGTTTGTTAATCTGAATTTCACAGGAGTAGGACTTTCTACCTATATTTTGAAAGAGTCCCCCAGAAATGGAAGAACCACTGGTCTACTTTATATCATAGCCTTATCATTTTTTAGATACATAAAAAATAGATAGAAAACTAATTAGAATCCTATTCTTACTGAAACTCAGTCTCACTTACCAGCTGTGTGACCTTGGTCAGTGCTACAAACTCCAATTTCCTCATTTTTAAAATGGGTTTATGAATAGTTCTTGTATTATAATTGTTGGAGGAGTTAATTATATTAAGTAGTGCAATATTTAGCACATGTACTCAGTACATGTTTTCAAAATGTATTGATGTGAAGATACAGTGATGCAGATATCCTTATTATCACTGTGATATGAAAAAAAGAGACAACAATAACAAAAAACTTACTAAATCCAAGGCAAAGATGAGAAGAAGTTTAGGCACCAGTTGTTTTATATCTGAGGACAGACTGGTAGAAACTGACTTAAATGAATAAAGCAGATCTATTTGTCTTGAGATAAAGAAAGGCCTCCATGACAGCAAGAATTGATAATTTTGAAATTATTTCTTTAAGGAAGTCACTAGTTTCTAATCATAAAGAGTCAACTTTTCAGAGAAAATCTTTTTATATTCATTATTTCATCTAAGCCTCACATACATTTTTATGAGATAGTCATTATCACCTGCATTTTTCAGATTAAAAAAAAAAAAGAGTTTGACAGGAGTGGAGTGTTTTAAATTTGTGCTATTAATATGCAGCACAAACAGAATTCGAGTCTCGTTCACTGGCTCTAAGCTCATTCCAAGAAAGAAAGAAGGAAGGAGAAAGAAGAGGAGGAAAGGAAGAAGAAAACCACAGAGAAGATTATTGTGTGAGTCTACTCAGGCTCTGAAAGCCACTTCTGGCCGCAAAATGAGGTAAAAACAACTGAGTACTTCATTTGGAATTGTAGATATAAACTTGAATTTGAGAGGGGCACAAAATCATCATCAAGTAGTTTTTTTCTTTCTTTGCAAACCAATTTTCTTTTAAGAAGATGGTATTTAAATTTTGTTTCATTTTGTTTGTTGGAAGAGATGCAAATTTCCAAACAATTGAGTTTCCCACTCAGCAACTTTCTCCTGCTTGAAGAGAGTTTTCTTTAATTAAATGTAAACACGTTTAGCAAATCAGTGTAGTAAGTGTCTAAAGGCCTCCTAGGATGATGTGAATTGTCATCAGACTCTTCCATCAGTTATGAGTGTTTGATTTGAATGCCAAATAATTTCCTTAAGAACCAGGTCCTAAACAAAAGATGAGCTTGAATCAACAACAAACTAAGAAGGCCATTCTTGACAATTTCTACTGATGCACCAGGATGCCGCATAAATGCTGCACAGCCAATTAGCTCTATAACTCCTTCTAGGTCAGAGACAGGCATTGTCACAATGAGAAAATTCAGCCATTGTAGGTGACCCTGTTAAAAAGGCCAAAGGACACCAACAGAGGAGTACATTTTCTCATTGTTATCTACAGGCAGCATCCAAATAAACACTATAGCAAGTCTATACCATCTTTTATTTGCTTGTTAGACGTTAAGACATTTGCTTTAGAAAAGAGTATAATTTACCTTAATTTCAATATAAGACAGAATGAGAGGGAATGTTTTGAACATTTCTTGTGTTGCTAGTTCTACAGGTACAGTTGGGCCAAGAACCAAATGTCCTTGGTGTCAACAGTCAGTTAATGGGTGAATGGCCTGTTTCCCAGTACTGGAATCTCTCAAATCTCTGTGCAGTTTCAGAATTTGGGATAAACTGGAAGCTACTGCTGACTATTTTAAGCCACATATTTAGCGTTTTCTTCTTCAAGAAACAATCTATAGATGAACTTGAACATTTTGTGGGGCACCAGATCATTTAAAACTCTTTCATAAATAAATCAAAGTTTATAATAAGAGGAAAATACAAGCCAGATATTCCAGGGCAGAGCAAACTCAGACAGGAGTTGGCAATTGAGAACTTTCCATCTTAGGCCATGAGGCTACATCCAGGCATTGGTGCGGTGTCTGGGAATGGAGAAAGAAAAGGGAATGTAAGATAATATGATCTCAGAGACTCTGAGCTATTCCAGATATTGAGAGATATTTGCTCATAGGCTTCCCCAAATCTCTGAGAATGAGCGAGATAACATAATATTTCTATCTTTTGGGATATAATACCTGCTACAGGAGAGTTACAGGGAAGATCCTGGAGGCTAAAAAAATATGAATAACAAACATTCCTATTGATGCTTTTATAGAAACTGTTTCATAGAAACTGTTCCATTTAATCTTTATCATTGCAATACAGGTTAGGTGTGGCCATCATCTCCATTTGAATGATGGAAAAAGAGGCTCGAAGGGCCAAAGGAACTTGCTGAATGACCTACAGCAGTTGTTAAATGGCAGAGCCAAAAATCAAGAGTAGGGCCCATGCCACATCCTGAGCTTTTTCTTCATTAGCCACACCATCACTAATCATTTGAGAACGCTAATTGAAGCTGGAGACCCAAGTAGAAATACCAACATATTCAGTCTATCCAGAAATCATAACCAAATTATCTCTAGGAAGTTGTCTACCAAGGTTTGTTGTTTTGTCTAATAAACATATCATTTTATACTCATTGAGATATTTCGTACTGTTTGAAGTTATTTTCATATGCTTTATTTATCGCTATTATTTGTCAATCCCTTTGAAGGGAAGTCACCTTTTTCATTCCTATATTTCCTTCAGATTCTAACACAGAGTAGGTGCTCAGCAAGATTTGTTTAACTTAATTCATCAGAAATACTTCAAGATTGTAAAATGAAATCAGTGTTCCTTTTGCCTTTTCAGTTATACACATAGCTATGTGTAATGATATTTTATTTGTATGAATTTGTTTTTCAATTATGAAAACTCATTAAAATTTTCTGATTTCTCCTCCCAATATGATGTAGTGTGGCTTACACTACTACTGCAAAGTTACACACTGAATAACTGTCATAAGAAAGGGCAAAAAGGATTTAATAGCCACAAACATTTACGTTGTTACTATGGCAAAACAATAACTTTTTCTCTGGGCTTCACTGCAGCAGAGTAAAAAAGGAAAGATAATTAGATTAACAATCTTTACAATCTGATGGAAGGAAGCACATTAACTTATCAAGAAATGACATTAACAAGAATTTATTCTGTGGGCATTCCCATTGAGTGACACTACATTTCTTAGATTATAGCTCCCTTCACATAAAGACAGTTTTTCACACACTTTCTGCTAGTAATCTTGGTGGTATGACTATGAAGCTCAGAATATCAACTGAGTTTCAGTAAGCATAGAATTCTAATTAGTTTTCTATCCATTTTCCTATGTATCTAAAAATGATAAGGTTATGATATAAAGTAGACCAGCAGTCCTTCAATTTCTGGGGGACTCTTTCAAAACATAGATGGAAAGTCCTACTCCTTTGAAATTCAGATTAACAAACATAATGGATTTGGAGGAGAGCCAGGAGCAGGGAAGGGTGTTAAGTAACCATTTCCCTTTTGATTACAGCATCCCATTTTTCTTTTGAGGTATTATACCTCTCCTCTATTTTAGCCATATGGTTTGAATGAGGTTGGCTATATCCCCTTTGTTACCTGAGTAGGGATGTGACACAGTTCTGGCCAGTCTGAGCATTCCTCAGCAACAGGGCAATGAGACTCAACACTGAGCCTTTTGTTGAAGCTATTGAAAAAAGAGGCAACCTCTCCATGCTAAACATAGTGTAAAAATAGGTAGTCAGCTTTGACTCCCTATAAAAAGAGGCAGCAGAAATATATAGAGAGTGCCAGCAAATAACTTGGTCTCATTTTTGGTGCATCTAGATTTTTCTGTATCTGAGGTAAGCCTGGATTTTTGAATTTAAATTAAAATTTTGATACTTGCTATTGCAAGAGGCATACTAACAATGGCTAACTATCAGTATTTAAAATCGTACAATTCTGCCCAGAGGAGTTTCATGATGAGCCAAGTTAGAAAACCACTGCATGAAATGTTCTTATGAAGTATGTTTTAAAATACATCTGCAAATACCTAAATTAACATATGGTACTATGAAAACACATAAGTTTATTCATAGAATTCAGTATTACTGAAAACTTTGAGATGCTTTCAGAACTTTAAAGGTGCCAGGATTATAGGTTAAAATTGATTTATCAGACTCTTAAAATAAAATGTTGGCCGGGCACAGTGGCTCATGCCTGTAATCCCAGCACTTCAGGAGGCCAGAGGAGGGTGGATCACGAGGTCAGGAGATCAAGACCATCCTGGCTAACACGGTGAAATCCCATCTCTACTAAAAAATACAAAAAAAAAAAAAAAAAAAATTAGCCAGGCATGGTGGCAGGCGCCTGTAGTCCCAGCTACTCGGGAGGCTGAGGAGATGTGAACACAGGAGGCGGAGCTTGCAGTGAGCTGAGATCGCGCCACTGCACTCCAGCCTGGGCGACAGAGCGAGACTCCGTCTCACCAAAATAAATAAATAAATATAAAAATAAAAATAAATAAACATAAAATAAAATGTTACTCATGATATGAATGAGTTAGAGATTTGACAAAAAATATGAATCCCTTGTAGTTGGGGATAGAGATAGAGCCAATCAATGCTTAATTGGCCAGAGTCCCCGCATGGCCACATCCAGTTATGAGCAGAGTCTCTGGGATTTCATAAAAGGTAGTCAAGCCCTAAGAGGAACTACTGAGTAGTCCCACAGTCCTTACTGGCCGTGAAAATGATGATCAGTACCCAGCATCTGCTACTCCACCTTGACGCCTGACTTGTTCAAAGACAAAAACTACCATCTGGCCTTCTGTCTCAAGAGCCAGCAACCAAATACAGACCTTCCCATTGTTCATAAAGTGCACCAGTGAGCTTCCTACAGTGTGTGATGTAGAGCTAAGGTGCAATTTGTAGAGGGCGCTGTGCCTGGCGATGACAAGCAAGGACTCCTGACATGCACAAGTCCAGCCAGCAGCCTGAAATCTAAGTCTCATATATTGATTTGCCTGCCTATTGTCTGTGGTTTCTTTTGAGGCACTTGTTGGATGTGCTTTTTTGGAGTCATCCAAGCTTCTTGTAGGGCCTCTAATCCAATAAGGCAGTGCATTTTGTAAATTAGGGCTTCATTATTATTTTGAAACACTTGACGGGAAAAGCATGGATTGAATTTTTAATCCATTCACATTTTCCCAATACATTGAAAAGAGCTGTTACAATCTTTGAACATAATTTGGTATATGTTTTAAATTGTTATAAAATGATTTAAATTATTTTATTATCTACTTGTGTGAGTGAAGTTTCTTGTTAAAGATGTTTATCAAGAATTTGAAGAGATCGTCATTAAAAAAGTATTGATCAGACATTTCATTGTAACCCTTTCAAGCATAAGATGAGTTCTTAAAAATAGTTTCATTCTCAATAGGAAGTTCACGTTTCTCACTAATCATAACCAAATAGATTGTATTTGAAAGTTTTATCCAATTCATATTTGTCCTAATACTTATATAATTATAACCAAAGTTATATAATATATTAAAAAGATTGTTTTCACCAAACCTCATTTGTATACTTCCAAATTTTTCCAGTTCATCCCAATACATCATATACATGTAATTCTTATGTTTAAAACATTTTTACTATGGTAGCCAGTCCCTAAAATGGGTTCCAATTATTCTTGCCTCCTGTTATTCATGCTAATTATTTATTCCTTTACCACACTGAGTTTGGCTTACATGTATAATCATGAGATACTGCATAAATGGTGGAGTATGACTTATCAGGTTAGATAATTAAAGACCATACGGCTTCTGTTCTGAGCCCTTTGGGGTCACTTATTCTGGGGGAAGCCTGCAGCCATTATGCAAAAACCCTCAAGTTTCCCTATGAGAAGTTTCACATTGCAAGGAACTGAGGCCTCCCTCCTGCAACCACAGCTAACTTGCTAGATAGGTGAGTGCATCATCTTGGAAGCAGATCCTCCAATGCCAGACAAGCCTTCTGATTAGTTCATCTCTAGCTGGCATCTTGAATAAAATCTCATGAGATACCCTGATTTAGCTAGGCCGCTCTAATCATTCCTAACTCAAACAAAGTATATGAAGTAAGTCTTTATTGTTGCTTTAAGCTGCTACCTATAAAGGGAACTTATTACATAGGAATAGATGCATGTACCCTTGGATTATATCACTATTATAGTAATACATTGCATTACTTACTACGATAGCAGCAACCACTCTGCACTTAGCTAAAATTGCAAAGTAAAACAAAATTAAAGCATATGCTTAACATAGACCTAGACTCATCCACTAGCTCAGTGACTCATTTCCACCTATCACTCTTAGAGTGGACAAAAGTCATAGTTATAGACCGGCAGCATCTCATCATCTCATCAAGTTTTGTATGGTATAATCTTTGAGCACCACCCAAATATGTTAAATCATTATGCTGTGATAATCTGTTGCATGTGCTCCTTGTAGAGCATTATAACTTTTTTTGTTTTAAAAAAATACATATTTATTTTTCTTAAAATGACAAACATTAATTGCATATATTTATGGGGCACAATGTGATGTTTTGATATTTGCATATATTGTAGAAAGAGTAAATGAAGCGAATTAGCATAACCTTTACCTCACTGACTTATCCTTTATTTTTTGCAGCGAGAACATTAGAAATCTATTCTTAACAATTTTGAAATATGCAGTATGTTATTATTAACTGTGGTCAACATGCAGTGCAATAGATCACTAAATTGTGTTCCTTTAGTCTAACCGAGTACTCTTTGATCGACATCTCCAGATTCCCCATCCCACTTCCCCTCAACTCACAGCCTCTGTAAACACTTTCTGCTCTGAGTTTTGTTGAGATCTACTTTTTTCAGCTTCAACATACAAATGACATCATATGATATTTGTCTTTCTGTGCCTGGCTCATTTCACTTAGCATAATATCTTCTAGGTTTATCCATGTTGTCACAAATGATAGAATTTTCTTCTTTTTAAAGGCTGTATAGTATTCCATTGTGTAATATACCACATTTTCTTTACCTACTCATCTGTTGATAAACAATTAGGTTAATTCTATACCTTGGCTATTATCAATAGTACTTAAATGAACATGGGAGTGGAGACAACTCTTCAGCATACTGCTTTCAATTCCTCTGGATATATACCCAGAAATGAGATTGCTGCATCATTGTATTGTTCTGTTTTTAAATTTTTTAAAAGATTATCTATACTATTTTCCAAAAATCCTATACTATTTACATTCTCACCAACAATGTACTGTAGCATTATAACTCTTAATGCCTCTTACATTAGGCTAGGGACCATCCCTATTTTTACATATGTCTATATCCCCAGGGGCTAGCAGACTGCTCAGGATAAAACAGGTATTCAATAATATCCTTTCATTTATGTATTCTAATATGCATTTAAGTTTTTCATATGTATATATTAGTGATTCTTTGTCAGTAATATGTATGTTTGAAAATCATCCAATCTATTAAATGGTACATAAGAGCTATTCTTTAATGAATAGTATTATCTCTTAGGCACATAGTTCTAGTTTAATTACCAGAGAAGCCCTATGGTTATCCTGTTTTTTAATTGAGGAACCCAAGTCTAATAAATATTACACAAAATTCCTCAAACACAAATCTAAAAAGCTTAGCAGTGAGATTTAAATGTGGCAGGTCTGTTTGATTCAGAGCCTGTGTAGCTAACCACTATACCCTTAGATAATACCTTCCCTTAATAATTCCTAATAATTCAATCTTCAAAGAGGATTATTTGTCTCTTTCCTACTTCCCAATTTTTTAAAACTAAAATGAGAGATATAAGAAACTCTTCCAAATTGTCTAGAAAGTCTCCCACTAATTAACATGGAATGTTGCAGCTATAACTTATCGTTATTTTAACCATTAATCAAAAGCATACAATGAAAGATTAAAATGAATTAAATGTCTCCACTAAGTAATTGGCTTAGGGGACTTAACGCATACTACAGTAAGAGTCCATGCACACACATCTCATTGCTGAAGTGAATCGATGGGCAGATGGGACTTCCACCTGCAAGTGGTATATAATTCATGTTTATTGTAGATAAAAATTTGATGCAGGGCTGCCAATATGAAAAACAAAGTTTTATTATAGATTTGGTTTTCATTCCAAAGAGTTTGTCCAAAGGCAAATTAATAAACAAAACTTACATTGAGCATATTCCATTCAAAAATAAATTAATTTCAACGCCCTTAATTCAGTTTTTAAAAGTGAAATCACTTTCCTTAGTAACTCAATTTATCTGTAATTTGCTGTATTTTCAACTCAATTTAAAAGTTAATCTTATTATATTTTAAACCCTGAAACAAGCTGTTATTCATATGTGGAAGAGCTTATTTGCCAGTTTACAAATAGGTGTGTTTTCCATTTGGTTTTAACAGATCTACAAATAAGCTCATAATTAAGTAGCTCATCTATAAATTACCCACACAATACAGTTAACATTTATGTTTCCCACCAACTACAGCATATTCACATGCACAAAAAGATAGCCTTTATTTTTAATTTTTTTTTTAAATTTTGCAGACAGGGTCTCACTCTATCACCCAGGTTGGAGTGCAGTGACACAATCACAGCTCACTGTAGCCTCAACCTTCCAGGCTCAAGTGGTCCTCCTGCCTCAGCCTTCCAAGTAGCTGGGACAATAGGCATTTACTACCATGTCTAGACAATTTTTAAACTATATTTTTGTGCATATGGGGTCTCACTATGTTGTACAGGCTTATTGTATTTAAAAAGGCTTTGCATGATTATAAATTCTCAAATTGTTTTCTTCATTTTGGGTTATGTTGGATGGCTAGGTTAGCAGCTATCACCATTCCCTGACTATGACTTTCAGCAAAAGGCTATTTACACTACTGAGTAACCCTCCAACTGGCAATATCATTCAAGCATATTATATTTTTTCCAATCTTTGCTTCCTCTTTTTTCTGTTTACTGATGTATGCCTTGAAGGATTCCAATATTCAGAATTCATTCACGTCTCTGTCCCATTGTCTGGCTCTATCCTCTGACTTGCTCTGGCCAATGGAATGTGAGCAGAGGTAACATACACCATAATGTCTCTTGCTTTTTCCCACTCCAAAGTAATGGCTGTCCTAAAGAGTAGCCACTCCTTTAGCCTGAGTCCCAGAAAGAAAAGAAATGCCAAAATGCACCAGTCAGTCCAGATATGCTGACATATTTCACAAAGGCTTGTGGTTGTAAGACACTAAGATCTGGGGATTCTTCATTAAAGCCGTTTCAGATACAACCATCCTTTAATAAGAATGTTGTACAATGTAAATAAGATAATGTTTCTGAAAGGGAAGTTACCATTTATTAATGGTCTACTGTCCCATTTAATACAGACAGTAGTCACATAAGAATTTGTATACCTGCTACACAGATGAGAAAACTAAGTCTCAGAGGAATTGAGTTTCCCCAAATCACAGAGGAAATGAGGGACAGAGATGGAATTTAAAATCAGTTATAATGGACTCTACTTGTAGTTCATGTTTTTCCTATTACACTTTGAAACCTCAGAATGTGCTTTTTAAAAATGCCACATGCTCACCCGGGCAAGGTAGCTATGCCTGTAATACCAGCACTTTGGGAGGTCAAGGCAGGTGGATCACCTGAGGTCAGGAGTTCGAGACCAGCCTGGCCAACATGGTGAAATCCTGTCTCTACTAAAATAAAATAAAATAAAATAAGATAAAATAAAATAAATTAGCTGGGCGTGATTGCAGGTGCCAGCTACTCAGTAGGCTGAGGAAAGAGAACTGCTTGAACCTGGGAGTCAGAGGTTGCAGTGAGCCAAGACTGTGCCACTGCACTCCAGCCTGGATGACAGAGTGGGATTCTGTCTCAAAAAAAAAAAAAAAAAAAGAGTCACATCCTCTGACATTACTGTTGTTGCATTTATACTGATGAAAAAAAGTTACAAAAAACTTTAGCATGAGAGAACAAATCTTGAAAAACATTACGTAAACTCCTGCGTTATAGTCATGCAGTATATAATGAATCCAATACAACTTATTACTGAAAGTACATATTATGTTCTAAATCTTAATTTGAAAATGAAATTAATACATCTTTTATTTAAAATGTAATAATTATATTCACTGAACTTACTAAAATATTGGTATGGTTTGGCTATGTCCCCACACAAATCTCATCTTGAATTGCAGTTCCCATAGTCCCCAATTGTCTTGAGAGGGATCCAATGGGAGGTAATTGAATCATGGGGGCAGTGACCTCCATGCTGTTCTCGTGATAGTGAGTGAGTTCTCATGAGATCTGATGGTTTTATAAGGGGCTTTTCCCCTCCTTCACTCTGAACTTCTCCTTGCTGTTGCCATGTGAAGAAGGATGTGTTTGCTTCCCTTTCAACCATGATTGTAAGTTTCTGGAGGCATTCCCAGTCCTGCAAAACTGTAAGTCAATTAAACCTTTTTCCTTTATAAATTACCCAGTCTCTGGTGTGTGCTTATAGCACCATGCGAATGGACTAATAAAGTAAATTAGTACTGTAGAGAGTATGTTGCTCCTATAAAGATACCTGATTGTGGAAGCACCTTTGGAACTGGGAAACAGGCAGAGGTTGGAACAGTTTAGATAGCTCCAAATAAGACAGGAAAATGGAAAGTTTGGAACTTCCTAGAGACATGGAAGGCTCAGAAGACAGGAAGATGTGGGAACGTTTAAAACTTCTTAGAGACTTCTTGAATGACTTTGGCCAAAATGCTGATAGTGATATAGACAACGAAGTTCATGCTGAGGTGGTCTCACATGGAGATGAGGAGCTTGTTGGGACTGCAATGAAGGTGATTCTTGGTATGATTTAGCAAAGAAACTGGCAGCATTTTGCCCCTGCCCTAGAGATTTGTGGAACTTTGAACTTGAGAGAGATGATTTAGGGTATCTGGTGGAAGAAATTTCTAAGTGGCAAAGTGTTTAAGAGCAAGCAGAGCAAAAAATTTGTAAAGTTTGCAGCCTGACAATGCAATAGAAAAGAAAACCCATTTTCTGGGGAGAATTTCAAGCCTGTTAAAGAAATTTGCATAAGTAACATGGAGCCAAATGTTAATCACCAAAGCAATGAGGAGAATGTCTCTATGGCATGTCAGAGACCTTCATGGCAGCTTCTCCATCACAGGCCAAGAGCCTAGGAGGAAAAAGTGGTTTCATGGCCTGGGTCCAGGGCCTTGCTGCTTTGTGCACCCTAGGGACATAGTGCCCTGCATCCTAGCTGCTCTACCTCTGGCTAAAAGGGGCCAATGTACAGCTCAGGCCATGGCTTCAGAGGGTGCAAGCCACAAGCCTTGGCAGCTTCCATGTGGTGTTGAGCCTGTGGGTACACAGAAGCAAACAATCGAGGTTTGGAAACCTCCACCTAGATTTCAGAGGATGTATGGAAACACCTGGATGTCCACGCAGAAGTTTGGTGCAGGAGCAGAGCCCTCATGCAGAACCTATGCTGGGGCAGTGCAGAAGGAAAATGTTTAGTTGGAGCCCCCAAACTGAGTCCCCAATGGGGCACTGCCTAGTGGAACTCTGAGAAGAGGATCACTATTTTCCAGACCTCAGAATGGTAGATCCACTGACAGCTTGCACTGTGTGCTTGGAAAAGTCACAGAAACTCAGCACCAGCCCATGAAAGCAACTGGGGCAGGGGGACTGTACCCTGCCAAGCCACAGGGTCAGAGCTGCCCAAGGTCATGAGAGCCCACCTCTTGCATCACCATGATCTAGTTAAAGGAGATTATTTCTAAGCTTTAAGATTTAATTACTGCCCTACTGGACTTCAGACTTGAATGGGGCCTGTAGCCCCTTTGTTTTGGTCAATTTCTCCCATTTGGAATGGGTGTATTTAACCAATGCCTGTACCCTTATTGTATCTAGGAGGTAACTAACTTGCTTTTTTTCTTTTGAGATGGAGATTTGCTCTTTTTGCCCAGGCTGGAGAGCAATGATGCAATCTTGGCTCACTGCAACCTCCACCTTGCGGGTTCAAGTTATTCTCCTGCCTCAACCTCAACAGCTGGTATTACAGGTGCAGGCCACCACGCCCAGCTAATTTTATATTTTTAGTAGAGATGGGGTTTCACCATGTTGGCCAGGATGGTCTCCTACTCCTGACCTCAGGTGATCTGCCCTCCTCAGCTTCCCAAAGAGCTGGGATTACAGATGCCTGGCCCTAACTTGCTTTTGGTTTTATAGACTCATGAGATGAAAGAACTTGCCTTGTCGCAGATTAGACTTTGGACTTGAACTTTTAGACTAATCCTGGAATGAATTAAGTCTTTGGGGGACTGTTGGGAAGGTGTATTTGTGTTTTTAAACGTGAGGACATAATATTTAGGAGGGGCCAAGAGCAGAATTATATGGTTTGGCGGTGTCTCCACCCACCTCTCATCTTGAATTGTAGTTCCCATAATCCCCACTTGTTGTGGGAAGGACCAGGTGAGAGGTAATTGAATCATGGGGGCAGTTACCTCCATGCTATTCTCATGATAGTGAGTAAGTTCTCACAAGATCTGATGGTTTTATAAGGGGCTTTCTCCCATTTCGCTCTGCACTTTTCCTTGCTACTGTGATGTGAAGAAAGACGTGTTGCTTCCACTTCCGCTGAGATTGTAAGCTTCCTAAGGTGTCCCCGGCCCTGCAGAACTGTGAGTCAAATAAACCTCTTTCCTTTATAAATTAGCTAGTCATGGGTATGTCCTTACAGAAGGGTGAAAATAGATTAACACAAGTATTAAGCCAAAGTTTCTATTAAAGATAATAAAATAAATTATCATTTAGAAAAGTGGCCTCTGTAATGGCACCTGACCAAGAAAATATTAATTATTGAATGTAGTTAATAAAACCAGCTTAAAAATGAAAAAAAAAAAAGAAATGAGGCCAAACGAGCTATGGAACAATTAATTCAGTGTATCCATATTAAATGTTTATCTTCTCTCACAGAGAGAAAAAATAAAAACAGGATTCTAAGATTATTAACATTTTTCTTGCTTTTTAATCATAACTTCTTACTACCGTGCAAGTACCTGATACTTTTCCATTCTGCAGCATTTCATCTGGATTCCATATGTTTGTAGGTAGGACAGGGAATTACATGGATATTTTTCCTTCCAGACTTCCTTTTGTGCTTGTCAATTCCCTAGCTTTTTGTTGAGCTGCAGGGATTGGTTTGTCAGGGATTTTGATTCTGGTGAGTAAGACCCTCGAGCTCCCATAAGGAATCCTTGGTTCAGGTTTCCTTCCGTTTGCAGGAAGAAAGAAATCAGCAACATGAATGACAGAAGGCAGATAAGAAATAAAGACTGAAGGAAAGGAAGATACCCTTTGCTTTTGTGACAGAAAATTTGAGGGATGCAATAAATTTGGCTGAGATGGCTCTCACTACTCATGGGAGAAGCTGGGGCATTTTATCTTCAAAGAGATACCCATGAGTTGTGAGGTTTTACCCAAAAGAAGCATGTTTCTAGAAAACAGAGCCCAGGAGCAAACTCCCAATAGTATGACATTGCCCAGAGAACTCCTGGCTGGATCACAGGATGCTGGAGTTTATTGGCATAACAATTGTACTTTCCAAATTACTCTTAAAACCAAATCATTCATTTATTATGAACATTTCAGAAATGATTTCCTTGATTTTAATTTTTGAGACAATTCTATTAAAAATTTGTAGAATTAGGCAGTGGCTCATGCCTATAATCCCATCACTTTGGGAGGTCAAGGCGGGTGGATCACGAGGTCAGGAAATCAAGATCATCCTGGCTAACACAGTGAAACCCCATCTCTACTAAAAATACAAAACATTAGCCAGGAGTGGTGGCATGTGCCTGTAGTCCCAGCTACTTGGGAGGCTGAGGCAGGAGAATTGCTTGAACCCAGGGGGTAGAGGTTGCAGTGAGCCGAGATTGCACCACTGCACTCCAGCCTGGGTGACAGAGCAAGACTCTGTCTCAAAAAAAAAAAAAAAAAAAATTGTAGAATTATATACACAGAAAAGGACATGTCATCAGGCATATGCCTGGATGCGTTTTCATGAAGTTAGCATAGCTATGCAACAGTACCAAATTAAAAAACTAGAAAATCAGTAGTGTACAGAAGCTTACCTTTCACATTTTTTAAACCTCTATAATTAAAATTTGAACTCAATTATTATTAAAATTACGGTTTAAGTGATAAGAAGTCAGGAAACTTCTTCCCATGGTCCCTTGCTTATATGTGTTCTCTTGGTACTGCTTCTGTGGTGAGCACTGTAGCCTTTCAAAAATAATTTCTTTTCTTTTTTTCTGTGTTCAATTTTGGGAAAATTTCTAAATGTTCAGCCTGCTTTAAAAATAGCTGTTCCAATTCAATTTTATGCGATTATTTCTTTGATTCTTGATATGATTCAGTTAGATTAAATAAAGCTCCAAAACCAAATCAATTTCACATCGTCCTATTTTAACAAATATTTTCATAGTAAAGTACAAAATTGCCATTGTATCCATTCAGTACTACAATAAATTTCCTTTGTAAAATGTAATAGTAGGTAGGCAGTATAGTCTAGGTTATATTGCTGTAACAACCTCAATACCTCAGAGGTTTAAAACAGGTGTCAATACATTGTGGCTCATGGGCTGAATCTGACTGCTGTCAGCTTTTATAAGAAAAGTATTATTGCAACACAGACATGTCCATTAATTAAATTTTTGTCTATGACCATTATTTGTGTTACCCTGGCTAAAATGACAAAATTGAGTAGTTATAATAGAGGTCATGTTGCCTACAAAGCCAAAAATGTTTAATATCCTGCCTTTTACAAAAAAGTCTGGTGACTATTGCTTATACAAATAAAACGTATTTATCGCTCATGTCTCGTGACAAACATAGATTGGCTGAGAAAGATTATGTTCCTTAGGGATCAGGGATAAATGAGTCACCATCCTTTTATGATGCCAGCAAGCATTTACCAATGAATAAGAGCACATGGAAAGTAGTGTGCCAACTCTGAAATGCATCTCTTCCACTTACTTTTTGCTAGTCAAAGCCAGTCATGTAATTCTGACTAATTGCAGGATAGTAAAGAGTAACCTGTGATGTGAAAGTGTAGCCTGTGAAGAACTGGAAATAGCTGTGGTATATCCATAAATAAAATCTCCCTTTCAACAAAGAAATACAAAACCCAATTTGACCTAATCATCCAAATGCACAATTTCATCATGAAAGATTTCAGAAAAACAATAACAATTATTTTTAAAGCACCTACTATATGGTCAGGTACTACAATTACTAAAAAGATACTGAAAAAGATTTTATTTATATCACTGGCTGAAGTCCACAAAAGAAAAATAAAACCTGTTCATCAAGCAATAAATTGTCTCTAAGAAGAAAAAAAAAAGCTGTAATAGTTTAAGGAATCACCATGTCTAGAATAAACATCTGACCAATGTTCTTTTTAAAAAAATTCAACAACAAAAAGAGCTTCAGCTTTCTGCCTTAAGCATTGAGATATTATGGCAATTTAACTACTCACAGGGTCAGTTTAGAAAGTAGTGTCTCCCTCCTGTGGACTCTTAGAACATTGTTACTACAGTTTATTAAGGACAACTAAGACTATGTTTCATTAAAACGAAAACAGGGAGAAAATATGACAGTAAGAGAATTGTTTCCCCTCTCTCAGCTAACATGCTCAGGTTTCCTTTATCAGAGAAACAAAACCACATTCCTTCCCCTGTCACCTCCCTGCCTAGGGTCTGTAGGTCTCTACTCACATTGCTCCTTCACCATCAAAGTCTCTGAAATAGTAATTTACATAATTGCACAATCCAACGATCTTTCTCTGTCCTGATTCTTTTTAGAAATATTTTACCTGGAAACTGCCTCTTTCGATGGCCTCTATTGGCTCAATATTTTCTTACTTTCTTCTCCTACTTCAATATCTGTTTTTTTTATCTTGAATTGGTCTCTTTATGTAATCACATTACTAAGATTTATTTGCCAAATTTCCACTAATAAATCAATTATTGTTTTCTATTTTGGCAACTGTAATCTCTTTTAGGCAGCTGTGATCTCTATGCCATTGAGTCCCAAATGTGCAACTTCAGCCCATGCTCCATTCCCAAATCCTGCACCTCCCAGCACAAGTAGCTGAAAATGAATTCATCCCTTCTTCCCTCAGTTCTATTTTTTGCTGACTTCCTTCTGTGTGCCATGGAAGAACACAAATTAAAGCCCTTATTTTTACATCTCTTTCTATATGTAATCCATCGTTAAGCCCTGTTTGCTTTAAAACCATAATTTCATGATTTCTTTCCATTGCCAACATCCTTTTCAGACCAGCATAGTTGCTTAGCTTGAATGCTGCAATATGCTCCTGACTGGCTTCTCTGCATAGAGTCTCTACCACCTCCAGGCTGTCTTTTCTGACACCCAGATTCGTTGTTTCAATATGCTTTTCTTTTCGAGTTAAGACCATTAAATCACCAACTACAGTACAAGCCACCCAACTGGGCATCTAATGCTTTCTTATGCTCTCTCTTAAGACCACTTATCAGACCCACACCATGTATTTGAGCTAATCTGAAAGACTGTCTTTGAGTTTCTACTTGTTTGCTTTTCCTCAATCTGTCTACACCTCTGGGAATGCCATAACATGGTATGTTATGTTTGTTCCAAGGTTTGTATCATACCTGCTCCTTTTTGATATCTCCAAGAAGGGGTCTAATATGGTTTGGCTCTGTCCCCACCCAAATCTCATCTTGAATTGTAGTTCCCATAATTCCCACATGTTGTGGAGGGACCTGGTGGGAGGTAATTGAATCATGAGGGCAGTTTCCCCCATGCGATTCTCATGAGAGTAAGTTCTCACAAGATCTGATGCTTTTATAAGGGGCTTCTCCTTCACTCAGTTCTCATTCTTGTTTTCCTTCCTGCTGCCATCTGAAGAAAGACATGTTTGCTTCCCCTTCTGCCATGATTGTAAGTTTCCTGAGGCTTCCCTAGCCAGGCTGAACTGAGTCAATTAAACCTCTTTCCTTTACAAATTACCCAGTCTTGGTTATGTATTTATTAACAGCATGAAAAAGGACCAATACAGGGTCTCTACTGGCTTATCCTCAAGTCTCCCTCCTATCTTTCTCTGCCCTGATCTGTGTTTCAGGGTGCTGCATTATCTCCTTGACTGGGCTATCCAGCTTCTCAAAGGAGCTGACTTCACATTTGGCTTGACCAATGGGACCTAGCAGTAAGAGATCAGAGGGTGGGAGGAGAAAGAACTGGAGGTAACGCTTCCTCCATCTCTTGTTCTAAGCCATTTTTTTCTGGCAGTGGCTGCTTTTCTTCATGGTTACAGCTCCTGTGGGGCAGCACTCTTCCATGTCTCTATCCCTTACTGGATTTCAGGCACACTATTTCCTCTTCTGGCCCCTGTAAAGCCAAGGTTGCTAACAGCTTTCTTAAATTGCTAGTCTCATCAACCTCATTCCATGTTATCTCCCTTGAACCTATCCACAGCTCTGTAAATAGTTCCTTTATTAACATTTTCTGAATCATCTAAATTGGATTCTGTTCCCTGCAGGCAGCATTATTGATATGAAGGAGTGGCCTCACCCACTTATCAGCTCACAAAGGCAATTTGTTCTTGTTTTTGTGATTTGTGTCCAATTCTGCATTACATTTCAGTTAAATGTATGTGCATATTATCTCTTCTACTTGACTGTAAGTGATTTCAGGTTAAATATTCATCTTTGAGGACTTCAGAAAATCAAAGCACAGGCTGGCTTATGTAGAGATGCAATAAGTACTTGTTGAATTGAGTGTATTGAATAGTAGTAAATCATGTTAAAGAGCATGTAGCACCATAGACAGAGAAAGAAATGAATACTAAGAGTCGTTTTCCTGGACAAACGCCTGCTTTTGAGATTACAGCACCCTCAGCCTACAGCTACACCTCATCCTCTCTTTCTCTTTCCACTTCTGCCTTTCTTTCTGTGACTGTAACGTGTAAATTAGTCTTTTCTGTCCTTACGTGACTTGTCTGTGGCAGATGGCATTGATAGGTTTTTTTTTTTTTTTTTTTTTCTTTTTTGAACATAAAACAAACTGGTTGTGAGGAGCTGGGAGGTAGGGAATAGGGAGATATTGGTCAAAGGGTACAAAATTTTGGTTAAAAGAGGAATATGTTCTAGAGATCTAATGTACAGCATAGTGACTATAATTAGTAATTCTGTATTATATACTTGAAATTTGCTGAGAATAGATTTTAAGTGTTTTCACCACACACACATGTGCACACACAAATGGTAACTAACAGAATGGATGTGTTAATTAGCTTGGTTGTGATAATCATTTCACAGTATATATTTATATCAAATCATCACTTTCTATATCTTAAATAAAGATAATTTTTGTCAATTATTCCTCAATAAAGTTGGAAAAATAATTTTTTAACTCCATTCTCTGGCTTGTGGGATATGACCCTTTTTCTTTCCTCTTTCTCAAATCTTGTTTGTGCCTCTTCTTCACTGACTCTTAACTTTAGCTGTATTTCAGTGATTTTTAGTCTTCTCTCCTCACCTTACATATCCCCTCCCCCCACAATCTTATGTTCTCATTTGGTTTGAATACTAAATTTGTTCTTGCAACCTTCACATTGTTTTACTTGCAGTGAAGCATTTCTCCTTAGCTCTAGCGATTAGGTCCAAAGGTTCCTGAAAGCAATTAGTCTGGCAGGAAAGGGTGGGAAAAGACGTTCCCCCAACCCATCTGCAAGTAAAGAGGAAGAGCAAGTTTAGGTGCTGTGAAAGTCTCATTCATAGGTTCATTCATTCTTTATCAGCACTTACACATTGGCTGCTCTTACGGAATTTCAAATCTAGAGTAGCAGGCAGGGAATAAGTAATCTCTTGCACAATGGGAGTTAACTAAGGGTGCAGGTTGGTAAAAGGGCATTTGTGTGTGTGTGTGTGTGTGTGTATGTGTGCATATATGCATGTATATATTGAGACAGAGTCTGGCTCTGTCAACCAGGCTGGAGTGCAGTGGTGTGATCATGTCTCACTGTAGCCTGGAACTACTGGGCTAAAGCAATCCTCCTATCTCTGCCTCTCAAAGTGCTGGGACTATAGGCTCCTGCCACCACTCCTGGCCTCTTATGAACTTTAAACAGTCCTGGGGCACAGGAAAATAAAGCTCCAAGGAAGAATCCCAATCAGTCTCTCAAGGAAATTCAATGAAGACTTTGGAGTTCATTAGCTTTGTTGAACATTAAAAACTAAAGAGAAAGCCCATCTCTCCAGGAAAGGAGGAATGTTGGGGAGAAATAAGGAAATCCCACAGAAAGAACGCGTATTTTAAGGCAGATCATGAAGAGAACGAGGTACTGACTGGAGAGTGCGAAGAGAATGAATACATCCATGTAAAGAAAAATGAAAAATCGGGATTGACAGATATTGAAAACCCAGCATTTGTTAAAAATTCATAGTCAGACATCTCACCCCAAGCCAACTCTGCCCCCTTCCATGAAACCCTCTCCCTCCACGGAACCATGTCAATAATAATAACTAAAAAGCCTGGATGCCTGGTGATTCGCTAAGGAGAAGGAAAATGAATGAAAAAGCTTTATTTTGTATTTACATGTGATTTCTAACACCCATCTCTCAACCCAGTATTAATGGACTTAGAGAAATAAAAAGATACCATTTTCTAACTCCCTTTTAAGAGTCCATGAAGTACTGCCATCAGATTTGTTTATTTGCTTCCTTTTAAAGTTTTTATTTTCTTCTCATGGAATTTTCAAATATTAAGGAAGCAATGGACTAAGGAAACAAGACTGGAGGACCAACATCTTTCTGAGATTTGGGAAAAAATAGCTATCATATTTGGAATTCCATTTTCATGTAATTCAAGATAAAAGGAGGAAGTTGTGATGGGCTGCCTGTCTCTAATATCCACAGGGAGCCCCGGCTGGCACAAATAGTAAGCAGCCCTCTTAGGCACAGCCCTTCAGGAAGGGAGGAATATAGGTAACTCAGAAAGAAAATGCAGAGTCAGCTAGCATCCCCTGTTCTTGAAAGTCACCAAAGCAACTGAGGAAAGAGGAGCCCTGAAGATAAAGGGAAGCAACAGCTGTTCACATTTCTGAATGTTTTGTCAACATCCAGGAAAAGAACCGTTAGCACATAGTAGAAGAGGCTGCTGCCTCTTTCACTCTGGAGATTATATTTCTCTTCATGGATCCCAAGATAACACTAGCTCTTTTCACACAGATGTTATACTGATGATTCACACTGAGAGATCAATGAAGACGCTACAACCCTCTAACCAATAACACTGCTCAAGTCATGTGAATTATCAGCTCTTTGGCCCCAAAGGTTGTATTTTTCCGTTACTCCCATGTAGTCTTGGTTTCTTAGGTTTATCAGTTCATTTTACGACACTCTTTCAATCTAGATTCAGATATCTTATATATTTGTCATTATGATTGTTCATAGTTGCATGATCAGGATTGATAATTTGGAAAAAGAAAGAAAGATTGTGAAGGAAGAAAGTCTGAGATAAGACTAAGTTTTCTATTTATATGTGATAGCCATAAACATATATGGTAAAAATACAGAATACAAAAAAGACTGGATCCATCCCCTAACTATGTCATCTTAAGGAATTCACTGTCCTAAAGCCTCTGAGTTTTCTCATGTATAAGCTGAGGATAACCTTTAAAAAAATGCAGATTTTATAAATCTTCTATTCTTTGTTGATCTGTGTTTTCCTAATAGCATTAGCTAAAGTGTTGACATACATAAAATATATGAAAGGAAAAAAGTACATTATTTCTTTCAGATGAAAGAATGGCCTTCCAGACTGCTGTTTGAACACCAAAATACCTTTAAAGGAAATCTCTTGATATGTATTCCACAGAACACTACTTCTAAATACTCTGTGTAAAAAGGTTCTGTTGTCAGTTTACAGTTGCTTTCAGAAATGTGATATATCCTGCTCACCCTTGGCCACTTAAAGAGCTTGATGGCACATTTTTATGCTGAAAGATTTAAGAAATCCTACCCTAAAGAAAACTGATTTTGTTTGACCTAGCATTTAAAAGTGATAGAAAATAGGAGGGTTTTTTTTTTTTTTTTTTTTTTGGCAATAATACCGACTAATTTCTCACAAATCAAAATGAGACTTTGAGAAACATCACCTTAAGAATATTAATTTATGTGGCCTACAAATAATGCTACCTTTGGTGTATCTGGAGTGAAGAAATAGCCAACTTTCATAAGGGTTTGAAATTCAAAAATATAAAATAAAAATGATTTGGAAATTATACTCCTTATGAAAATTTTGGCATAGTCAGAGTACATGTACTTCTGAATATTTGCAAATGAAAAGTAAATTTGAAGACTTCAATTTCTATTGCTGTGGTGTGAAACAAGAGAAAACAATGATGTGAAATATCACACAATTTTAATAGGGGGAAACAACAACAATAACCAGTAAGCTTGGTTCACAGTGGATACTTCAGAGCTGAGAAGCACTGATACAACTTGCAGTGTTAGTAATCACAAGGATAACATTAAGACCTGCCACTATGGGACCATCAGTAGAAAAACAAATGCATTAGGCTGAGAAAGGTAATGCCCTTAGTGACTGAGCAGCATTCTTGAAGAACACTGGATGCATCTCGTATCTGCTGGAACTCCTGAGAGACATCCAACAGATGAGCTGTGAAGTCCCAAAGGAGCGGTCCATGATAACCTGCAAAAGCTGGAGGTGATGTGACCTCCCTAGATGTCATACTGATTTTCAGGGACATTTCATGCAGAGAGAGTCTAGCTCCATGGGCCTGAGTTTCTTTTTAAAGAATCTGCTCTTCTTCTGGAATGAGAGTAACATTATCAAAGAGATAATCTCTGCCTCCGTGGCTACCATCCTGGCCTAGATGACTGTCAGATTTCCCCTGGGCTAGGTCCAGAGCCACCTTCCTGGTCTCTCTGTTTCCAGGAATCTTGGTCCTCGATCCTCCTCTCTTCATACAGCAGCCACTGTGACCTCTTACATATAGTAACCACGTCATATAACTTTCCAGTCAAAATCTTTCTGCTAGCTTCCATGTGACTCAGGAACTAGTGGCCTACAAGGAGCTAGCATGACCTAGCTTGAATAGCTCTCAACCTCCACCTCAGCACATTTCCTTCCTATCTGCTCCTTGAATGCTCACGTTCACTTCTGCTTTGAAGCGTTTTGCACTTGCTCTTACCTGTGCCAGGCAATACTGTTTCCTCTCATTACTGAAGTCACAACTCATGTCTTCGAGAGGTCTTCTCTGACCACTTTGTTTACAGCAGTACCAGATATTTTCTGTAAGTTTATCAGGTTTTTTTTTTTTTTTTTTTTTTTTTTTTTGTCCTTCAGCACTAATAATTTCTAAATCTGTCTTATTTACTACTTGTTTGTTATCTTTCTTTCCCCACCACAAGAATGTTAGGTGCTCTGAAAGCAGGAAAATTGTCTGTATTTTTTCGTTATTTTATTCATGCAACACTTAATTGTCTCCGCCAAGATAGCAGTACATGCCAAGAAGTGCATGCCTGTATCTTGAGCCACAGTAAGTGCACAAGAAACAGTGGTCAATAAAGCAACACAGAAGGCTAGAAGAAAAAAGAGAAAAGGCAAACAGGGAGGGAGGTAAAGGGGAAGAGGATTAGAAGGAAAGGAAAGAACAGAGGAGAAAAGAAACTAGGAAAGAAAGGGATTAGGATAGAAGAGCAGTAGGTAGAACTATTTTTGAATAGTGTGAATTAACTGAGTAACAGAGGGCAAGATCCAATTTTGGAAAAAATGCATCATTTCTTCCTTCCTTCATTCATTCATTTAGCATTTACGTGCTTACTAAGTATCAGGTGCTATGTTGATAGCTGAAGGTATGGAGATGACAAGGTTCATACCTCCTTTCATGCAGCTCGCTTGCTCAGAGGAGAGAAGAAAAAGTGAGTGGCAGAGTGCTGGTGGTGCTAAGACAGAAACATGAAAGGATGGCTGTGGAACTTAGAATGAGAAGCCACTGCTTAGATACAGGGGAAGCCAGGGCAGAATTAAAACAATGGCATTCAAATGATCAGGTAGAAGTTAGCTAAGTCAAAAAACACAGCAGCCTATTCCATATAGAGAGCTAAAAGGGAGAGAAGTAGAGAGAGCTTAGAAAATCATCACAGTTAATTCCAAGATTATGAAATACATGGGGGTGTGAGGCAGAAGACCAAGTATGAGCATTAACAGAGTGATCATTAGAAGTTAGGAAAACAAACAATCCATTTCAAGATGTGGAACTGGAACTAAATGAATGTTTACAGTGGAATTACTAGGAGGTGAGGTTTTTTCAACCGTTTTATTGAGGCATAATTGATATACCAAAAACACTGCACATATTTAATTTGCACAATTTGATGAGTTTGGACATATGCATGTACCTGTTATACCATCACCATAATAAAGGTGATAAACATATCCATCACTTCCAAAGGTTTCCTTGTGTCTATTTATGTTTTTCGGGTTTTTTCATTTTCATTTTTGTTTTTGTGGTAAGAACACTTAATGACTGATTTATCCTCTTAGCAAATTTGTAAGTGCATAATACTGTGTTACTAAGAATAGGTACTATATTGCACAGCAGATCTCTAGAACGTACTTGTCCTTCATAACTGAATCATCACACCTATTGTGGCCACCAGGTACATGCAAAGGTGCTCGTCATCACTAATCACCAGGGAAAGGCAAATCAAAACGACAATGAGCTGTCATCTCACACGTGTTAGGATGGTTATTCTCAAAAAACCCAAAAATATTAGTGGGAATTTTTAAAGACTTCCAATAAGTGAATTTAAGTCTTGAAAACATCCTCAGGGGGGTCTTTTTATACATTATGTTAGACAAACATTAATACCTTAATATAGGTCTCTATAGTTTCCAGTCAAGCCCGTTTCCAGATTTAGTAACATGTCTTTGTTCCTGCTACGCCCAACTGCTTCAGCCAGTATTATCATCCTTTTCTTACCACCTCAGCACCAGCAGATGTGGAATAGTGAAAAGAGAATAGGAGCTTATTTGGAAAATATGGATTCGCATCCAGCGTCTATCTCATATCAGCCATGTGACATTAGGCTATTTGGCCACTTTGAGCTTCAGTTTCTTCATCTATAACACGAGATCCATCAGGCATACCTGTAAGCCTGTGGCAGCAATGAAACAACATATTTGTGAAAATGGCTTGATAACCACACATTGAAAATGTGATAAATGGCACCGAGAGACAAATATCACACGTTCTCACATATTTGTGGGACCTGAAAATCAAAACAATGAACTCATTGATACAGAGAATAGAATGATTACCAGAAGCTGTGATGGGTAGTGGAGGGTGGGTGGAGATGGTTAATGGGTACAAAAAAAAAAATAGAAAGAATGAATAAGACCTACTACTTGATAGTAAAACAGAGTGACTACAATCAATAACTTAATTATATATTTTAAAATAGTGTAATTGGATCGTTTGTAACCCAAAGGATAAATGCTTGAGGGATGCATACCCCATTCTCTATGATATGTTTATTTCACAGTTCATGTGTGTATCAAGACATCTCACGTACCTCATAAGTATATATGCCTATTATGTACCCACAAAAAATTAAAAAATGAAAAAAAAGAAAGAAAATGTGATAAATGGTGGAAACACCTGGAGGTGTGAGCCTTGTTTATAAAGGTGATCTCAGCCTCGGTGCTCTGTCTGATGCCAAAGAAAAAGCTGAGGAACTGAAATGGACTGCTTTTTCGATCTGCACTGATACACAAACTGTTTTGGCATACGCATACCCCATTGGAATAATACATTAAGTCAGCACCCTCCTCTCTCAGTTCCAATGGGAAAGGCTTTATTCTACCTCAAGAATGCTTCATTTACAATCTTGGACCTTACTTTCCTTAAACCTAATTTTTCAGGAAACTTTGACCTCATATCATTGGATGTATCAGTGTAACTGAAGGATAGTCAGTCAATTCCCCTTCATAAAGGCTAAAGAAAACATTCAGGGTGAGTGCAAGATCCAGAAAAACATTTGTATCACTAAAAGACACATGTAGATGTCAGTCATGTTCAGATAAACTCTACAATGTTCACAGGGTAGAGAAAAAAAGTGATTCATAATAAAAATTAATTTCTGGTAGCAAATGTATATCACCTTTTGCTGTGATTACTATTAAATGCCTGCCAATGAATAATTATTGACAAAAATAGATAATGCATAAATCCAGTAACCATTGATGGAATAAAGTCTATGTAATTATTACTAAGGTCTGCTATCGTAATGCATCAGCTTTCAAGACTTGGGGTTGACATATTAAACAGCAATTGGAGAGAGTTTGATGAAATATTATTTCTTCTCCCCAACACTTTTGCACTCTACTTTTTCTCACAAGATAGGTGCTGGCTAGTAAAATAATACAGATAATAATAATAAACAACATTCATTGAACTCATGACTTTACAGCTCATCTTCTTAACCACAAGGTTCTACTACCTCCAAGATGATGTGCCAATAAATTTAGGTATATTTTAGCAGGGCTAACTGAAAATGTCTTAATTCAGGGAATACGTAAAAGTCCTCAAATATTAAAAGTGGCAGGGTAGTGAAAGAAATGTTTTTGAGTAGGTGAGCTTTGATTTGTTCTTCAAGTCATTCCATGGAAGTGGTCACCTACCAATGTCCTATGACTGGCATAAGCTCTTTGTTTGATGATGACAGAAGAAAACATACCACATGGAGGGTTATTTTGATTGTTTTGTGGCTTAAAAACATGGAAAGATTGTTAGATATTGTTAAATATCTAATTGTTAGATATAAATATATTGTTAGATATCTTTAGCAAAATCTATCAATATCCTGGCACTCAAAAAACTGAAAACAAAAAAATACCAAAACAAAAGGTCATCTGAGGTTGGATTGTAGAAAAAAACAATGTGCTTAAGTTTGTAAATAATATTACAAAAGCTGAGTTCTACTATAATGTTTAACTTATAGATGAACTGCATGGTTCAATGTCGAGTCAGAAAACAGAAATATCTCATAATAACTTACAAGTTTGTAGGGCTCTGGCAAAGCATTAAAGTTTATGTTTCTTAATTAACCTTGAGTTCATTTTATGTATGAAAATTATGAGGAACGGCCGGGCGCGGTGGCTCAAGCCTGTAATCCCAGCACTTTGGGAGGCCGAGACGGGCGGATCACGAGGTCAGGAGATCGAGACCATCCTGGCTAACACGGGGAAACCCCGTCTCTACTAAAAAAAAAATACAAAAAAAAAAAAACTAGCCGGGCGTGGTGGCAGGCGCCCGTAGTCCCAGCAACTCCGGAGCTGAGGCAGGAGAATGGCGTAAACCCGGGAGGCGGAGCTTGCAGTGAGCTGAGATCCGGCCACTGCACTCTAGCCTGGGCGGCAGAGCGAGACTCCGTCTCAAGAAAAAAGAAAGAAAATTATGAGGAACAGTAACTAGACCCTCAGTAAACATATAATTCACCCAATGTCATTGATGTATCCCTTTCTGACTCTTAAATCAATTAACTTCCTGAAATCATTAAGGATAGTGACCATTTTTCCCATTCATCCCTTACAGTTTCCTTTCCACAGAAACCTGAGCTTTCCTCAGTGGGTTTACGACAGTTCCTACTCTACCTCCAGGCTGAAAATATCAGGCCTAATTTTTCCTGCATATGAACTGTTTACCAATTATTGCCATTGCTTCCTTTCTATTTAGCTTCCCTGCATTAACTCACTTGGCAAATTTTCACTCCAAACAATCTTGGATAGTCAGAGATGTGTGGCCTTTTAGTGATTTGTGGTTGTGCCTAAATTTTCCGGCCTATCTTGCTTTTGCAATCCTTCATTTTGCTTATTGAATACAAAAAATCAATAAAAATTATGTTTCTAAAGGAAAAGCAGAGAGGATTTTATAATTATAGATAATTCAAAAATATCTTCACCTACTACATATTTTTTTCTTCAAAAGCCATGGTAAGCAATTCCATTATTTGGCATTTACTCTAAAAAATGAAAATCTATGTTCATACAAAATTCTCTACATGAATGCTTTTAATAGTTGCATTTGTGATATCCAAAAACTGGCACCAGCCCAAATGTCCTTCTCTAGGAAAATGAATAAACAAAAACTGATGAATCTTTAAAATAAAATACTATTTGACAATAATAAAAAATAAGGTATTAATATACATGACAATTTGAATAAATCTCAAAGGTATTAAGCCCAGTAAAAAAAGCTAGTTTTATACTATATGCTTCCCTTTACATGATAGTCTCAAAAGAACAAGACTATAGTGAGGGTGAACAGATCAGTGGTTTGTAGAAATTACCAGCTGGGGGAGACTCTGACTATAGAGTAATAACATAAGGGAGGTTATTTTTTCTTTTGAGTCGATGAAACTGCTCTGTATCCTGATTCTGGTGTTTACATGGATCTATACATGTATTAAAACTTATAGAACTGTATGCTTTAAAGGCAACTTAAAAAGTAAAATTAGAAAAAATCCTATGTGTCTCATAGTTGATTTTTAAATTCTATCTTCTATTTTCTCCCCACTGGCTTCTTTGTAACATATATTATGACTGATCAAAATGTCACTGAGGTTTGGTGTAGCAATAATCCTGTCACCCAGTTGCTGAGCATAGTTTTGCACAGGTACGTTTACAACTCTTGCACCCCTCCTACCCTTCTCCTTCTTGTGGTCCTCAGTGTCTACTGTTGTCATCTTTATAGCCATTATACCCAATGTTTAGCTCCCACTTACAAATGAGAGCATGAAGTATTTGGTTTTCTGTTCCTGCATTAATTTGCTTAGGACAATGACCTCCAGCTGAAGCTGTGTTGCCACAAAGCACATGATTTTGTTCTTTTTTATGGCTGTGTAGTATTCCATGGTGTATATGTACCACATTTTCTTTATCCAGTCCACTGTTGATGGGTATCTGGGTTCATTCCATGTCTCTGCTATTGTGAATAGTGTTGGGATGGACATACAAGTGCATGTGTGTTTTTAACAGAATGATTTATATTCCTTTGTTTACACACCCAGTAAAGAGACTACTGGATTAAATGGTAGTTCTGAGTTCTTTGAGAAATCTACAAATTGCTTTCCACGGTGGCTGAACTAATTTACATTCCAACCGGTAGTGTATAAGTATTCTTTTTTTTTTTTTCCTGCAGCCTCGACAGCATCTGTTGTTTTTTGATTTTTAATAATAGCCATTCTGATTGGTATAAGAGGGTATCTCATTATGATTTTGATTTGCATTTCTCTGATAATTAATAATGTTGAGCAAATAGTGATTTCAATAGAAACCAAGCAGTTCTCTCCCTCAAGCTAGAAAACTCAGACTCAGAGGCTATCAATTTGAGGATGATCATGTAGCCAGAGCTTCGCCTGTGAGGAAGATGCCTTCCCTCCATTAAGAGGAATGGTAGGACACTAAGTAAGTATCCTGCAATACAAGTTTTGTGCTCAAGGTAGACAACCTATGCCAACAATAGCCTCTGGATAGAAGACAATTATTCAGAAAATGAAACAAAGATACTCATGGAGCCTCATTTCAGTATTTTTTTAGCAGGGGTCGAAGATTCCATTGTCCTTTTCAAAGTCCTTTGTTCACCTTCAACTGCTGGCGAAAAACATCTACACCAAAGAAAGCCCACAAGTCATGGTGAATTATATAATACGCCTAATTTTAGACAGTGTATATAACTATAGTAGAGTTCTTAAAGCCAAGATATTTTTTTCTTTAAAAGAGCACATCTAAATTATAAATGAATCAAACATTTATAATTTAAATATCAAAAATATGAAACCCAGAAATCAGTGGTGTTTCAACATCATTCAGGGTTTTGGTTAAACTTTATCTGAACTTCACTCCCACGGCCTTTGCAAATTTTACAAACTTCTGAAAATTCTTGGCAGAACCCTTGTTTTCACCTCTTCATCCATTTCCTCTATCTTGGTTCTTCCCAAAGGTAGGTTAAAGATAAAGTTTAGTTCCTTCAAGGCTTTGTACTGGGAAAAAAAAACCATCCCCTCTAGTTTAGCATTTTGTAACTTCAGTAATTTCACCAATTTACATTGGATGGGTCATGAGGAGGGTTCCTCTTACCTATTCTACAGCCTTTTCCTATTTCTCTAGTTTCACATTTTACTCTCCATCTTCTGTCATCTTCTCGTTGGGGTAATAAGCAAGTTATTTTCTTCTTTATCTAGCAGGGAAGCTCGCTCAAGTTCCAGTGAGTAAATAGTTTTCCTAATTTCACTCTAGTAAGAACTTGCACACGAGTGGCTAAGAGACCTGTTAACATCTCATTACATGTATATCAGGTATGTATTTGCTTACCACTTATGGTATTCAAAGTTATGTGTTCATACTGCAGTTATAAAATTAATTTAATACATATCCTTATAAGAAAACAATAGAAGTTCTCAAGTATAAAGATCTGATCTCTTTAACAAACTAGTTTAATAGGATTTCACAGAGGAGAGCTAGAGATCTAGGCTTCCCAAGTATGCAGTAAACAGCAAAACTTATCACTGGAGTCTTTCATTCATTATAAAAAAGTGTTGGGAATACAAAGAACAAATTCACCCATGGCTCCATTAGCACCTTCTCCCCAAAATTATATACAAAATGTTGCATATGTAGATTTTTTGGAGAGAAGATCAACAGTTTTCAGCAAATTCTGTAAAGGTCTATGACCTCAAAAATATTAAGTATTATATAATCACTAAGCATTGTGTAATCATTAACATTATGCTCTGATTATTCAGGTAAGTTTTATTTGCTTTTCCTTCCCAAGGCCTCTTCATTAGAGCTCAAGAAAGAAATAATGAAAGAACAAAAGAATGGAAGGAAGAAAGGAAGGAAATATATGAAGTTGAAGTTAGAAAAATATATGCTTTTTAAACATTTAACCTTAAAGGCCATTGATTATAACATATTAGAAGGTAGATGGTAAACAAAAAAAATTCCAGTTGAGATTTGGGGATTTTTCAACAAGAATTAACAATTACATGTTTTATTCATATGTCTTTTTAAAGTGGAATGTTACCCCTCACAGAATGACATTCGCATCAATATATATTGGAGAAAAAGAAGAAAATGGCAATCACCTGAAATTGGCCAGATTGATAATCACATATAGTAACCTATTATATAACTTTTTAAATTTTCTCTGCATGTATTATGTTGATGCAAAAGTGATTGCAGATTTGCAATTAAAAGTAATAGTGAAAACCACAATTACTTTTGCACCAACCTTTTTTTTTTTATTATTTTTTACAAAATAAGATAATGCAATAAATAATGAGTTGTAATCTGTCCTTTTGATATATCAATAATAGATCTTTGTAATCTTGTAAAAGTACTGTTATTCTGTGATCCCCATGGGCAATTTTAATTAATTTATACATTTGGATATTGTTTGACTTTTTTAGCTATTAATAAATACCACTGAGATGAACATCCTCATAGATAAATCTACATGCATTACTATGATTGCCATGAGTACTAGAGATGTGGTTGTTGGGTCAAAATGTCTGCAAAGCACATGTCTATGGGTATGTTTGTTTCTATGTTTCTAAGGGTCATGGTGAACACCAGAGATACCAAATGTCCTCCTCTACCCATTGGCAGAAAGACCTTGGCTTGCAGGATAGTCCAGGGCATTCTTCTTCCCTTGAAGATTTTACTGAATGTAGCGTGGCTTGAGATGATCATGGCTGATCTACCCTGCTGTAGAAATTACTCTCTTGTTAATGTTTAGATTAATTTCCTTATTATCTGAAAAGAGAGAATTTGTTGAAGCTAGAAAATCTTAAATCAAATGGTGGGTCTTTCAATTAATTTTACTGGGAAGTATTTTAGTGCTGATACTTACTAACCAATGAAAGAGGTTTTTCAAGAACACAATAGGTTTTTTGGAAGGATCTCATTTTGTCTTTATCTCCTTACTCACTATTTGGCTGAGGGTTACTCTGAAACATGTATATACTCTTCCAGCCACTTCTTTCTATTACAACTTGGAAAGAATGAAAAACAATTGTATGAATGTCCATATCTCTTCTCTCTAGGGCCACCTTTATTTTAAACCACTATCAAGGATGAATGATTATTCTGGAAGTATTTGGAAGTCTGCTTTCTCAACTTGGAAGAGCAGATACACGTCCCCGGGTTAATATGTCTCCACTTGTTAACAAAGTCTTCCCCATTATTTTTAGTAAGGAAAAATGTTCTAAGAGGTCCTTTCCTTTCCTGTTATGCCACTATGTTCTCCTTTAATAGAAATAATGTAGATAGGTCACCCTCTCCCCCACTCACTCCCATCAAGAAAAGTGGTAGGATAAAACAAATCCTCATTTTGCAGTGCAATTTTGCCTAACCCAGCATTCATTTGACTAAATAATTTCTCTTTTTATAGTAAATTATTCTGGAAAATAATGGCGATCAGTGCCCAAAGCAATTTAATTGTTTGGATCAAATGGGGGGGAAGTACTAAAACAATAATTTCCAGTGCCCTTGCTGTATTCATTTCTTACTGTTGCAGCCATTTAAAAAATTACCATAAACTTAGTGGCTTAAGACAACAGAGATGTGTTCTCCAATAGGTCTACAAGCTAGAAGTTTATAATCAAGGTGTTGGGGGCATCACTCCCTCCAGAATCTCTGAGGGAGGTACTTCCTTGACTCTTCCAGTTTCTGGCGGCTCCAGGAGTTCCCCGGCTTCTGCTGCATAACTACACCATCTTGCCTCCATTTACACATAGCCTTCTCCTTTTCTCTGTGTATCTTCTGCTGTAAATATTTCTCCTTGATTTTCTCTTCTAGGTACACTCGTCATTGGACTTAGAGTCCATCCATATAAACTATGATGTTCTCATTTCAAAATCCTTAATTATTTCTGCAAAAACTCTTCTGTGAGCCAAATAAGCTCACATTTACAGGTTCTGGGGGTTAAGACATGAACAGAGATTTTGAAGGACCACCATTCAATCCACTACTCTTGCTCACTTGAGATCTTTAAAGCAAAATGTAATAAATTTATTAACATAGAGCAAAAACAGAATTTTATTTTCCCAGTTCATTTTTAGAGAAACGTTCTTATTTTTCTGGAATCACTCCACGATTGGCCAAAATACTATCAGGTAGGACTACTTTAAGAAACACTTTTCCCAGAATTTATGATGGCTCCTTAACCCACTGAAGTCATGTTAAGCCCAACATTTGGCAATACCCATATATTTCAGTGTTATTAATGTCTCCTCTGTCAGTGTACACATTGGCCCATTCTAGTAAAATCCACAAGGTACTGATCCACAATATAAGGGATACAACTTAGATTGTTTTAAATAATATTTCTGATTGGAGAGTTAGTTTTCTTGCTTGTTTTGCTTTCGGTTATAGGGATGGCAGGGTCCCGCCACTTAGTGGTGGGTTGGCATTGCTGAATCTAAATTTAGATGTCCCATCTTTTGTGACCTCTGACATTGAAGAAAAGAACAGTTTAGGGAGTTATACTAATACCCTAGGGGATAATGACTTATTTCAATCGTGGATCTAAAACAAAACAACACACCAACACACACACACACACACATACACACCAGCTTAACATCTGCCATTATAGATATGGGAATAGTAAGTGTCTCAGTACAGGATATTAAAAACAAGGATAAATTGTACACTTAAGCACTCTCGCTTTTGGTAAAGATAACATCTAATCTGCCGTGCTTGCTTGTGATGCCAACTAAAGTGGCAAATGGCATCAACTAACCCCCAATCCTCCCTGTAGCTTCATATTTGGCCAACACTTGGTTTCACCACAACTTCCTGGCTTGCCAGCAATTAGAGGAGGAAATATGTCATGTTGCTTGGACAGATTAATCAATAAATGGCCCGCAGTCATTCTGAGTAGCAGTTGCCCAGTCAGTAACCATCAATTCTGATCACTTCATATCATAACCCAAGCCTCTGCATTGATTCTCTTCACTGCATTCTAGGGACCGGATTATTTACCTTTGAAAGCAACAATGGGGTAGAAGTATGAGTTAAAAGGAGAGGACCCTGAGACCCTGAGGCTGTCCCAGGCTGGATTTTTTTCCTGCTGTCAAGAATGTCTTTTTAAATAGTGTTATAACACAACTTATTTAAGTATTTGTCAGTGCAGATAGTAGATTTTGTTTCAGCACACTTGTAAGAAAAAGTGAACTCATGGGTTATAAAGACAAAAATTCTGGTCAAATAATCAAATTAGGACCCCATTTTTTTTTTTTTCAGTTAGGCCGTAAATAGAGAAATGGTGGTAAGCATGATGGAAGCTCCTATGGCCAACTGTATAATAGAGGGACTAAAGCCACAAATGCTGTTTTCAGAATTGGCGCTCAAACAAACAAAAAATAAATAAAAAGATTAATTAATCCTTAGTTACAATGCCTGTATAAGTTATTGCAGAAACCAGGTAACACTTGAGCAATAAAGTACAAACTGACACTGTCCCTGGAAAAGTAGATGCAGGGCCTCCCCACTTATAGACAGCTTTCTTTTTCTGACATTAGACTTGTACATGTGTGTCTGATTTCCAGTCATCTGTGAGAAGTCTATGCTTTTATTAAAATATTCTAAGTGAACTGGAATCTTGCAGAATGAAGTCACTAAAAATTTTTATTTTCTCTACAACATCTAGTAAAATGTTGGGCCTTTTGCAAATGCTCAATAAACATTTACATATTGTAATTTGGTTAAGGAGGTGCCTCAAAATTGGTATTGTTCTTAAACTACAGCATGGGTTCCTAACTCCTATGGCTGTAGGGGCAGAGCTGGTGACCAAAATGAATGAAGTGGGCCAGGTATGGGGAGAGTAAATAAACTGGAAAGCTCAGTGAGAGACCAGGCCAACCATGCCAATTCTTCAGATTTTTTCAGAGGCACTAGAAATCCAAATTGTGGAATCACTCCATCTTAAAATCTTGGTAACTAGTCTGTTTATTTTTTTAAACAAAATCAGTGTATGGTCCAGCTCTTGATTCTGGTCACATGTTCATAATGTGCCTTCTGTGACTGAGGTCATTTTATCCCTAATGTGCTTGCTAAGAGTTCACAGAATCTCATAATTAAATAATAAGAGGCACTTAAGGAAGTGACTTTTCAAACTGTGAGTGCTTTTCAAATTGTAGATCATGACCTATTTGTGGGTTGTGAACCTTCTTCATAATCAGATCAGCCAGGCTTAAAACAAACAAGTAAATAAACAAAAACAAAATAAAATATATTAGAATAAATGTATTCGCCTAGAATAGAAAATGTCAGACAGCATCATAAGTACATATAAAATAAAGATAAGCATTGTTTTTTAAACTTCAAGTTTGCAAATACATAGGTGTGTACTTCATTCTGTGTGTTTGGTGGGTCATGATATAAAATGTTTTAAGGAGACTCATTCTCAAATAAATGTGCATGCCCTGATTTTGTCTAATTCCTATAAGACAAGTAAATGGAAACCTAGAGAAGTGAAATGTTTTTCCAAATCTTGTACAGGTAGAAAGTAGGAAACTTGAAACTCAAGTTAAAATTCAGGTTTCCCTTGTTAAAATTTTCTTATTAGATAGAGCCTTCCTTTGGAAAGGAATTATAATAAGAGCAGTTGCTTTGTGATCTTTCAGGGAAGGATTTGACAACTCCTGGTAGATTTTAATCTGACCATTTCTCACTTCTTCTTTAACCCCAAGTTCCTCTTCTAAAACCTCATGATCCGATGGTGAATTTTTACTAAAAAAAAAAAAAACACACACACACACACACACACGGCAGACCTCAGGAGATTCTCCACATATTTTCCCATTGCATCTACTTACCCCCACGCATCTGCATGCTCAAAGCATGTGTTCCTACAGATGTTCTACCCTTGCTCCTAATGCCAACCCTTCTCTGTATATTCTATCCCACACCCTTTGCTTGTTCAGTAATTCCTCTGCTAAAACTGTGCCCAGTCTCTCCTGAATCATGGTATCTGCCTCCACTGGATCAAACACATCAATACCTAAGAATATTCTTATATTTCCCAATATACCCCCAAAGCACAATCTATTTATTCTATATCTCATCCACCATGCTTTCATTCCACCCTCTTTCCAGAAAAACTCTGTGAAAAATTTTTCTATACCATTCCCAAATTTTTCTTCTACTTTTCTAAAAATCACAGTTCAATCAGGTTTCCACCTCTGCCTTACACTTCTCCCCAGCAGCCGTTGCTATGGTCACAAAATAACTTTCCCTTGATATGTCTGATGGGCCATCCTCAGTCCTTATCTTACCCCATTGGGCAGCAGCTGTTATCACAGTTGATCACAGCCTCTTCCTTGAAACATCTCATGCAGGTGGTCTCCAGGAGACTACTTTCTCTTTTCTATCTTCCTACCTCACCAGAGGCTCCTCTTCAGCAGCCTTCTCTGATACCCTCACATTCTACAGGCTGCTAAACGTTGAGTGCCTAAGTTCAGTTCTCAGGTGTCTTCTATTTTCAACCCAGACTCACTCCCTTGATAATCTCAACAACATCTCAACAAAAGCATTCTCTAGTCATTAAATGTTATTTCTAGGCTGACAGCTCCCAAACTGATATCCTCAATTGGACCCCCAGAGCCGTTTCTCTCAACTGTCTACTCAACATCAGCACTAGGATGTCGAACAGAACATGTCAAGATTTTTTCTTCAAAACTCAGACCCTGATCTTTCCTCAGTGCTACCCCAACTGGCCCCTCAACATGCTATACATTTCGGCTAAGGCCCCATGTGAACTGCACCTTGACTGCCTCTCTGACTCCATCCCCTTTCACATTCCCTTTGCTCAAGCACTCAAACCACATTTTATTCCTTGCTGCTCCTTGAATATTCTAGGCACATTCACACTCAGGGCCTTTGCACCTGCTAGTCTCTCTGCCTCATGGTTCCTCCTCCAGTAAGTCTCATGAATCACTTTTACTTTCTTCCTATCTGACCAAACTATAACCCTACCAGTGAGTTTTGCCTTGATCATGAAACCCACATTCCACCTTTATCTTGCTTTCTTTCTTTCCAGGCACTTATCATCGCTTGATATAGCATAAGTTTATTATTTTACTATATATATAAATACACACACATACATATATGTGTACACATATATACACATTTATATGTGTGTGTTTGTGTGTGTGTGTGCGTATATATTTTCCCTACTACTGGCATGCAAGCTCCTTGTAAATAGGGATGCCAATTATTTCACTAATCTTTAGTACTGAGATCAGTACTAAAAAGGAACATGGTACATAATAGATGTTCAATTAAGAGTTGTTCAAAGAAAGAAAGAGGGAATGAATTAATTAATGAGTGCCGTTAGGGCATAATAACATTAATAGTGATGATGATGGTGATAATAATAATAACAAAATCATAATAAAAACTCAAAGTACTTGTAAAACCGACCAAAACATCTGCATACACAATACCTTATTTTTTTGCCTTACCACCAGTCTTTATGGTTGACATACATTTTGTTCCCTGTTTACAGAGGAAGACAGTAAGCCTTAAAATGCCCAAAGTGCCATACCTAGTAAACAGAGAAATCAAAACTGATACTCATATTATTTGACTCTAATTCCAGTTCTCATGTCCCCGTGAAATATTCCATGAATATATCATTCCGTATCAGACACAGAAATGTGCCACTGAGATTCCTCAAGAAATGCCTTGCTGCGCAGCTGCAAGAGTGTGGTTTGCTAGTGGCCTCACCTGTTAGCCCTAGCAGGGTTCCCCTCAGCTTTTGAGATAAAGTCAAGTGATTTTGGGGGTCCATAACTGAGCGAGATAGTGGCACCTACCTTGCCTAACCATCTGTGCCTGACACAAGATGATTCTAAGGGACCATCCTTGCTGCAGAGCTCTCCATTGGCCTGGCAGAGACTCTGTCAGTCCTAAAGCACAGTCTAATGCCCTGTTCACCCCAATCCTGCTTCCTTTCTTTTCCTTTTACAGGTTCTCGCCAATAGGACTTCTGACAGTATTATATAAGTTTCAGCTTTCACCCTCCAGAAAATCCAAACCAGCAATGGATGATACACAAGGCACACTAGAGATGGCCCTGGATGAAAAGAAAGTAAAAGCGAGGAACCTCACATGATTTGTATCATTATGTATTTCTGAGCCACCCTGCAAGAAAGACATTTTCTCATCCTTTACCCTTACCTTCTGTACGCTATCAGAAGATGAAGAAACACGGACAATCAGAACTCTCTCAATGGAAAACCCAGTACTGCCAAGGTTTGGGGAAGGGCCTGTGTATTCAAAATCTAACTCCAAGAAAAGTCACAGGAGTCTTTTTTAATAAATTGAGTGCCTGCCTGTCCTGCATTTCAAAAGTGAATGGCACTGTGTGTTCTGACATCAATGAAGTGAGAAAATGCCACAACACAACTCATATATCTCTCAGAAATTTGTGCTGACACTACAAATCCCCTTTTCACATATTTAACTGGAAATCATGATAGACATTCAGGTATCGCAACTGCAAAACAGAGAAAATAATAATGATGTCTGCTAAGTTGTGTGAAAATTAAGTTAGATACATTATAAAGAGTAAAATGCTCAATTAATATTATTTGCTATTATTAATCATTTCTAAAATGCTATTATTAATTATTTCTTTAAAAGAAATGCAATAAATATTACCTTTTAAAAGTCATATTTATTTCTAAGCTTTACTTTTAGTTTTAATAAAACAACTGTGATGAGCTCTGCAAAAAATTAGTTAAGTACCACTTCTTTTATTTTATTCAATGTGACTTTCTCCATTGCTTATAAGGAATTTCTTAACCCACATTATCTACCTCGATAGAGTAAATAAAACAATGAATATAAATAAACTGTATAGGAAGAAAAAAAGGAAAAATTTGAGGCTAAATATAAACCCATACAAACCCGAATAGTAGTTGATATTCATCTGGATAAAGGGTGTCAATGTCAAACATTTAGCAACGCATTATCCTAAATTACACTCTTTTACTATAAAAAACACCTTTGGAACAATTGGTGAAACTGGAATTGGGTCTGGGATTTAGACAGTAGTAATCTAGCAATATCAGTTTCCTGATTTTGATGGTTATATTGGAGTTTTGTAGGAGCACTATCCATGTTCATAAGAGCTGCGCTCTAAAATATGCAGGGGGTGATGGGTATTAGGTAGGCAATTCATTGGCAAATTGTTCAGGAAGAAAAGTTCTTTGGACTGTACTTGCAACATTTCTGTGAGGTTGTAATTGTTTCCAAATAATTTTTGAAAGTTAAAATAGTCACCTAGTTGTTGACTTTTATTGGTATGTATGGCTTTTAAGCTACTGGTTTTAAAATATGCATTCTGATTAGAATCAATTAGTAAAGTGCTTTGTTGTTATTTTTCTTTTTTTTTTTCTTTTTTTTTTTGTGGAACTATCTTTGCTGCTGTTTTACTTTCATGTTTTGCATCCTTTCCTTTGGTAAATACTGTAAGCCTTACCTTAAACATGTCTCCAGAGTCCAATGTCCAATCACTTCATTTCAAATTTAAAGTTTGCACTGTGGTCTGAGTTGCCATCATCTCTCTCTTGTTTTTTTTGTTTTTTGTTTTTTTTTTTTTGAGATGGAGTCTTGCTCTGTCGCCCAGGCTGGAGAGCAGTGGTGCGATCTCAGCTCACTGCAACCTCTCCCTCCAGGGTTCACGCCATTCTCCTGCCTCAGCCTTCTGAGTAGCTGGGACTATAGGTGCCAACCACCAAGCCCAGCTAATTTTTTGTATTTTGTTTAGTAGAGACAAGGTTTCACCGTGTTAGCCAGGATGGTCTCGATTTCCTGACCTCATGATCCGCCTGCCTCAGCCTCCCAAAGTGCTGGGATTACAGGACTGAGCCACAGCACCCCGCCTCTCTCTTGGTTTTTTGTAGGAGCTGCGTAACTGGTCTCTGTGTTCAGTTTTCCCTTTCATACAATCAACTCTTAACATACCAGCCTATCAGATAATGTCCAGCTATGCTCAAATTCCTACCATGGCTTTCCCTCTTACCAACCAAAACCCAAGTCTTTACCATAATCGCTAAGGCTAGGTGTATATTTTAATGTTTAAAATATTTTAATTTTAAAAAAGTCAACAACTAGGTGAGTATTTCAACTTTTTAAAATTATTTTGAAACAATTACAACCTTACAGAAATGTTGTAAGCACAGTCCAAAGAACTTTTCTTCCTGAACCATTTAAACACATCAATTAGCTCTGAAGACACAATAGTAAGTTTGAACACAGTGATTTAGCTGAGAGGCCTAGCAAGCTGTGGGTTGATAGGTTAGCAGCCTCTAATTATACTGCAGACACTGAAACATTAGCTGCAACCTGTAGATCGGAAGGGAAAATCTTGGAGCAGTTTTCAGGAGAGGCCAACTTTTTGTACCGGAAGATGTCTCGAGTCACTCTTGGCTGGGAACCAGGTTAATCAGAGTACACTTCTTTTTTGAAAGGTGTACCTAGAAATGTAATTTTACAAAAAAGGTGTACCCTGTGGCCCAGTTCACTTAGTGCAGGCAGTCGGGTGGTGTGTGGGGTTAAATGTTTCTTATGCTCTTTCACACCTCAGGCCGGAGAAAATTGCCTCTAGGTCATAGGAGAAGGCACATGCACTTCTGCTTTACACATTCTGAAGGTGGCAGTGGGGAAACAAGAGTTGACAATTCCAGTCACACCCAGTACTCTGCTTTTCCTGGTGAGTCCCCTGTACTCTGGGAATATACGATGTGTGTCAAGTCTGTCTGGGAATGGAGATTCCCTGTACCCCTAACCAAACCAGCACCACTCCCTGTCTTCAAAGGGCTGGGCCTTGGATATGGGTGGAATTGTTAACTTCCTAAGAGAAGGAGTAGGCAGGGCAAAACCATGGAGATCGTGTGGTGGAAATTTCCCATGAACTCTCAAGAACTGATGGATTTGCTTTATCCTGACCCATTCATTCATTAACTATTCATTAAGGTTGTACTGTGCTAGGTCACGAAACAGATTTTGCAACCTATGACAGAGTTCTTTATAGTGCCCTAAATATGAAGGAGCCACAGTGGGGGCAAACAGTGAACTGAGCATTAGTAGAGTTGGATTCAAATCTATTTACTGATTCACTAACCATTCACTGATTCACTATGTGACCACAGAAAGTTTAATTAGCTTCTCTGAGTAGTTAGTGTCTTCATTTATTGTAATGGGGGTAATCATAAGTACCTTCCATTGCTATTTTGAAGATGGAAACAGATATTATAGCTAAACATATTTCTTCGAAATGTAAAAAACCAACTTATGTATGTAAAACTACCTATATTAGTCAGGCAGAGATATATAATTTTCAGGACATTATTAAGTCATACTACCTAACCTGCCCTGATGGGGCCAACTTTTAAAACTATAAATTACAAAAATTAACAAAAAAAGCAAGGAAAAAAAAAGAAGGATGTGCTGGTAATTTTTAAATTACTGCCTCACAAGAAAGAAAAGAAAGAAAACACCCTGGTTTGTAGAGCTTCCTGATTTTAGTGGTGTAACTACGCCCCATATAACCAATTTTGTGCTACTAACATGACATCATTGAAATTAGAGTGAATTAGGCAGGAATGAAATTAGTTGTCAACATTCAATTTTTGGTAGATTTCACACACAAATTGAATTTCTGGTGTACTCAAAGAATTAGAAAATCTGACAACCCTGGGCTCATATTCTACAGAGTGGCACGTATATGGTAATTCTGGTAAATGTATGGAATGGGTAACAATGGTTAAGTGCCTTGCTTTGAGACACTTTTCATGTCTTGAAAGATATGGAGGGGAACTGTTTTGAGTCAGCTTCTACTTCTTGACCCTGCAATAAAAACCTCTCCTCAGCCAAAGGAGCACAAAAGTCTTGGGTATTTCTCAGAAAAGGATGGGAAAAATAAAAGTTCATAAAATAAATAATGATAATGAGAACAAAATATTAAAATAAATGATCCTGATACACAGCAAATATTAAAATAGCTTATTTCCAACTTAATATTGCAATAAGCATTTTAAGTAAATGATCCCACTTCATTCTCTCAATAAAATGAAAGAGGTGTGATTATTATTCCCATTTTCCTGATGCATATAGTAAGTGTTGTGGGTTGAATTATGTCCTTCCGAAAATATATTTGAAGTCCTAAGCACCAATATCTCAGAATGCGACCTTTCTTAAGAATGCAGTCCTTACAGAGGTAATCAAAATAAATGAGTTCATTAGGGTGGACTCTAATGAGACTAGTGTTCTTATAAAAAGAAGAAATTTGGACACAGAGACAGACATGCACAGAGGGAAGATGATGTGAAGAAACAACGGAGAAGACATGACCATCTAAAAACCAAGGAATCCATGAGACTATCACAAGCTAAGAGATAGGCATGAAACAGATACTTTCCCTAGAGTCTTCAAAAGGAGAAAGGCCCTACTGGCACCTTGATTTTGAACTTCTGGCCTCCAGATATGTGTAGACAATATGTTTGTTTTTGTTCAAGCCCACCCAGTTTGTAGTGCTTTGTTATGGCAGCCCTAGGAACCGAATACACAAGTCTCAGGGTAAATCAATATCCCTAATTCACACAGCTACTAAACTCTCAACTTGGTTGCAACAAGCTTGTTTGTTTTTGTTTTTAACAAATACCAATGCCCAGATCTCCTTGCCCTCCTCCTCTCCACACCCCAAAGGCTGATTTAATTGGAAGGACAGCCACAGGGCATTTTGATGGGCAGCCAGGTTTGAGAACCACTGTGTCAAGTGGCAGAATGAGGATTCCAGCTCATGTCTGCCTGGTCCCCAGCCCTGTATTGAAATAAAGCACTGAAGTTCAGCATTTCACATGGGACATAATAGTTTTTGTTTTACATTTGTTCTATAACAATATATAATGTTGTTCATCCTTATTGACTGTATAGGTAAAATACCCTCCAAACACTGTATTCTTCTTCATAAAGACTGAAAATATATGATAACTTATGATGTATATTACATAAACTCATCCCAACTTTAATGATACAGTGAGAAGATATTGTGTGAAACAATAGAGCTGATTAGGGTAAATCAGTAAGGCCTAGCCAGGTGTGGTGGCTCACGCCAGTAATCCCAACACTTTAGGAGGCCAAAGTGAGCCAATCATTTGAGTCCAGGAGTTGGAGATCAGCCTGGGCAACATGGCAAAATCCTGTCTCTACAAAACACACAAAAAGGAGTAGCTAGGCTTGGCGGGGCATGCCTGTAGTCCCAGCTGCTCGGGAGGCTGAGCTGGAAGGATCACCTGTGCCCAGGAGACTGAGGCTGCAGTGAGTGAGCTGTGATTGTGCCACTGCATTCCCACCTGGGCAGAGCAAGACTCTGTCTCCAAAAATAATTAAAAATAAAAAAGGAAGTCTTATTAAGGCCTTATTATAGTTTGGCAACTCAAAGCAAATTCCATAATGCTTATCGACACTGGTTGAAAGCCAATAAAATACTGAGGTGGGAAGTTTGAAAGTTTGAGGCCAGGAGTTTGAAAGTCAATAAAATACTTCAGCAGTCACTATGCTGTAATAGAGTCACATACCTGATATTATTTAATCAACTCTAATCCTCATCATCATTTTGTAAGATATTATTATTATTCCCCCTTATAGGAGAAATACCTGAAGATGAAAGAGGTTAAGCCTCATCATGGCCAGAGATTACATACATTTTAAATGGTAGGGCCAAGATTTATACTCCCAGATATCTAATCCAAAACTCTTGTTCTTACCTCCACATCTGGGCTCGATAAATTGAGTTTATTAGCAATTACAGAAACCCTTTTGTTTTACTAGTCATTTATTGCCAAAGTTTTTATAGCTGACATTAAGCAACTGACTTGAAGCCTCCGTCCTCTTTGACGTATTTTTCATTATGGCAACATTTGGAACTTTCTAAAAGATACACTGATTCGTCATATATATTAAACATAGGGCTTTCCATTTTTTAAAGTGTATTTGCAAGGTAAGGATAAGAAGACAAGGAAATGGTTATAGGAATTCATGCCTGAATGAGAGTTAATGGGCAATCTTAGGAAAGTTCACCTTTTGGTAAACACTGTTTCTGTTCTCTAAGAATATGTATTCATTGCAAGAAATATAAACTGCAAAAATATAACAGCTTCTGTTTGTTAGCTGGAGACCCCAGAAAATCCTCAGCTTAGAAATTCTCAGAAGTACTAGTCCAACCTTGCATCCTTACATTTTTCTCCTCCTACTTAAGATTATCCTGTTTTCATCTCCAAAAGAGAACAACCAAATGTGAAGAACGATTATATTGTCACAACTCTCTCACCTCCTGCCTACACCAATTATGTGGACTGATAAGGAAGGAGATTAAAATGATGCCACCAAAATACATAAAATGAATTCTAGAAATTTAAAAAAATTCCATGAATCTAGCTCATACTGATGGAGTCACAGTAAATTCATTGTTAACATGGCAAGGACCTGGGCTGGGAGAGGGCCCCAAGGGCATTTCATATACCACTCGTGATATGTGCATTCCCTCTGAAACATTCCTGCAAAGTAATTATCCACCCCAGATCTGAAAATCTTTCAGATCACCTTGGTGCGAAGGATAGGGTGTGGTGACAGGGATAACCAAAACACTGTTTCTTTTTGGTGTGGATATTTCTCAAGTTGAGTGTGCCTTGTTTGTGGAACTGTTGAGAGGTTGCTGAACTTCCTTCTCCTGCCTATCTGTAATCAGCAGACCCCTTGATAGCACCACTCAGATGGATGCAAGCAGAACCTTGCTCATTTATTCCCTAGAGAGCATCGAAAAGTCATTTATTCATCTGTAGGCAGAAATTGAGTTGGAGACAATTAAGAGGAGAGACCAGGTATGGTGGCTCACACTTGTAATCCTAGCACTTTGGGAGGCTGAGGCAGGAAGATCACTTGAGTCCAGAACTGCAAGACCAGCCTGGGCAACATAGTGAGACCCCCATCTCTACAAAAATAAAAAAATTAGCCAGGCATGGTGGCACATGCCCATAGTTCCACAAGTCCTACCTACTGGGGAGGCTAAGGTAGGAGGATCGCTTGAGCCTGGGAGGTTGAGGCTGCAGTGAGCCATGATCACATCACTGCACTCCAGCCTGGGTGACAGAGCAAAACTCTGTCTCCAAAATATAAAAAATAAAAAACGAGGAAAAATGAAAGGAGAGAAGGTGACATTGTTAAGCGCATGTCATCCAACACAGAAGACTGGATTGTTCTTGAACAACTTTTCTCTGTCCTCTCTGTGCTTCAGCTACACTAGTTTTCCAGCAGTTCCTCTCCAGGGGGATGTGGCAGGCTTTCTCCCACCTAGGGTCTTTTTGCTCATCATTTATTTTTGAGTACCAGGGAAGCAGCATGATGTCACCCAGCTCTTGACCTTTACTTGCTGCTTCCCTGGTACCCACATTTCCCACAATGGTTAACTGGTGAGAAGCATAGATCTGGGCCAGAGTGGTGGCAAGGAAAGTAGAAAATGAAGGCCCGATAAAACAGACATTTGGAAGAAAGTACCCAGTCAATTATCAAACATAAATTCAAGGGACAGAAAAAACAGACAAGCAAAAGTGACACTGAGATACTGAACACAGAAGACAGGGAGAACGCTAACAGCATTGCTTTCGGATACCAAGAAGTCTGGAGGGGCAGCTGGTACAAAAGAACAATCACGAGTTTCGTTTTCTGCTGACGTGACAGTAGAAAAAAAAATTGCAAACATGTCAAAATGGTTGTCTGAGAGAAACTATCTTTGAGGAGAGGAAACTGATAGAAATTAACCTTTTAGGATTACTTACATACATAGAGACTATAATTGCAGATGGGAGATTTGTTGATTTCTGGAGGAAGTGCAAAGAATTGAAGGCTGAATCTTAAACAATGTTTATAATATGAAGGCATGTGGAAGAAGTAGAGTGAGCAAGAAAGGGACTGGATATGTTTGAGAAGTAGGACAAGTCACCATGGGAGGCAAGAGAGTTTGAAGAGGAGCAGTGTTATGGACTTACTGTTTAAGTCCCTACACAATGCATAATCCTCATGAATGAGATTAGTGCCCTCATAAAAGGGACCCCATAAAGCTCCCTAACTAACTCTCTTTCCACCAAGTGAGGATACAATGATAAGTTCACAGTTTGCAACTCAGAAAAGGGCCCTCACCAGAACCCCAACCAGATTGGCAGTTTAATCTGGGACTTCTAGACTACAGAACTGTGAGAAAATTTCTGTTGTTTATAAGACACCCAGTCAATAGTACTTTGTTAGAGCAGCCCCGCTGACTGAGACAGGAGGGATGTTTAACAGGGTCAAAAGCTATCAAGAGGCCTTTAAATTTGTTGATTAAGGGGCTACTGCTGATCTTCAAAAGAACAATTTCAATTAAGCATTGTGTAAGGAAATAGGGGTGGTGGGTGGTGGTGAATCAGCGGTGAGAATATGGAGGCAGCAAATGTAGATGGTCTTGTATGGAAATTAAGTGGTGAAATGAAGGCAGTAGCTTGAAGGCATTAAAGTGTCAAAAACAAGCTTTTATCAAGTAGAGAAAATTCCAACAGAACTTCAGTGTGGTAAATCTGATGTGCAGAGTGGAGATGAAAAAAAAAGCATATATTTCGTACTCATACTGAGTACCCTTAATATTTGTGTTTATTTCTTTGAAGCTAGGATGCCATTCATGTAAGTCACACCATTATTTTACGTAAGAAAGGAATAAAATGTTACCAATTAAACTACGACCCATATTCATTGCAAACTGTACCATGATTTAAAAAATGCTAAACATATACACACATTTTGAAATGAATGATATGTATTGGGATAAAATTTTCTTTATTTATTTAGAGGGAAGGTCTCGCTCTGTCACCCAGGCTGGAGTGCTCACTGTAAACTGAAACTCCTGGGCTCAAGTAATTCTCCTGTTTCAGCCCCCAGAGTTGCTGGGACTACAGGTTGCACCACCATGCTCAGGTTATTAGTGCATTCTTTTCTTCAGTTAGGGTTGGTTTACATCATGAGCAGAGATATATTGTTTATGCAGTAATCTATACATCTTTGTGCATGATAGAACTCCATAAACATCCAGATTCTGGCAGTAGTATTACTCAGATGTTTTTAATTATATAGTAGATATTTGGGGTTGCTGAGCTAAAGAATGCAGAAAAATCAGCCCGTAAAAGTTCTTAAGAACCTACAACTTCTGAGTTTTCCACATGGTTCTATTTTGGCAAATAATTCACCTCTCTCCTGGCAAAATTGCAGAGCTTTCTGTTTATGCTGAAGCAGCAGTTATACCCACTTTGCAGAACACTGGCCACCTGAAAAACATCTCCAAAGAAAATAAGGGTTCCCAGAGACTATCAAGGCTCTTTTTAAATCTTATTTATAAAAGCTGCAATTACACTCTGCAGAGAAATGAACTATACACGGGCCCTTTGGCAGTTTTCCAGAAATGAAGGCAGTTTCCCCTTGCATTTAACCTTGAAGTGTACTTCCTCACAATCACTTCGTGATTGATGATAGCCAGAGACAAGTAAACAGCTTAAAACTTGAAATGTAACATGATTACAGCATTTGTTCCTTTTCTTTTTTAAGAAAAATTGTCTCCACTTTTCTCCTATTGGGCTGTTAGTCTTCTTGATGAAACCTGGAACTATCCCCCTCCTTCCCTACTTTGGTGATAAAATTCACACTGCAATGTAGCATAGTAGTTAAGAGCAAGAGTTTTAGTCAGTTCTGGGTTTGAATCCCACTCTTGACACTACTAGTTGTGTGACTTTGACAAACTTCTGACACTAACTGAACCTTGTCATGTTTGACCACTTCTCACCTGCATTATTTGTGTCACTAATAGGAATAAGTGTACGTCATCATTATTAGTCACTTTCATATCATTTTTGTCCTCATTGACTGTTGAAGAATAGCTCATTATATTCATGTTCCTCAGGTTTTATCTTTGTAATGCTAGTGAGTTTTCCTTTCTGATTCTTTATGTGGACCACCTTTTTTTCTCCTTTTGACTGATTCTAACATACTGTTTCTGCTTAGCTTTCTTCACTTTGCTATATTCTCTATTCCCTGGATTCATAGCTCTAGTGTCAGTAGATACAATTTCCTCAGATATCACTAACCATGATGAATTTTGTCATGCAATTATTCAACAAAAAAAGTATTCAGCTTCTACTATATGCCAGGATTATGCAAGGCCATGCAAGTGCAGAGACAAAAATGACAGTCTTCATGTTTCCTAAATTTAGGTGGGAGTAGACAAAGAATTACAATACAGTAAAATAAATGCTAAGGGATATCTAGCTCATATGGTATCAAAAGTATGCATAAGGTAATGAATGAGGATGATCCATAAAATTTAGCAAGATGGAAGATGTGGAGACGGAACCTCAATTGCAATGAATTAAGGAAAAACTTGAAGTAGTTTGGACAATTTGTTTCAAGGAGTTTTTCTATAAAGGGAGAAAAGAGATATGGAAGCCTGACTGTAGGAAGTTTGTAGTTTATTGTTTTGAGATGGGACGGTGTAGTGTAGTATGTTTATACCTCAGCAGGGATAATCTAGTATAGACGCATACATCGAGCATACAGAAAACAGAAGAAATAAGTGCATGAGGACAGGGCTCCAGTGGGACAGAAGGGAGGGTCTACAGGACATGAGTGGATGGTTTTGCCCTAGCTAAGAACAAGCAGGTATTAACCATGGGAAAATGCAGCTTGGTCAGTAGATTTGGTTGTAGGAAGGTAAGGCATTTTCTTTTGATTGTATTTATGCTATTTTTAAATGAAATAAGTAGAATCAATGGGAGTAAAAAGAAGACAGGATGAATTGTTAAGTGGAGAGGAGAAAGTATGATTGATGGAAGGTGTGGAGTAGAATTTCTGGTCGGTGTGAAGGACCATGGAGACACTCAGGAATGACCAGTCAGTACTGCTTGTGCGTTTTTCTCAAGCCATATTCTACCTCCTGAATTCAGTGGAGAGTTACGAGAGAGTCTGCCAGGAAAGTCAACAAATGGAGAAGAGGCAAAGGAGTTGAAGGTATGAGCAAGGGAATGATGATGACAAGAAGAGTAGCAGTTAAACTGGGTAAGGTGGAATTGACAGGGTTTTCAGAGATCTGAAAGGGGCCTGCAAATTGTCAGACTGGGATCTTTAGTGTGATATTATGGGGAGAAGGAGGTGACTGTGAGAACACGAGATGCTAGTGATTGAGATTTGACAAACTGCACTCTTACTGATAACAAGTTATAGGATATGTCCAAAGGAATGAGTGGCTGAAGTCAGATGGAAAAGAAGATCTCATATGTACACAGGTCAAGGAAGTGAGAGAGACTGTGATTTTGGGCAGATGATCAGTGTAAATTTTGAAATCACCAGAAATAATGGCAAACATAGTGAGAGAAAAACAGAAGGCTGCAAGCAAAAATATTCAGAAAATAAGGAGAAATGAGTAAAATTTAGCAGACAACTATGACAACCAGGATAGTACATTTTGTTGGCCTGTGCTTTTAACACAGTGAGTTTTTTGAATTAGAAATGTCTCAGAAACAGCAATAAGAGAGAAAGAGAATGACAATCCAGCCCCCGGGCCCCACCATAGGTAGAAGGAGCAGAAAAAGGCGTTCTCCTCTTAGGGGACAATAAGGGAACCTGGGTCATCAAGGGACGTCAGCTTTCTATTCAAGTCAGAAGAGGAAGGAAGCAATAAGAGAAAATATTAGAGATTGGGAATTTTGCTAATGACAGACTGCATTTTCCGGGGAATACATTGAAAGGTTTTTGGGGAGTGAGGAATTGGAAAGAAATGGAAGATTATGTTAGTTAAGGGATGTAATGGGTTATAGGGATAAACTCTGGGTATTTAAAATCCTGGGATGCTTAGATTTTTGGTGGTTACAGAGTAAAATGAGAATAAAGGTATGATGGGATTAGACTGGCAGTATTTTTGGTGGGAGATAAATTAGTGGCAGAAGCATAGGAAGTGTGGAGAGATGTTGATTTGGATTGGGTTGGGGGTTGGTGAGCATTGATTAGTGGGCTTCGAAAGTGCTAAAGTGATGTCATAACTGGAAAAGAGAGAGTCTTTATCAGTACCACATAGAATTCTTTGCACATTCCTTAAATCCAAGACAGTGAAATACAAAAGAGTAGGCACACGGGAAAGAGGTTGGGAAGAGCAGAGGAATGGATTGGGGGTGGCTCAGCTTGAATCATTGCCTGGAATACACATTGGTGCTGGAGGCATCCCTTAAAAGAGAGGTCTGGTTAGTTGATGTTTGCCTCATTTAACACTAGAATTAGTCTTTAAGCAAAGTAGATGTTTAGGATTGTAGTAGTCATTAGTTTGGGGAACCTACTGATACAAGCAGAAACTTCCTAAATCTAATCTTCTATTAGTCTGACTTCCTCCAGTTTTTAGATGCTCAGCCTCTTTTCTGGTGCTACTGAACGAAACAGCTTCAGATTAAGAGTCCAAGAGACAGAGAGAAACCATACTCTCCATGAGTTTTCATTTGTTACTCACAAATGTGAGAAAATTAACCTGCCAGTAGAGACACCACATCTTAAACTCACCATACGGACAATGAGTGTTAATAGAGTCTGCATGATCATGGGCTGATGATCCATAATACATATAGTCATAAAGATAAATGGATTCTAAATGAATCTGGTGATAGATTCTATTTACATGTCTGGTACTTCCTATTTTAAAAAACTATGGTCTCATTTGAGGGATACATGTGCTTTGTAACTAAAGATGCTAACTGCAACCCTTAATGAGCTCAGATGGGGTAATATATTGTCTGGTATTAGCATTAAACTCTTGCCACTTTTCAGGAAGCCCCCTTTCCTAGAGTCTTTTCATAGCCTCACAGAGCATCACAAAGGGTAATGTAATTATTAGAAAGCATTTATAGAAAAACCTCATTTATTTTCCATGATTGTGGAATAGATGTTTCTACTTTAACTGCTATTTTACATCCCTTAACCGTCTTCCTGGAGAATTTGAAATTTGAAGGAAAAAAATCTAGTTTTGATGGAATTCTTTTAACATTTATTGTTTTTTTACATAGGAAAAAATAACATAATTTAATCTTTTCTTGATTACTTAGAGTAGGCAGGCTAGAGTCATAGCCATGAGCCATATAACCAAAGCAAAGATACTTAAGTTCTCTAAGCTTTCCTTTCTTCCTCTGTAAAATGTATCAATACCTACTTCATAGGGTCATTAACGTGAATGAAATGAGATCGCACATAGAGAGAGCTTAGCCTTCATTCTGCCACATACTACACAATCAAGCATAGCTATCATTATCAGATAAGCATTTTAATTTTCACCATCAAAAATTTCCTCCACTTTAATCAAACGATGTCTACAGGGCCATATGCCCCTGGACATGATGGCCCTAAAGTACCATTTTGATTTATGGGTTTTGAGTTATAATTTTGTTTTTCAATCTTATCACTTTTTTTGCTGTGGTATGTGCTTTCACTTATCTGCATTAATTCTTCTCTTCAACCACAGGATTTTCTGCTTCTAATATCCTCTGGTATGAGAAACTTGGTACCTGGATTTACTTGAATTGTATAAAATAGGTATAAAATAGATTTTTGAATGAGAGCTAGAAGGACTCTCTTATAATCCAAAGTCATGGATTTTAGGGTATGAAATTGGTAACATCCATATTAGTTCTTGGGAAAGCTTTTTTGTATTTAGTCTAACTCAGCTTCAACTCTCAGATACATGTCAGACATCTGTCATGTAAGGTCTAGACCACTGTCACTGCCATTTATTCAATGACCAAATGTCTTAGAAAATGAAATTATGTCCTAGAAATTCCACTCCTAGATATTTACCCAGGGAAAATGAAAGAATAACGTCCACACAAATATTTGCAGACAAATATTCATAACAGCTTTATTTACAAAAGACAAGTCTGAAAATTTCTCCAATGTCCATCAGCAGGTGAACAGATAAATTGTAGTACATCCTCAGAGTGGATTACTATTCAGCAACAAACAAGTAAATAATTCATCAATGAATCAACCAATAAGAAGAGTAAACTATTGATAACACGAAATAGTACAGATGTATCTCAAATCATTATGCTGAGTAAAATAAATCAGACTCCTTAAAAAAAAGCCTGATGCCATTTGTATAAAATTCTAGAAAATGTAAACTAATATATAGAGAGGAAGAAAGATTGCATAGGGCCACAAGAAAACTTTGCGGGTGGTAAATTTGATGTTTTGATTACGATGATGGCTACTGGGTGTTGGCAATTAGGTGTATATATATAGGTGTGTGTGTATGTGTATATGTGTGTGTGTGTATGTGTATATATGTGTATATGTGTATATATGTGTATATGTGTGTATGTATATGTATATGTATGTGTATGTATATGTATATACGTACACACACATATATACACATAATCAAATAGTTTGTGTATATACATACACACACATATATACATACATACACACACATACACATACATATACATACATACACACGTGTATGTGTGTGTATGTATATGTATATGTATGTGTATGTATATATATACATACACACACACACACATAATCAAATAGTTTGTGTATATACATACACACACACATATATACACATAATCAAATAGTTTGTGTACATGTGTGTAGTGTATTGCATGTAAATTTTACCACAACAGAGTTATTTAAAACATGCTTCTGTGCTCCCCTGATCACCTGCTTCCAAACTAGGTGAGCTCTTGTTTGCCATTCTATGTCATATTATAACAGTCTATACTTTATCTTTGTAAAATGCATCCAATTGTCTTTTAGAGTTAGTGGAATACCTGTTTATATAATGTCCTGCCTCTCTGGATTGTCAACGCCAAGTGGACCAGAAATATCTCTCTCTTTTCATTGTGTTTTCTCACCACTTAGCACATTGAATGAATGGATGAAATATTGAAGGTGTTACTCATGCTGGTAAATATCTTGGAATTAATCTTTCTTTTCAAGTAAAGATCTCTGAGAATAGAGCACTAGGGGATGGGTTGATGGTGGATATGAGGAAAGGTATCTCCTTGCTGTGTTACAATGTGCAAATGAGAGGAGGGTAAGTCAGAGTGGGAATGAGATAGGTCTGCAGCAATGCTTTAACTTGGGACATATGCAGAAACCAGTGAAACAAACCTACAGGAAGGTGAAATACAATTTAAAATATTTTATGCAAGATGTGTTGCCTATGGGACACTAAAAATCAAGGCTTACATTTTTGTATCAGTGTTGAGAGTGCAAGTGCAGAGGGAGAGTTTTGCAAATGTCAAATGCAGCCTTCAGGGAACACTCGTTCTGGAATGAAGCAATGCCACACATCACACCACGGCTTCGGCTGCCATTGAGCTATGCTCTGAGCTCCCTGCCCTCAGCAAGCTGACAAGTGAGACACCTTAATCAAGAATGGAAAGCTCTGAGTCCTGGGGGAAATTCCTCCAACAGAGAGATTAATTTTAACTAAATGGAAACAGCTTGTGAAATAAAAGCAAGAGTGAATCTTTATGGAAAATTTTAGGCTTGCACTTAGTGGCAGTCCCAAAACAACACCAGGGTCCAAAGGCAATCTTAAAAAGACACTCATAGGGTCACTGAAGGCACTGAAAGGGTCTATTATATAAAATTAAATTCTAGTGGGAAAATTATTATGCTATATATATATACATATAAATAGAAGGTTAAATAGTCATCTAGCTATTTTCAGATATTCAGCGTGATGTAAACTTGATATTCTTCTCAGCAGCATTTTTGTGAAGTTTCATTGCATGTTATTTTAATTGAGTTTATATTTGTTTAGCCTATGTGTTCATTACCATGGGGTTGTAAATTGTAATTTAAAATACAATCAATGACTGCCCTCAAAGATTAGCCTCTCCCTTCAAATTGCATTTCCTGGTCCCTGTGCTACTTGAACAAGACATAGTAACACTCTAAAGGTATATGAAAGACATTCTACAATGGAACACTCAACTGTGAGATATAAACTTTTTTCAGGCATTTGGAGATGAGAGAGATTTATGTGAGCAGTACTGGGCAGGTGAACATGCACAGAAAAGATGAGCTTGAGCTTACTTTGGAAGGACGTTTAGGATTGGGAAAGTGAGACAGGATAGAAAGGCATCTACCTGGGAGAATAGAAGAGAGAGTGTGAAAATTTTGCCACAGAAAACTCTCTGGTTTTCTTCTCATACAATAACAAAATAAAAGAAAAAGTGAATGAAAAACATGGTGCCCGCATTTGCCCAAAGTCTTAGAGGGAAAGGTCTGAGAGGAGCAGGGCTTCTCTGTAATGATGCAATCCTCTAATGTGAATCAGAAACCACATCAGAGCAGAAGGAGGGTGAACAGGCAGCACACTGTCATCTCTCCCCACTAACACCCATAGAAGAATATTATTTGTAGATCAAAACCCCTTTCTACTGTTGACTTCAGACTTGACCTCAGAATCTTCCCCACCACAACGCGATGCATGAGAGTTGGCCCATACGGCAAAACTCATGTGTGATCCCTGTCTTAGAGAGTCACTTTCCCTGCTGAACTGCCTGGAAATAATTGTGTTCCATGGCATAAACTAGTTGTATGTGTTACTGAATTCATGGGTATACTTCTCTAAACCTCTGTGTTGAGATTCTCTAGCAAGGCTCTAAATATCCCAGTGGAATTTGTCTTTACTAATAACTTTAAAATTAACTTGGGGTAGGGCTTACAGGAGCATAGATATTAATATTTCTCTCCTTTGTGATTAAAACAATTTATGCCATATACAATGTGTTTCAGAAATGTCACTGTACAAATCCAGCAATTGTCTTTCTTCATAATTTCGATGGTCACATTCTTTCAGAAAAAGAATGTGATTTCATTTTCTTCTTTTTTTTTTTTTTTTTTTTTGAGACAGAGTCTCACTCTGTTGCCCAGGCTAGAGTGCAGTGGCACGATCTCAACTCACTGCAACCTCTGCCTCATGAGTTCATGTGATTCTCATGTGTCAGTCTCCCAAGTGGCTGGGATTACAGCCATGTTCCACGACACCCGGATACTTTTCTACTTTTTAGTAAAGAAGGAGTTTCACCATGTTGGCCACGCTGGTCTCAAACTCCTGACCTCACAATCTGCCCATCTCAGTCTCCTAAAGTGCTGGGATTACAGGCGTGAGCCACCGGCCCCAGCCGTCATTCTATTCTTAAATAATGATGCTGTATGCAGTATTATTCTTTACAATTGTTTAAAATCTTGTTTTGTTTTATCTTGTTTTAATACTAACTACAGAAGGCCAAATAAAAGGCATAATTTATGTGAAAGAAAGGTCAACTTGCCAAGGGTGACAGATACTATAAATGAAGTAAAGAATTTTTACAGGCAATTAACTTTTTATAAGTTTGAGGCAAGGTTTTATTTACTTTCACATACTTTATAATACAATTGCTCCTTCAACCCCTTGAGGGGAATATTATTAACCCCATTTTGTTGGTGAGAATACTGAGGTTCAGCAGTTAAAAGCAACAAAACCTGGACATAAATTTGAGTCATCTCCTTCCAATCCCAATATTCTATCTACTACATTTTACTGCCTCTTCTTTATAATCATATTCATTATAATAACATTTATTAGGCACTTACTATACGCCATCTTCTCTGCTAAGTATTTTACATATATTATCTCACTCCCATGATAACATTTCTATGAAGGAATATCATTGACTAAATTTCAGACTTGCAAAGAGGTTGCTGGAGCTCACACAGATAGTAAGTAATAGACTTGGGCCTTGAATTCTGAATTAGAGCTCACAGGGATAGTAAATAGTGGAGCTGGGCCTTGAATTCAGAATTCAGAACCAAAGCTATTGGTATTCTTTGTTGCCTCTTTCTGGGTGGTGAAAACTTATAAGGGGATTCAGTTACAGCTGTTCAGACCTTATTTTAGGGATATATGAGAAGGCAAGGGGGATAACCCATTTTCCTGAAGAATCAGACAGCAAGCACATAATGAAAGCTTATTGTGCTTTCATTGCAGCATAAGTTCTACTGGTTAATAGAAGAGTAGGGTGACTATAGTTAACAACCAGGTACTGTATCTTTCAAAATAGCTAGAATAAAGGACTTGACAAATACACAACACATAAATAGGATAAATACTTTAGTGATGCATACCCTGAATACCCTGACTTGATCACTACACATTCTATACACATAACAAATATGCATATATATAATATATTTATATAATATAATATGCATAGAATGTACCCCACAAATACTTACAAACATAATATATCAAAATGTTTTCATTGAAGAAAACAATACAAGCTTAACTTTTTCAATATATTATCGTCATCTACAAGAAGGGCACTTAAATATATCCTTAAAATCCTACCATTAACTAATAATTACAAGAGCTTTGATTATGAATTGCTTTCTATATGTGCCTGGGACCATGTTTAGCACCTCACATGAATTATCTCATTTAATTCTCATAACCTCCCTATTTGGCCTATGATTTTTTTATGTCACTGGAGGGAGCAGCCTACTAATCCCAAAGAAGTCCAACAGGTACTAGCCTACCTGGCTAAAAGGGAGCCAAGCAGGTCTACTTCACAAATGCTTTGAAGCTAATCATGGCTTCCTTTTGTATGGACTCCACAGTCCTTGAGATTATTTAGCAATCTCCTGGTGAGATGTGATGTGTGGTTTTGATACAAATGTGGGGAATGTGCTATGAAAAGAAACCTAGTGTGCTTTTTTAGTTATATAAAAGAAGAAGGCTCCTTTAAGAGCATGAGTGGATGAAAGAGACATTGAGGCTACTGCACAGCATCAGAGTTGGAGGCATGGGGTAAAAAATGAAGCATATATTTTAGAAGGGGTTAAAATATATTTAGCATATATTTTAGAAGGAGTTAAAAGACCACAGAGTTCCTTATGTTTGTCAAGAGATGGTGAGCAATTCAGCAAAGAGCTTGCTTGCCTTTTTGGGGTACATCTGTTGCTGTGTGTTGGCTTGTCAGGGCTACAGTTGCCAGAACCTCCTGCATTTAGATCTTGCCAAGGCATGTGAGTTGAAGTAATGAGTATCATACCTGGATTTAGGTGATTGAGAACAATGTGGCTTCTGCACCCTCTTCTCTGTCTTCTAACTATATTCAAAACAAAAACAAAACAAAAACTCTGAGACACTGGGAAATGACAGAGCCAGGGGATGAAAGAATCTGGGTCCCCAAGTTATTTTATTTAAAAAAAAGTCTGCAGCAAATTGGAAACACCATGTTCTACTCTAATGTGAACAAGAAATGAAACTTTTCTTCATGTTCAGTCACTAAAATATAGAGAATTGTTGTTACACCAGCTCGTATTGCCCTCACTAATATAATGTAGGAATGTGAATCTTCTTTATTTCATTAAGAACAGATGTTGTATTGTGCAGTCAATTATCCATTGTTGTTGGAATTTTGCTTCATTACTACATTAGAAAAATCCACAGGGAAACTTAAAGCTTCATTTTAACCGTGAGGATGTTGGTAACCAACTAATATAGGAAAGAAAGTCATATGGTACTATTAATTCAATTTTGCATCCTCTTGTACTCCCTATTCTAGCTAAATTAGAGTAATAGGGACTGGATTTACCTTCTTACCTGAAACGCTCAAAAACAAAACAAAACAAAACAAAACAATAAGCAAACATATATATGAAACAAATTTTTAAGAAATTAGATATTTAAGGTCAGTTTTCCCCTGAGAGATGGGAAACAAACAAAATGAGTCCTATGACTGCCCCAGCTTATTGCATTCATAGAGATTTTAGGCCAAAATGCAGGAGGGGAAATAAGGAAGAGCCCAGCAGACTTCTTGAGTTGAAGAGTCACAGTGGAGACTGGAGAGATTACTGTAGCCAGAGTTAATAGGACAGAATACCAGAAAGAATAGAGCTGCACACAGAGAGACCTCCAGAGATCTACAAAGGGGTTCTCCCTCAAGCATTTGGCAGAGTGCTGTTTGGTGCATGCAGGTAAATAAATTTCTGGATCAGAAATCAGAAAAACAAGGTTTAGAGGTAACAGAGCCAGGCGCACACAGGCCCTGAAATTGTGCCTGTTTCCACTACCCAGACAGGAAAACCTCATAATTCATGGGATAGTGGGTGGAGGACTCAGAAGGGTCTGGCCTAGGTTGTAGGACATAACCTTAGACTAAATACGATTCTGTTCCTTCCTAACAACTCTTAGAAGCAACACCAGAATGAATGAAACCATTTCCCAAGTAATATCGCTGCATCCTCAAACAAAGCTCAAGAATATTTGAAATCTGAAACAAATAGAAAACAAACGGTAAGATGATAGATGTAAACCTAACAATATCAATAATCACCAGTTTTTCTAAAAAAAGCTAAGTGGTTACATTGAAATCAGGCAAGTGGATTTCAGAAAACAAAATACTACCAGGGATAAAAAAAAAAATCATTTCATAATGATAAAGGGCACAATTTATCAAGAGGACGTAATAGCTCTCAATCTCTAGGCAAAAAATAACAGAGCTAAAAATATATGAAGCACAATAATTAAGAGAATAAGTAGATAGAAGAGTGAGTAAGGGTACACTGGACTTTTACCCCACTATCAACTAACTTGACCTAACTGACATTTATAGAACCTTCCACGGAACAATAATGGAACGCACATATATTTGTTTCTGAAAGGGCACTTGGAACCTTTACAAAGATAGGGCATGCTCTGGACCATAAAATAAGCCTCAATAAACTTTAAAAGATGCAAGTTCAGCAAATTAGAAATCAATAACAGAAAGATCTCTTGAAATATCCCAAATACTTGTAAACTAAATAATGTACTGCAAAATAACCCAGGAATCAAAGAAGAAATCACAAGGGAAATTAAAACTGTTTTAAACTAAATGTTAATGAAAACACAACACATCAGTATTTGTAGAATACCACTAAAGCAGTACTTAAGGGGAAATTTATAGCATTAAATGCCTGTATTAGAAAAAGAAGAAAGACCTCCAATCAATGATCCCAGATTTCACACTGAAAGACTAGAATAAAAAGAGAAAACTATATCCAAAGTAAGCTGGAGAAAAATATAATAAAAATCAGCCTGAAATGATAGTATAAAAATTTTAAAAAGAAGAAAATAATTCAGGCACAAAGCTGTTTTTTCGAAAAATTAATAACATTCATAAACTTCTAGTCAGACTGATCAAGAAAAACAAGAAAGAGAAAGACACAAATTACCAATATCAGAAATGAAAGAAGCAACATAACTACAGATTCTGCAGACATTAAAAGGATGATAAGACACTTATGAACACTTTGTGTCAACAAATTGGTATTTTAGATCAAAGACATGTTAAAAGGGCTCACTTAATAAATAGAGAATCTGAGTAGGCTGAAATCGAATTTGTGACGCAAAACCTTCTCACAATAAAAACTCCAGGTCCAGATATATTTACTAGTAAATTCTACCAAATGTTAAGACAGAAATAATACCAATTCAACAAAAAGTTCAAAAACTTGAGGAGGGGCAAATGCTTCCCAGCTCATTCCATGAGGCTAAATTTACCCAGATACCAAAATTAGAGGCGGAAAGACATTATAAGAAAAGAAAAGAACAGAAAAATACCTCTCAGGAATATATATGCAAAAACTCAACAAAATTTAAGGAAACCAAATCCAGCAACATATAAAAATGATCATTTGTCATGACCAAGTAGGTTCACCCTAAGAATGTAAGGCTGGCTTAGCATTTGAAAAGCAATCAAGATAATTGAACATATTGACAAACTTTAAAAAGAAAACCCATATAAGTCATCTCTGTAGATGCAGAAAATCAGTTAAAACCAACATCCTTTTCTGATAAAAATTACCAGAAAACCAGAAAAAAAAGGGAACTTCCTCAATCTCATAAAGGGTATCTATGAAAAATCTATGGTTAACAGCATATTTAGTAATGAAAGATTGAAAGTCTTTTCTCTAAGACCAGGAACAATACAAGAATATCTTTTCTTGCCACTTCTATTCAATCTTGTACTAGAGATTCTAGCCCATGCAATGCAGCTAAAAGAAGAAAGAAAAGCATGCAAATGAAAAACAGATATCAATTTGTCTTTATTTGAAGATGGTATGGTCACATATACGGAAAATTAGATGGAATTCACAAACAAAAATTATAAAACTAAAAAATGAGTTTATGAGAATTGCAAAAGGTCAATATACAAAACCAAATGTACAATATTTCTATATGCTAGAAATAAAGAATTGAAATAATTTTTCAAAAATACCATTTCCTATAGCATCAGAAATTTAAAATATTTAGATATAAAAAGCAACAAAAGATGTACAACACCTGTACTTAATGAACAAACATTGCTGAGGAAATTAAAAATTACCTAAATAAAGAGAGTTATCTTTTTCATTAATCAGTAAGCTCAGAATTGTTTAAAAGACAATTTTGGTCAAATTGATCAATACATTCAATGAAACCCCAAACATAACCCAGCAGGTTATTTTGTTAAAATTGACAAGCTGCATCTAAAATGAATGTGGACATGCAAAGTATTTAGACGAGGCAACAAAACCTTAACAAACAAAGCTAAATGATTCATATTACTCAACTTCAATATGTATTAGAAGGCTACACTAATTGACAAAGTAGGGTATCAGCATAAAGATAAATGTACAAATGAAGCAGAATAGAATCTATAAATTGACCTATACATACAATGGCACCAGATTTTATTTTTTTGGCAGAAGATTTTTAACAAAGGCAATTCAATGGAGATGTTGGGGCTGAAAAAATTGGATTTTCATATGCAAATAATCAACTTTAATTCATAACACACACTGTATACAGAAAGTAATCAAAAACAGAATATAGACCTAACCGTAAATTGTATAAAACTACAAAACATCTAAATCAAAACATAGAAGAAAATATTGGGCAAAGAATTTTTAGATACCACACAAAAATATTTTCTTTTATGGTCCATAAAGGAAAAAATATATATAAATCGGACTTTATCAAAATTAAAACCTTCAGTTTTCTGAAAGACTCTGGTAAGAAAACAAAAAGATATGCTGCCATCTGAAAAACAACTTCAATGTATGTGTCTGATAAAGAACTTGTCTCTGGGCCGGGCGCGGTGGCTCAAGCCTGTAATCCCAGCACTTTGGGAGGCCGAGACGGGCGGATCACGAGGTCAGGAGATCGAGACCATCCTGGCTAACACGGTGAAACCCCGTCTCTACTAAAAAAATACAAAAATCTAGCCGGGCGAGGTGACGGGCGCCTGTAGTCCCAGCTACTCGGGAGGCTGAGGCAGGAGAATGGCGTAAACCTGGGAGGTGGAGCTTGCAGTGAGCTGAGATCCGGCCACTGCACTCTAGCCTGGGCGACAGAGCGAGACTCTGTCTCAAAAAAAAAAAAGAACTTGTCTCTAAAATATATGAAGTATTTTAAAAACTTGACAATAAGGAACCAACTTACCAAAAAGTGGACAAAGATTTGAACAGACACTTTATCAACAAAAGCATAAAGATGGCAAAATAATCTAATGATATAATAAAAATCATTAATCACCAGAAAATTCAAATCAAAATCACAATGAGATATCACTCCATGCATATTCAAATGGCTAAACTTTAAACAGATTGCCTATACAGTTGGTTGGAGATAAAGAATAACTGGAAATCTCATACAATGCTGATGAAAATGTAGACTGGTACAACCGCTTTGAAAAACAGTTTGGCAATTTCTTACAAAATTAAGCGTATCCTTACCATATGATCCATCCAGGTATATTACTGAAGAGAAATAAAAGCAGGCACCCACACAAAAGCTTGTACACAAATATTCATAGTAGCTTTAATTTTTTAATAGCTAAAGTAATTAGCAATAACCTAAATTCCCATCAACAAGTATATGGAACAAACTGTGGTACGAACTATACAATGGAATAGTATTTAGCAGTTAAAAGGAATACACTATTAATATAGTCAATAACATGGATAAATCTCAAAATTATTATGCTGAGTAATGGAAGCCAATAGTAACTATATGAGCTCTTTTCAATAACATTTTAGAGAATGTAAACAAATCTGATGGAAGCTTAATTAACAAAAATAAGTCACAGGAGGAAGTTTTTGTGTACATCACATATTGTGGTGATGGGTTTTACAGATTTACACGTAAGTCAAAACTTATATTTTGCATTTTAATTACATGCAGCTTATTTCATGTCAATTATATCTCAAAAAGGTGTTAAAAATAAGGCTTTTAGATATATATTTTAATCCTCATAATCTTACTGGTAGTAATTATAGTAGTATTGCCACTTTACAAAAACAAAATGCATACTTAGAGGGAAGGGGAAGGTAGGGAGGGATATTTAAAAAATAGCTGAAAATACATTCAATAAGGTATAGTGACTTGTATCCAAAGCATTTGATAATACAACATGCTTAAAATAAAAGTGATTAACACTTGGATTTACCCCTCAATATTACAACCTTTATTGGAAAGTTCTGCATGTTGAGCAAGTAAATAGTCAAATATATAACAAGTCTGAATGAAATTGTTGTTGCTGATACTCTATTCTGTTCATACGACTAAAATGGTACTTGTCAAATTTTACAATAGTTATGTGTTAACCTACAGGATTCCGCACAAGACTGACAGGGCCTCCAAAGTAAAGGTAATGACTCATTCACCTATCTAGCCCAGCACCTAGATCAATACCAGGTATAGAGTCCACACCAACAAATGCTTCATGAATATATGAATTAATACTTAAATGAATGAATATATGAATGCAAGTACAAATGAATTAATGAAGACTGAAATATACAAAGAATAAAACCATTATTTCTACATCAAGACCACTCAAAATAAAGTAATTTCCATTTGACTTTAGAGTGCCTCCCAGGCTGGAATGCAGTGGCGTGATCTCGGCTCACTGCAAGCTCCGCCTCCCAGGTTCACGCCATTCTCCCGCCTCAGCCTCCCAAGTAGCTGAGACTACAGGCGCCCGCCACCACGCCCGGCTACTTTTTTGTATTTTTAGTAGAGACGGGGTTTCACCATGTTAGCCAGGATAGTCTCGATCTCCTGACCTCGTGATCCACCCGCCTCGGCCTCCCAAAGTGCTGGGATTACAGGCTTGAGCCACCGCGCCCGGCCAAAAAATAAAAATAAAAAAAAAAATAAAAAAATAGAGTGCCTTTTTGATCTGTATTTAAATGTGGTTGGGTCTAAATCAGTTGAAAATCATTCAAACAGTAGAATTCAGTCACAAGATTAGAAGTTAGATCTAGCAGATAAAGCTCATCTATTTTGTTCTTCATCCTCAGTTTCTCTTCATAAACCTTTCTAAGGCAAAGCACCAACCTAACTTGACCTTTTCATCCAAAGTTTGTTACTTTCCTGCTGATTGTTTTGAATAAAAGACAAATAATAAATATCTATTCAATATAAAAAAGTCAATGTTTTCAGCTCCCAAAGACTTCAGGTTCAGTGTAAAGAAAGGATAAAAACAGAAGTTCGCCATTTTGTATTACTTTAAAAATTCTTCAAGACAGTTCTAAGTCATATACCTAGAGCACAGGATTCCAGCCAGTCTGCTGAGGTACACAGTTTGGAAACTAATGTGTGTAAGTGGTACATAAGATAATGACTCCCTTAGCCTCTGGGGCTCTCAGGCGGGGAGGCTAGTTTACCTGGGATCCTGGCGCTATTAACAACCAGCCATGAGTAGCAACTCCAGAGTCTTCTGGGAAGGTGACTCAAGAGAGGTAGGGACTGACGGAGGCTTAAGTGGCCACAGATGGCAAACACAATGAGCAGCATCTACACCCATGGGTTTACCATAATTTGCTCAACGTTCAACCATGTGGACATCAATTTCTGCAGCAACCAGCTACAGTGTATGCCAATGCTCACTGTGAAGAAGTGACTGCAGGAATTTCTAGGAAAACTCATATTGCAGGTAGAGTAGGTGAGGGAGAACTTAGGTGGTTATTCCATAACTCTATCTTCACATGAAGATGACATGACTGTTAAATAGATGTCTAAGCTACATAGGAAATGGGGGTTCAAACATAGCCTTGTTCCTTCTACAAAATAGAGCACAATCATTATTGTGACATAATTGTAAAAACAAACTTGGATTGAATTTAATTTCATACATATTATCAGAAGATATTTCAATTGTCTATGTGTGTGAAAGAAAGAAGAAACTGTAGGTTCTTTTGAAAAAAATGAACTCATAAGTTTCTCAATAGTTGTAAAAATGATAAAAAATTTCTTATTGAATATGACTATCAAAAATTGGAAAATAGCACTATTGTAGCGTATTGACCAGAATTATATATGAGAGTTAAAGCATAAGATCTGATAGAAAAACATGTTTGTTGAGTAAGAACAAATTTCTCACTTAAAAAATTAAAAACGGGCCGGGAGTGGTGGCTCACTCCTGTAATCCCAGCACTTTGGGAGGCCGAGATGGGCAGATCACGAGGTCAAGAGATTGAGACCATCCTGGCCAACATGGTGAATCCCCATCTCTACTAAAAATATAAAAATTAGTTGGGCATGGTGGTGGGCACCTGTAGTCTCAGCTACTTGGGAGGCTGAGGCAGGAGTATTGCTTGAACCCAGGAGGTGTAGTCTGCAGTGAGCCAAGATAGCGCCACTGCACTTCAGCCTGGTGACAGAGGGAGACTCCATCTCAATAAATAAATAAATAAATAAATAAATAAATAAATAAATAAAATTTAAAACATATTTCAAAAGTTCTATGTAAATTAAATATTTAATATATTTCCAAATACCCTAATTGTATTCTTATTATAGTTGTTTAATTTTAAAAGGTATAATAAGATTTTCATCAAGCTTCATTTAAACCCCCTCTGGTTTACCCCAGTGTGGCATATAAATATTATCATTTTCTATGCCACAAAATGAAAACAGTAAGCAGAAGTAGCCTAGAATATGAGTACTATGTTAACACTCATGGCCAGAAACTTTGCTCTAGATTTCAAGGGGATAGAAACCAGAAAACAACCTTAGCCTGCTGATTACGTAAAAATTCAATTTAAGATTGTGTCTTCCCTAGACCACACAAACAAAAAATAAACACCAGGATAATGATGGGATTTCAGGTCTGTAATTTCATCTGGCAATGGAGACTTTAGGGCAGCAATCCCTGGTGTTTTATGCATTAATTGCCTACTGTCAAGCTTTTTGACACGGAGTTGAAATTAATTTCATACATCTCACTATCTAAAACTTACGTTTTTCATGACACATACAGAATCTAAAGATTTATAAATGTGAAATATATATGCTTTCTATTTAAATGTGGCATTTAACTATTCCTCTGTGCCCAAAATAACAATGTGAATAACTGTTTTATTTTTTAATCCAGATTTATTTAAAATCTTTGATTGTCTTTTCCTTCACCCACATGTTTGGGGGTGGTAGGAGGTGTTGTCCTATGAAGTCAAGACAAAGTATTCTGTATTTGAAGAATCAGATTTATTGATTGATAATGAGGTGAATCACTATCACATAACTCACAAAATTGGGAGGGAGTACAACTGGATATTTCTTATTACAACTAAAGCCTAAAGCCTTAACAGATTCTTTTTTTGGTTGTGTATGTATAGATCAAGCAACTTTTCTTAACTGAGCTGGAGTTTTCTCATATCTAAAAAAAGGTTGCATTAAATATTTATTGAGTTCTGTTGAACATCTTGTGATTTTGTTATCCTGTATAACTTGGGCAGAAAAAACAAAATGAAATATATAAAACTCTAGCAGTAGGTATTCTGCTTATACATTTAAGCAAGATATCGAGAGGGGTTAGTTTATGCACTGAATTAATTTGATTTTATGCCACAATGTCTACTAATAAATAAACAGCAAGTGCCTTAACAGGGATTTTATAATATGAAGGAATATCAATAGATTTCCCAAGTTTGGGGGTTCAGATGTGAGACTGACCTTCCCTTGCTGATGAGATACAACTTCATGATTTTCCACCTGTCTACCTCCATTACATCCAGTCTCCTTCATTTTTTTTGTCAGACTTTTTAAGCTCTGAACAAAACCTTCATGGTCCAGAATTTCCCAGAAGTGGCTCACCTTTTAAGAGCAAAATTCCAATTAAGAAGCGTGAGAATGGGCCCTGCTAATACGTCCCTCTCCTCGCTCCCCTCCTTTCCTCATTGCCTTAAGATTGAAGTGATTTTGTCAATGGTGTCAATGCCTGTCTCTCTTAGGCTGTCTTATTATTTTTAAATCCCCTCTAAGCCTACTGCAGTGATCCAGCCTTTTGCACGTTAATGGTGCTCAAGATACATTAGTCAAGCCAGCACGTCTTTCTCAATTTTACCAGACTGTAGCTCCTCAACTGAAGACTCTAGGATCAGTGAGAGACAGAGGAGTTGAGTTACAGCTGGCCTGGAAGACACTATGCAAAAACTACAGACTTTGACTTTGTAAAATACTTCTGGAAAAGCACATGGTAGAATATGATACAAATGAATTTTATTTGTCAAATGTGTTTATGATGGGAAAGAAGTTGATAATAACAATGTTAGACCATATAGAACTATAATACATCTGAGAAATCCAAGCAATTTCCATTCAAAATAGTGAATTAAGGTGAACAATCTAATCATTTGACTTGATAATAATCCATAATACTTTGTTTCTTAGAGACTCTATTGGAACAAAGGCCTAAAGGAGTTGAATGAAGGTGCTCAGGCTGCTGTCATTGGAGTCAGACTAACGTCATTCGAGTCAGACAACCTAACTTGTTCATCATAGCCAAATTCTTAACTTTTCCTCTCTCAGCGTCTTTGTATGTAAAATGGGGATGTCATTGGTATTTACTTAAGAGACTTGTGAGATTAACTAAATTAATCATAGACAAGAGGTAAGTAAGTGCTCAGTAAGTGGCAGTGTGTAATTGATGATAATGATCATGACCACAACAACAAGCTTGCCATGTGCCTGTTTTTATGATTATATGGTGATAATAGATAATAGAAGTTACACCTCCTTTTTCTGAGATTAGAACAGCATTTCTTGCAAATCTTCCAGAGGCTCACTAAAGACTGGTGTTTCTACCAGCTCATTCAGAAAACCCCTGTAAACAAATCACAAACATTGTTGAATTAAGATGACCACTTTCAGGAAGAGTCTCTAAAGCTGTTGGGTTCCTTCCCAGTGGGAAAGAATATTCAGTGGTTACCAATCAGAATCATTTCCTCATTTGTTCAAATTAACCTGAAACATCCTCAGCAATTCAGAAATGTTTAACTCAATATTCAAGATTATTTATACTAGGGATGCATTCATGTCAAGAAAACAACAAATGGGCCAGTGGATTAGGCCTTCCAGATGAAGCTATGGGGATCTTTTCTCTAAGCACAGGAAATCAGCCAAACTCAATTTGTTTAAGATGTTGAGGTGAACAATTTGTTTTCTTTCTCAAAGCACTTGCTTCTAAGAATAACCAAGATACGCTAAATCATTTAATCCTTTCCCATTTTCCATTCTTCTGATGAGATGGATTTCCCAATTGTAAAACACAAGGAAAACATTTAATCAAAGAAGCAGCAAGAAGTGATTTATGATAATTGATATTTAATGGCTCAATCTCAAATTTTGTTTCAGTTCTTGTGTTACAGGAGAGATTTTTCTAATTCCTGCTATGAAAGTTTGGCAGGACAGAATAAATACCATGACTTACTTTCTTCTTATACTTCTATCTGATGTTACATTATACCACTAAATAATATGTTCAAAATTCCCCTGGAATTACATAAAGCACTTTACATAGTGTGTTCATCATTTGCCATTGACTAACATGTCCAAATGACTAAGAGTTAATTGCAAGGAAATCATTACAGATGTCAACAAAGATTTAGGTTCAAGGGTGTACACCCGAGCATTGTTCACAATTTGAAAACAGTATATATATATATATATATATATATATAATAAAAATAACACATTTTATATGTCTAATAATAAAGGATGGAACAAATGATGAAGTGTCTACTACTATCATGGATTACTATGCTGTCATTAAAATAATAATGTAGAAACTCACAGAATGTCATGGAAAGTGGGCTTGTGACTCTTTTAAACATTAAAATAACACACACAAAGATTAGAAGACTAATCAATTATCATTCTGGGTCCAATCAGGAGAGAAAAATCACATAATAACTCCAGCATAAAAATTTAATAAAAAAGAATTCTTCAGTACAGCCAAGAATTAGAGTAATGAGAGAATGAATGATGATGAGTAAAGAGAACTCAAAAAAGTAGAGGAGTAGCAGATATGAGGAATAACAAGTTCCCCTCAGGCTAAGAAGAAATCCAGACCTGGTTGGAGAGAGCATGGCTGTGGCTCCTTGGATAACACAGAAGTTCCTGTGGTGCCACACTGGTAAAACTGGGATTCAGAAATAGGCTCTTTGGAACTTATTGGAAAACCACCCTCTAGGCTTCCAGGAAAAGCTATTTATGGGGAGGTGTCTTACCAAAGACACTCTATTACAGAACCTCTTGATGGGACCTGTGAGAGAAGCTGCTGGCTGCCCTGTACTGCTGAAGCCAGCGATGAGAGCTGTGTGCACTGCAAGAGTAGAACACTGAGGCAGAGACCTCAGAGTTGGGACAGCTGGGTGCTGGAGGAACCTTGAATGCTAGAGAAATTGCATGTGTTGCAGAGCTGGGTGCTGGGAAAGTGACCGGGCTTTATGAGCTGGACACTCGAGAGGCCTCCGAGAGACTTCCAATCAAGCACATTAGAAACAGAAAGCAAAGGCTGGGTGTGGTGGCTCACACCTGTAATTCCAGCAATCAGGGAGTCCGAGGTGGGTGGATCACCTGAGGTCAGGAGTTCGAGACCAGCCTGGTCAACATGACTGGCCAACATGGTGAAACCCCGTCTCTACTAAAAATACAAAAATTAGCTGGGCATGGTGGCACACTCCTGTAATCCAAGCTACTTGGGAGGCTGAGGCAGGAGAATCACTTGAACCCAGGAGGTAGAGGTTGCAGTGAGCCAAGATCGCACCATTGCCCTCCAGCCTGGGTGACAGAGCAGGACTCTGTCTTAATAATAATAATAATAATAATAATAATAATAATAATAGACAGAAATCAAAGCCTTTCCTTCTGCAATGTCTCTCCAGTGCCATCTGTTGGTAAACCATAATATCATGCCAGCTGGCAAAGGAAACACTGTAAAAGGCTCAGATCTGTTTTCACAGAGCAGGTAAAAAGGGTGAATTTAGAGCTTGAAGGGCAATAAACAAACTGTCACAAAGAATATATATTAAAATGCTATCAATGTTTCTCTTAGGGTGGGAGATTTCAGGTTAATTTTACATTATTCTTTGAGCTTTGCCGTATTTCTACAATGTAAATGTTAAAAAATAGACTTTGTAAAGAAAAAAAAAACTTAGCAGCTTTACAATAAACTTAATTTTCATTCAGTGAATTTTATTTTACATTTAATTAGTCATACAGTAAACATAAGTACAATGTGGATACTATACATTTAAGGCATAATCAATAAGTCTTACTCATTTTGTGGAATCAAGTAGAAGGAATCATTTAATTGTCCCTAACAATTTCTCTTCCATCCTACTACATAAAACTCTCCCTCTAACTAAAGGCATAATATGAATCATGTCTATTTCTCCAAATCAACTGTGTTTTAATATTTGTTCTAGGGTTGGTGCCGGGGGCAAGGGATGCAAGAAGAAATAAGTTTTGGTAATGATTGGTGAACCAAAAGGGAACAAATTAAATGTTACTGAGTTTCTCAGAACTTCTAAAATGCTGGTGTTCACTGACAACCTTGAAGAGGGATGATTAGCCCATTATTGTTTTTGCAACATAATTCTGTTTGGGGGAAGACTGTCATCTTCCAATATTATTATTTTTTTTCTCAGGGCATAATGTAAACATCCTGTAAGGCAAAAATCTAGGAGTTCTTCTCAAAATTCCCCTACCAATCCAAACTTCATCTAGTTCTATTGATATTTCCATCCTAACTCTGTTTCTGAACTGAAAAGTATCTCACTTTGCCCTGCCACCATCCTCATTTAAAGTAGATCATGTTTCACCTGCACTACAACTACCTAGTGATCTCCACCTGTACTCTTCTCTCCTCTATATCTGTTCTCCACTACTATGGTCTGTCAAATCTCTTCTGAAAATATATGCAGTTATACCCTCCTATAGAGACATACAAATATTCATGTACACTCATTCTAATGTCTTCATGGTAACTTTGAGCACCCAAATCTTTAAGATAAACTAACTTCGACTCATAATGATATATTCTCTAGTGGGTTTTGTTTTCCAATATTGTTCTTTCCTAATGTTATGAAGAGATGGGGCGGGGTGGGGGGCAGTTTTCATGGTACCTTGCTATTGTATCTGTGCCCAGTACAGCCCTGGTACAGAAATGATAAAAAAAAAAAATTGTGAAATGATGAATGAAGAAAATAAATAGAAAATACCACTCTGTGTCTCCCAGTAAACAGATTTTCTTATGGTTCATCTATTCATTCAAGAGATATTTACAGTGTACCTAAATACCACGCTAGAATTTTCAAGGCCTTCAATCCCTAGTGAATGCATGAACAAGAGATTATAATTAGGCTAGACATACTCAGTGGTCAATTCTGCCCTGGTTTTCTTGAATGGACCCATGGTATATACTGGGAGATATGAAGAACGATCCTCCCCATACTCACGAGTGAGTTTGCCAGTTACACATCGGAACTGGCTTAGCTCGGAAAGCTCCTTGCTTTCCCTCACTCAGCCCAACCTTGTCCTCATTTAACTTTCCAACCTCCTGATCCTGGAGGTTCCTTCTCTAGAGAATCACTTAGTTGAACAGAAGTTTGTAGGTCAATAATTCCTACCATTTGTATGGCTAACTAAAAAAGAAAGATACTTACTATTCTGGTTTATTCTTTTCTGAATAGAAGGATCAAGCCCTGATTACCATTCCAGCACAGTTTTGTACCTAACTCAGAATAACTGGCAATGTTTTTTGTTTTTGTTTATGTTTTTGTTTTTGTTTTCATTTTATTTTCTTGCCAGATTTGGTAAAATGTGGCCTGATTACAAAACAAGTATTAGGCACATAATTGATCTTTATTCTTTCAAGAAGAGGACTTAAAACTTCTGGTTTGATCTTGCAAGTCATGGTTTGCAGTTACCCTTGCTTCTATTTTAGTTTTATCTTAAACAAGTTGCAAGATGCATTTTATATCAATGTTTGCCTGTATTTCAAATAAAATAGGGGTTGACTTTGCATAAATTTTTCCACTTTAAAATTCACTAGATGGCTTTCATCTTAAAGTAAGTAGCATCTATTGGATTTAAATACTGTTTCTGCTTCTATGTATACACGATGTGTAGGTTTATACAGAACTACAATCAGTTTAGAGTCCAATTAAGCCTAGATATGATCCTGTTTTACCAACCTAACAAGGAAACTCTCCTTTGAACATGATTGAGTCAAGGAGAATGAACATGTTTTGGGGAAATGATAGGGGCCTACACAAAGCACTACGTCTCTCTCAAGTGATATAATATAATTGTAAAAGCTTTTGGCTTATAATAGCTATTGTCTTTCAGCCTTCCTTCCTGCATTTTATTAAACTCCACCTGATTTTAAATGTGATTTAAGGAAATGTTTTGCTTTATTCTTTCTTCATTCATCCCTTCCTCTCTTTCTTTCTAACTTATAAAAACGTCAAAGGCTAGGCACGGTGGCTCACGCCTGTAATCCCTGCACTTTGGAAGGTCAAGGCGGGTGGACTACCTGAGGCCAGGAGTCTGAGACCAGCCTGGCCAACATGGTGAAACTCCATCTCTATTAAAAATACAAAAATTAGCTAGGCGTGGTGGTAGGCACCTGTGATCCCACTACTCAGGAGGCTGAGGCAAGAGAATCAAATGAACCCAGGAGTCGAAGGTTGTGGTGAGCCGAGATCACGCCACTGCACTCCAGCCTGGGTGACAGGGCGAGACTCCATCTCAAAAAATAAAAATAAATAAATAAATAAATAAATAAACCAAAAAATTCCAGCCAGTTTCTAAAAAACTTCAACTGGAAAGTTATATGTGACCTCCTGCTATGATGAATATAATATCTAATAATTTATCATTGAAGCTGTAAGAAAGTTAGTGGCATACATAAAACCACCTTTTATTTTAAATATCCCTTGCTAGACTAGTAATGATGTGTCCTTTATTATCCCCAAATTATGTTTTTAAATCTAAAAGACAAGTCCAATTTTATTTATCTAAATTATTTCACTATAACTACATGTCCCCAAACTGTAAGAGATGCTTGGGCCATTTTTTGCTTAAAATTTCAGCAGACTCATGCTCACATAACCCCCACAGACCTTTGCAAATGGACAAAAAGCTTCCATCTGGGCTACTCGATCAGAACAAATCAAGTACAAAGTATATATCAAGTACAAAGCAGGATAAAGGGTTTAGACTAAGAATATCCTTAAAGAAAAAGCCTAATTGTGGGCCCTTGGTAGGCAAAGTCCCCATTATATTTATTTTAAAATGCATTTAGGATGATACTATAGGTACATGTTAAAATATCTAGTCATTCGATTCGCAAATAAAACTTCAATGGTAGAACATAACATAGAGAGCAGTTGTTGCAGTGTTTAACTTTTCTTACATAGAAATTTTATTGAGGTTTATTTCTAATTCTTACTCTTCAAAACCCAACCCTATATTACATCTGTGATGCTACCTTTACACCTGTCACCCTACACATGCAGCAATATTCCCTTATGCCTGGATTGCTTTTGTCTCATTGCATCACAATAATTAACTTAATCAACTTTCTTCTTCACTAGAATATGAGATCTGTGAAGTCAAGAACCTTATTTTATTATGTTAGAGTCCCTAAACTTGAGTGCATTCATTTTTTCCAGTGTTTCAAATGCCTGCTCCCTTCCAGGCATCTGTGCTGAGTATGAGGGAATAGTGAAAAAGAGAGACAGAGTTCTTGAGCTCACTGAGTTTAGCATTTGGTGCAGGGGATAATAAATACACAAATAAACATATCAAGGAATAATTAAAAATGTACATAATTTCTAAGGCACAAAAGAGGGGAGTGCTACAACATACAACAACTTGGTGTCGTTTCTTAGAGTAAATAGGGTAGAGCCTTCTTGCAGGGGGCACTTTGGAGCAAGGGATCCTCAGCAAAGCATCCAGGCTGAGGGAACAGCATGCATGAAGTTTCTGAGTCAGGAGGATGGGCAGGAATTAACGGGGAATTGAAAGAAGAAATGAATAGTTTGGAAATGGACTGTACAGCAACATAATGGAAGGTGGGAGCATGATCCCAGTCTCCAAGAAGGGCGCTAAGAACAAAGATGAGAAGCCCGATAGTGGCCATCCTTTCAGTCCTCTATGTTACTCTTCCTATTTCTATTATTTTCTCTGTCACCCAGGGCAGACATTGCTAAGTCATGGCATTCTCCGCTATGGCTAGATGAAGCCTTGACATCTTCTGAACTCTTCTCTTATGAGTGTTTCTGGGCAGCCACCACTAATCATTCAAAAAGGCCCCTCAAGATGATACTGTCTTGCACTTCCTAGTTAAGTGGTTCATATTTTTAACTAATGAATGAAAGATTGATATCTGTTTGACAAGACAAGAGCTAGTGAAATTTCAGCTAATATAAAGTGAACAATATAAATGGATACCAAGCCTGGCTCCGTTTAGGTGCTGGAGTTGATAGAAGCGATTATGAGTGTGAAGGTAATGACGGTGGAAAAGCATGGGGCATCCCAGTAACTGGTGGCAGTTCACATTTGAGGCTACTGCTGAAGGTGAGAAAAATGACCAGGTGGGAAGTATTGAGTGTCCTTTAATGAATTCATAGTTTTTACATGGGCCAGCAGCTAGTATATTATCAAAAATATAGGAAAAGAAGCATTCTTCTACTCAAGAAAATGAGACTACCTGCAAGTGCCTATTGCTGTTGGAAATTGGCATCTTGATCTAACCCAAGTACACTTAGAAATGATCAACCTATCAGTTTAGCTGACTACACTCCTTGATCTCTGAACCGAGAACAGAACCCCAGGAAGCCAGAGTAAATCTGTCAAAAAAGTTTGTTTTTTTCCCCACCTGCATTGGGTAAACCATACATTTAGGTATAAAATGAGTGCCTTTATAATTTAGTAAGAGCTAAATTCAGGGGTATTCTAATACATTACTAAGATTAAAAAACCAAACACTAAGACACTGAAAAATTATAAAGGCTTAGTTCTTATAATTGATTGGAAATGTGTTGCCTATACTACATATTGAGAAGCTATTTGTATATAATTAGATGCATTATAATTTGATGTGTTATAATCACAGGATATAGACATGCAATCATTTGACCTCTTGCCTACTCTATGTTATTCTGGTAAGTTTTATTAAATATTGTTTCACTTTAGGATGATCTATGTTAGATATAATATTTTTCCAGAATTATAGAAATAGCTAGCACTTTTACTGTCTTTTTAGATATCAGTGCTATGCTTGGCTTTTTACATATATTATCTCTAATACTATATTAACCCAGCAAGGACTGACCCTATTTCCACCTATAGACAATGCAACTGCAGTTCAGAGAATTTAAAGAGCTTGTTCAATTTACTTAACTAAGTCAACAGTAGGGTTCGGATTGCCACACAGTGTGTCTCACTCCACAGCATGTATCATTTTCACTACCCTTTGCCTAAACCTTAGCTTTATTTCATTCCACAGCCACATATGGGTTGGGGAAAATCAGATGATTACTCCAGACACCACATTTGTGAGGCCTGCCTCGTAAAAATTTGTATGAGGTATTGATCTCTGGGAAAGAGAAGCGTTGTTCCCATCTGATGTGGAAAAGATCCATGGCAGGGTATGTACTCTCTATCAGCCCCTAAACATTCTGACAGCACCTGGACAGTGTGTGCCGTCAGCATCTTTCACCTTCCTTACACACCTTCAGGCCACCTTGGATTGTAATCAATTTTTAATGTTCTGATAGAAGCTCATTTTAACAAGTCAGTTATTGTAAACAGGGCTGGGTGTAGGGCCCAATTTTTCTCTTATATCCACCTTATTGGCAGTCAAAGACTGCATCAATACCTGTCCCCTAGTTTTATCTTACAATTGTAGACAATATGCACTGGTAATCCCAAGCATAAGCAGATAGTCATAATTCTATTCTCTTTTCCCTGGGAAAAAATAAAAAATAAAGTAAAAAGACAGCACACCTATTGTGTGATACACAGCAGGCAGTCTGCTACTGTATCGTCTTAATGAACAAGGTACCACCTCATAACTATTCAATTTTAGCTCCCATACCTTTCACTAGTTTCTGGATTCTCAGTTCATTTTGGGCATCTCAGTGCTGTCTCCAGTAGATATTCCAAAGCAAGTCCTGAGATGAGCAGTTGCTAAGAATAAGGTTTAGGCAGTCGGGAAGCCATAGAGGTCTAAACAGAATAGTCATGGGGACAAGGAGCAGAGGTGGATGCTCTGTGTATTATTAAAAATGAGTATGTGCCCTCTTGCCAGCTAGAGACACCATCTTTATAAAACTGAAATACTCCTTTCTCACACCTCCCTTAACTACTCGGGATGCTTTGACTGTGATTTTTTACTGACAACTCGGCATGTGTTATAATGCCAATATCACACTGAATGGAACAGATTGAAAGTCTTAGAGATATTACTGTTCTTTTCCAATTATTTATCAGCTTTCCAAGCAGGTCGTGGGTGGAATGTTCAGCTCTCTCATTTGCTTGCAGAAGCTAAGTGGTGCAAGATATTAACTAAGCACCAACCCAAGGCATCTAATCAAAACTGCAGAGAGAAAAATCACTTTAAAACACTATGACTGGCATTTTATGTACCAGTGCAAATATGGGAGAACCTAATCATTGTGAATGACAAACAAGTGTTCACAAACCCACTACTTATTAGCACAGCATGCTCAATTTAAAAGAACATTTTCTAACAGTAAATATAGCAGAAGGCTACAATTACAACCTTTCAATGATTGCAATCCATGGAAAAGCCATTTAGTGATAAATTGGAGGGCAAGAGAAGATTATCACCTGCTTAAGTAAGTTTCCATTGATTCTATCAAGTTGTTTGCCTGGCAAAATCTGGGCTATAATGAAAAAGTTGAGAAAAACTCATTTCCCCCCTATCTAAATATTAATAATTACAAACATTTATTTTAAAAGGTATATGGCACTTTGTTAGAAAAAACATCTGCTTGGCAACTATTAATTACACTTAATAATAAATAATATGTATCATTTGCATAATGATTTTCACATTTAAATCCTTTTACAGATTTTGCTTCCTCATATGCCATGATGCATATATCGAATATCAATGCAAATTCACTATGTAAGTAACATTGCCATCTTCCTGCAGGACCAGTGCCAAATAGTAAGCTTTCATGGGAAAACTGTGGGACTTAATCATATCTATACGTTAACAAATCATTACAACTGCATTTTTTAGTACCTGAGAGAGAGAGTGGTATTGAGCAACTATCTTTGGGGGAATTCCAAGGGACATTTTGGGAAAATGCCCAGTTAATGCAAACCATACAAAGTGCTTGGAAGAGGCAACAGGATCAATGAGGGATGTGTTGAAATACCTACCTCAGCAGTGTAGGAAAAAAAGGAGCAAAACAGATAAAAGGAATATAACTGAAATAATTTCAAATGTGAAGGTCTAGATTTAGATTTTTGAAAAATTGCCTATGTGAGTTACAAGTGGACTTGTGACCTACTGATTACATATTTAGAAATGTGTTCTAAGTGTGAAACTAGAAGAAGTAACAGAAATCCATGTACGATGGCACTAACTGGAGCATTGTTTGTAAAAGGAAAAACTTGGAAACAACTTAAGTGCCCAATAATAGGAGATTATTTAAATAAGTTATCCCATATATTGGAATATTCAGCAACTTACAAATTATCTAAATGAAGAACACTAGATCACATGGGAAACAGCCATGTTATGATGTTAAATGAAAATGTAATATAGATTAAAAATGACATAAACAGCATACCTTAACATTATTAAATTGTGTATAAAATGAGTACATTTGCATATGCATATGAACATAAATGCATGTAATAGTGGAAAAATAGAAATGATGGTATTTATTCTCTCTAAAGTATATTTTTCTCTAAATTTTTCTGTATTTAATAATTTTCCTAATTTAACTACTAGATTTCTTTCTTTCTCTTTCTTTTTCTCTCCTTCCTTCCTTCTTTTCTCTCTTTCCTTCTTTTCTTTTCTCTTTCTTGCTTTCTTGCTTTCTTTCTTTTCCTTCCTTCCTTCCTTCCTTCCTTCCTTTTTATCTTTCTTTTTCTTTCTTTCTTTCTTTTTGACAAGAGTCTAGCTCTGTCACCCAGGCTGGAGTATAGTGGCATGATCTCGGCTCCCTGTAACCTCTGCCTCCTGAGCTTAAGCACTTCTCCTGCCTCTGCCTCCGGAATAGCTGGGATTACAAGCATGCGCCACCACACCTGGCTAATTTTTGTGTTTTCAGTAAAGACAAGGTTTCACCATGTTGGCCAAGGTGGTCTCAAACTCCTTCATCCATCTACTTCAGCCACCCAAAGTGCTGGGATGACAGGAATGAGCCACCACGCCCAGCTTCATTTTTCTGACAATTCTATTTACTTATTTTATTGTACATATTTAAATTGTATAACATGAAGTTTGAGCGATTCTATGTTTGACCTATGTCTACATATACAGTGGGCAAAGTTTGCTTAATACAGTGCAAGTGAAAGATGCAGGCTGCTTTTGTGGGCCTGACTGTGATAAAAAGAATAACAGTAGTTCTAAAAGTCTACTTTGGCTCAATGATTTCACATCCGGTTTAGAATTTCATTATAAGAAATTATCAGATATCTCGGTGAATATGTTGTACAAACATGTTTGCTGCAACTCTGTTTACAAAAGGAAAACTACGGAACCAACATTAATGCCTGTCAAAAGGAGATTTATGACATGAAGCCTGGTTTATCCCTTGCATATAGTTCTACAGTTACTGAAGTGGTGATGTTCAGGGGACACTACGCAACCCTACGGGGATTTGTGTTGGCTTTTTGCAAGAAACAGGCCAAGTTAATGGCTAAGCTGTTTGGAGAGCACCTGCTCATTGTAGAGGAGACACCTGCCTTTCAATTTCCATCACATCCTTGTAAGACTACAGACTCAATATCACCACATTATGCTCTTTGCAGGAGAAGCTGCAAAATGTCCTGGCTTCTAAACTGTTGTGCAGGTCTTGGGGGGGTGGAAAGAAAACACCTGTGGGCTGCATTTTAGCTAACATTCATGACTTTGCAAATTTTCATGTGGAACTAAAATTATTGCCAGGTAATAATGCTCAGTACTTAAAATCAGTCTTAAAACAGGACTAAAGCACTATATTTTTACTTAGGTAAAATTATGTGTATATGTTTGCATGTGTGTTTATGTGATGTTTACACAAATGAATGCACACATGACATATGTAGAAAAAAGCAGATAGATCAATGGATATTGATCTGAAAGATATTGAAAGAATCTGAAAGGGCTTATCTTAAGATAATGAGCTATTCAGAATGATTTTTGTGTTTTTCTTTATGCTATTCTATATCGTTTTTATTTTTGAAACAAACATATATAGATTTTATGATATAAGAATTACATTTAATAGAAATATGGTTTTCCTTGGTGTACGTGCATGTGTGGGGAAGGTTTTGGAGGGTCCCTCTGTCTCAGATGAACCACATTTGAAGCACAAAAGCCCAGTCTGAGCACAATTTGGGGTAAGTAACTTTAGAAAACAAAAGCAAGTGAAAACAGGGGTAAACAAGATGGTGAGGAGCCTAGACATACTCTCACATGATTTATAGGAAAAACACCAGAATATCTGACCTGAAGAAAAGACTTTAGGGATGCAATGTGGGCTACAAATATCTTAAGTGCCAATGTGTGTATGTGAGACTGGAATATTTTTCATTCCAGTTCCTCCAGGACAAGGTAGGATCAATGGGTGAGATGCTTCAGGGAGGCAGATATAAGGAAGGACTTCATAGCAGCTATAGCTATTTATATATAGGATGAGTTAAATCATCAAATAGAGCATTCAGATCATAAGAGCTCTCAAAATGAGACTAGATGACCACTACCTGATTTATAGAATAAATTCCTACATTGAATGAGATGATAGAAGAGATGACTTCAAGTTCTAAAATCAAGATTATGGTTTCTCTTTTAGATCTAATGATATGACAACGTAACCTTCTCAAGTATGGTATAAAGCAGGTAACTCATTTGAGAAGAGTGCTGAGTTTGAAGTTAAATCGATTGATTGATTCGATTTTGGCCTAATGATACGACAACATAACCTTCTCAAGTATGGTATAAAGCAGGTAACTCATTTGAGAAGGGTGCTGAGTTTGATGTTAAATCGATTGATTGATTCATTAATTCATGCATTCATTCAACAAACGCTTATTAAGGGACTTTGCTAAGTGCCTGGAATCCAGAAAACAAAATGCCAGCAGTCATCAATCTCCTTAATGGAACTTAAAATATGTGGAAGACAAACTATTAATGCATATATAGAGTAAAGCATGAAATGGAAGGAAGAAATACAGATGATTACATGATGAGGGCTTGCCCAAGAGTAAGCCTTCTCTAGATGGATTATTTTTGCTTTTCTCTTTCTTTACTCCATTCTCCCCACTCATACCTCTATTTCCTCTATTTCCTTCTTCAGTAGAAAATATTTGTCCTTTCCACTTCTATCATATAAGAAGCCTCAGGTATAGATTTCTTATGTAACTGTGGGTCCCTATATTATGAAACAACAGTCAAGGGTCATGAGCCCTAATATCATGACTCCCAAAAGAATCACAGGCTTTTCTGAAAATTTCAGTGATTCGGGGGTATTTGCTGTCTCTCTCTCTCAATGATCCAGGTATGGAGGCATCCATATCACAGCCCTAGAATTCCTTCTACTAACATTGTGTTGGAGATGTGCTTTTAATGTTAACATACTCTGAGCTTCTTTAATGTCTGGTAGCCTCTTACAGTGTTTATATATATCTATAAAATTGGCTTCTATTTAAAATTTTTAAATAATTCATGTTGCTGCTCATTGGCATAGAGTTGCCCATGAAAGAAGCAGAACTACCCTGTCACAACATCCACGTTTGTGATACTTTGGCCACAGTATCTTAACATATGTAGTAGTTCTCAATCTTTACTGCATATAGGAACCATGTTGTGCATCTTAAAATACACCAGTGTCTTGGTGTAACTCTCTAGCCCCAGAAATTCATATTTAATTGGTGTAAGTAACTGTCTGGGCTTTAAGATTTTTAAAAGTTCCCCAAGAGATTCTCCATCTATAGCCAAAGTTAAGAACCACTGAAATTATAGATCGCCTGTCTCCTGATGGAAGGTCAAAATGCTTCTCATTTTATCTTTGCCTTTGATGATCTTGGAGATATTTGTCTATCTCTTTGAAGTGCCTTCAGAGGGTCTTCTTAGTATCCCATTTAGCTAATATTTTCAGACGGACCATTGCAAACTTCCAAATATGATGAAAGTCAATTCAATTATTTTTCTCCAACATGAGAGCAGATGGGAAGAATTTCTTTTCTGTTTATCATTCTAACTACATTGTGTTATAGGCATAATTACTCACATTTTATAGAAGAGGAACTGAGTTTCAGAGAAAATAAGTGAAGTACACATTGCTATAAAGCTAGCAAATGTAAAAAGTTAGAGAAAGGTCAAGTCTTCTGACTCCAACTTAAATAAGTATCAGATGTCATCATTTTATTTCTCCACTGACAGTATTGTCATGAATGAACAGAAGAAAAGCAAATAAATGAAAATGTGAACAGGCCTGTGAACAGAAAGAGAAATCACATCCTTCATTCAAAAGATATATATGTGTTCAGACATTAAAGAGTTTTAGTCAGCTGCATTTGTAGTCCCATAAACGGGAAGAAACATCATGACAAAAGGAAATTTTATGAATCCAGGGAAAAACACACCAAATGAAATAAATAATTCATGGATAGAGCAAAGTTCACAGAATGGGTCTGATAACAAAGTATCTAAAATAAGTGTTGATATGCTTATTTAACCACTCTATCTGCCAGTCCAGGTGCAGGGGGGAAAAAAACTATCATAGATCTAGTAAAAGTTAAAACAAAAAATAAAAACCAACAGAGGAGATGAATTCTAAATTGGTGATCCTTTGAACAATCCTGAAAGATTTCATTTGCTATGTTAATCCAATGTTACAGGCATTTTTGAAATAAAATAACTTTTTTTCTTGCTAGAGTTTATGCATAAATCAAACCAAGATGCTTCTAGAATTATAGAACTAAAGATAATCAAGTATTATTTTTTAAATGACCACTTCTTCATGTTACAGGTGAGAAAACTGGGCTCGAAAATGTTCATGTGGGCTAGGCGTGGTAGCTCACACCTGTAATTCCAGCACTTTGGGAGACCGAGACAGGTGGATCATCTGATGTCAGGAGTTTGAGACCAGCCTGGCCAACACAGTGAAACCCAGTCTCTACTAAAAATACAAAAATTAGCCGGGTATAATGGCACACACCAGTAGTCCCAGCTACTCAGCAGGCTGAGGTAGGAGAATCGCTTGAATCCTGGAGGCAGAGGTTGCAGTGAGCCGAGATCACGCGACTGTACTTCAGCCTGAGCAACAGAGCAAGACTCCGTTTCAAAAAAAGAAAAAGAAAATAGAAGAAAAGAAAAGAAAATGTTTGATAATCTAAAAGTCAACTTTATTCCTGTCAGTGGCCAAGATAAGATTAGAATGCAGTTCTCCTGTTTTCTCTTCACTTAATTATTCAACATTCTTTATCCATTTAAGCACAACTAATGCACTGCTGTTTGAAATCAGACCATTCCAATAGCAGTCAAAATACCATACCTTTAACAGTGTTTTCATTATCTTTGAACAGAACATTAAATAACTGACAATCATAATCTGAGCTTCTTTTCAGATGAATTATAATGTGTTAAGCTCTGTTTCAGTATTGATTTATACTACATTTTCTAGTACCTTAGCTTCCTCTAATCTCTGTTTAAAGTTCTGATCTACATGCATGTTACAGTTTCTAAAACTTGTGATCTAATGAAGTATTTCCCATATCTATCACATCCAACAATTCAAAAAAAGCCACTACAAGAGTAAAAAAGGTGATAAATTTAAAAACCAAAATCTTTTGTATTCATTTCAAGAAAGCTATTTGCCAGAATCTAAACTCCAGAAACATGCATAGGGCTTAGGGAAATATAACAGTCAACTTTCTATGGAGTATTACAGTTGGAGAACGCTTGGCCATTTTAATCCATTGAAGCACATCATTAGTTACTTATGGCCACTAAAAAGGTAGAAGACTTTGCTTAAAGAAGTGAATATCTTCAGTAATGGAAATATAAGTAATATAAGTGCATTTCAAGCGTCTTCACGGTTGTTCATTTCTATCTGGAACTGTGGTCAGTTTCTTAGACTGCAGGAGAAAAAGTAAACTGGCAGGTGAGGAAGTTTTTTTTTTTTTTAGGTTTTTTTTTTTATTATTATTATACTTTAAGTTGTAGGGTACATGTGCATAACGTGCAGGTTTGTTACATATGTATACTTGTGCCATGTTGGTGTGCTGCACCCATCAACTCGTCATTTACATCAGGTATAACTCCCAATGCAATCCCTCCCCCCTCCCCCCGGTGAGGAAGTTTAAGTAGTATACTAGGTTAAAAGCATGGGCTCTGTAATCTGGGGATGTTACTCAGCTTCTGCTTTAGTTGCACATCTATAAAACAAGGAATAAAACATGTCAGAAAGAGATGTGCTCAGACCATGCTTAGTCATCATATTTTTGTGAGGGAATAGAAAACCCAACCCCATTGCCCTCCCTCCTGTTACTGGAAGAAGAATGGTGAACTTTATTGGCCAACAACCACGATTATCTACTGAGCAGTGAGAGGAGTTATTGTATTAGAAAGTGGCAAGTGTGTTACACAGTCAGTCCCAGCATCTCAGTCTGTGATTCAGAGTAAATCATATTAGCTTAGACTTGTCCTGTGTTCCAGTCATCCGTGATTCGGGGGGAGAGGAGAGAGAGAGAAGCTGTTCTGAATTCCAAAATGAGATAACAGGGCCATGCTCACTTTTAACAAATAATAATTTGGTCTTTTCTGGCTATGGTTTCTTGTACACAGATCTCTTGGCAGGAACCTTCAACACCCATTTCAGAGGTCTGTTACTCAATAAGAAACAGTATAGAAAGCAACACAGTGCAGAGCCTGGTACACAATAAGCTGTGAAGGAATACTAGATAGATGGCTTTGGATTTGTACTTAAACGTTTGTTGTTAAATCAGTTTATATGAGGTTAGGCATCCTGAGCCTTAGGATAAAATGGATCCACATGTTTTAATAGACATAAGCTCTTTGAAATTCTAATTAGTCTGTCCTACTATTTCAGGTAAGTAGAAACTGTTGGCTGGGTATTCCCTCGGGACACTGGCACTGACAGAAGAAGGACTCGGCTTATTGAAACCAGCCCAGCATTAGATGGTAAACTATCTCCCGGGCACTGCTGCCTCCTGTTCAGCAGAAGGCTCTCATGGAAATTGCTTTCTGAATCATTAGCTGTCACCTACCCCCATCTCTCCTCTTGCAGCTGCTCTTTCGGATTCTGCCTGCAAACTTTTCACATTGGGCATGCTCCCAAGCCAAACAAGTTGCCTCTCGGCAGCTTTTGTTCCTGCCGGGAGCTAGAACCAAACCGCGCAGATAAGCGAGTGTAGGGATGCAGCATGGACTCATACATTTGCTGAAGGAACAGACTTCTCTAAGCCAATGTGACGGATGCCTTCGGAAGTCATTTTCATGCTGGTTCACATAACAGTGTCAGCCAGTCTCCAGGACCATATGCTGCTATTTTAAAATTATTTGCCTCTTTAGATTTTTCTAAGGTTCTGATCATCTAAGATGTATCTTTAGATCGTGATCTTCCTATTGGCTAGAGACATGCTGGTGATATTTTTGGAAATATACAATTCTGAGAGCATGTCTGGGTCCACTGAAGCAAAATGAAATAATATATGAAATACAAGAAGCTCAGATCGAAGCCACTGCTCAGATAACTATGAACAGCTCATGAAGTACAACTCAGTCAGATCCAGCCATCCAAAAGGAGAAGTAGACCCAGCCTCAAGCAGTGGAAATCATGGGTATTAGAGTGAATGAAAACAGGCTGGGGATTAAAGTGGACAACTCATGAGAGCAAAATATAGACACTAAACTAATTTGACTTGATCTACAGAGGTATTATCCAAAATTTGTGGGACAAGTTATCAATCATCTTTTTTTTTTTTTTTTTTTTTTTTTTTTTGAGATAGAGTCTTGCTCTGTTGCCCAGGCTGCAGTGCAGTGGCACAATCTCAGCTCATGTAGCCTCCGCCTTCCAGATTCAAGTGATTCTTGTGCCTCAGCCTCCTGAGCAGCTGGGATCATATGTGCATGCCACCATGCCCAGCTAATTTTTTGTATTTTTGTAGAGATGGGGTTTCACCATGTTGGTCAGGCTGTCTTGAACTTCTGACCTCAAGTAATCCTCCCGTCTCAGCCTCCCAAAGTGGTGGGATTACGAGTGTGGACCACTGTGCCTGGTCCATCAATCATCATTTTTGTTAATTTAGGGATTGATAAAAATTTATTAATGCTATGTCACTAAAGCTTAGCAATCTCAAAATTCTTCTATAAATAACGAAGAGTATACATGCATTTAAGATGAAATAAATGAGAAAACTATGCCTTACATTTAAATCATATTTTACAGCTTCTGCTGGCTATATGTATTATATATTAATCAATTGGCAGAGCAAAAGAATAAAAGATAGCTTTGTCTCCCTAAGTCTTAACCATTGTGTTATATTCAACTCTATAAAAATTGTATGGCAAACATTTGCTTAATAATTGCCATCTCATTCAGATAGAATGAATAAGCAGAAACTAAGCTTCACCTTTGGTTTTAGCACCTCAACTGGTTGAGCATCTCAAAATGGAACAGGCACATTCCTGTATGAAAAAGCTAAGGTACAGGAAAAAGGAGGATGTTTTAGTTAAATCCTAATTTCCTACCATGGTTAAATATAATAGCAAAAATTAAATAATTTAGAATCTTCGATAGTTACCTTTATCCATGTTAAAACCCTAAAGTTGATGATTACCATTAATCTAAGTTGAGTAGGGAGAGAACCCCATGATCTTATACCTGAAATCAAAATTTTAAAGCGTTTTCTTCAGACTCTGTTTTGATCAGCATATCAAAAAATAAAAATAAATAAAAGATGAATAATACAATGTTTTTCTACGTTTTGAAGCATAAGATTTAAAATATATTTCTGACCGAGCATGGTGGCTCACGCCTGTAATCCCAACACTTTGGGAGGCCAATGCGGGTGGATCACCTGAGGTCAGGAGTTCGAGACCAGCCTGGTCAACATGATGGAAACCCCATCTCTACAAAAAAAATTAAAAATAAAATAACCGGGCATGGTGGTGGGAACTTGTAATCCCAGTTGCTTAGGAGGCTAGGGCAGAAGAATTGCTTGAACCCGGGAGTTAGAGGTTATAGTGAGCTGAGATGTCACCACTGTACTCCAGCCAGGGTGACAGAGTGAGACTCTGTCTCAAAAAAATAAAATAAAATAATAAAATAAAATACATTTATTTTAAGATTTCCTTTATTTATGTCTCCATACATAAAGAATCAAAATTAAGTGATATTAGACCATGGAGGCAAGAATTCTCCATTGATTCCAAAAGTAAGATCTGCCTGATACAACAATGTCAGGCTCAGCCAGAAAATTAGAGTGCTGTGATCACCTGCTATGTCATAAAGATTGATTTTGTTTACAAACATACTCATATGTAATAATTTATCCACTGCTTCCTGTGTCACATGCCGTATGTTCCCTCATTTAATCCCTACCAAATGAACTCTGTGAGATATATTTAATCAATCCATTCTCCAGATTTGGAAACTGAGACTGGAAGTGCAGTATGTCCAAAATCACAACACGCTGTGGCGCCAGATACCTCGAGGTCTACCTCTTGGAAGTGTGAGAGAGTCATTTCTCTTATTATCTGAGCCTTTTACCTTCTCCTGAAGTGAGTTTCAACCTTACTTCTCACCTCTACTGACTTCTGCTATCCACTGAAAAGTGTTTCTGGCACTCTAGGGAACTTAACTATTCTTGGCAGAGTACTTGACATGTAGTGAGCTCTTAACCAACATTTGTTGGACGAATGAAAATAAAAAACATAGAAGATAATATTAAAATTGACACTTAATGGAAGGGGAAATAGGCATCAAGAGGTTAAGAAACTTTCTCCAAAGATACACAACTAGTAAGTGATGGAGCTGGAATTCAAATTCTAAAAGCACATGGGATCAGTCATCGGGATGTCAAATTTATCTTCATTAGAACAGAATATGTCCAATCTAAATACCTCACAAGACTCTAAGTAACATGAAGCAGGCAATGGGTACCTAATACACTTTATTCCCTATGTTGTCCTACAAGGTGATAGGCAAAAATTCTCATGTAAAAATGAACTGAAGGCTTAAGCTTTCCCTGCCGTATTCCCTCCTGAACTTTGAGTCATTGCTGTGATGAAATCCTTGTCTAGCTCACAGAATGACCTTGAGCAAGCAGCTGTCTTTTACAGCCTTTGTTTCCTCTTCTGCAAAATACTATTGACACGACTTGTTTTACCTGACTCATAAAGATGCATTTAGAAAGCACTTTGGAACGTACGAAGCTTTCATTAAAAGCAAGCAAATATTTTAAATGTCATTGTTATATGACTGCTTAAAAGGAACCTTTTATATGGTGGAAAGAAACCTTAGCTTACCAATTGTGCAGCTAAACCATACAAAATTTAAGGCAGGATGGTATTGCTGCAATAATAATTCCAAATTGATGCCTTTAATGAATAGGTAAAGAGCAGTCAAAACTTCTTTCTGTACTATTTTGATTTACTTTGGAGGGAGCCCCTTAAGGAGTTATGAAAATACAGATATGAGCCTCAAACCCTAGTTTGCAATGTGACATTTTTTTCTGAACTTCATCTGCCAGTCTTGCTATCAGTTCAGTCGCAATGTAATATATTACCGCATTTCATTTCTAGGCAAGAACATTATTTACTCACAGGAGAAATACTTTCCTGAGGAAAGATTGTCTTTGGGAACTTTCAAGGACATTTGAGAAATGCTTTAGCCCAAGCCACAAAATTATGAGCATTTGTTTGTGCCTCTGCGTTCCCAGGGAACCATTTTTAAAACTCTTTCATTTAAGTTTATTACAAACATCCATCTTCTCTTCCCAAAAAAAAAAAAAAAAAAAAAAAAAAGGCAATTAACAAAACTTCATTGATTTCCAGTTTCCCTAGGTGCCATTTTTTAATACATATATTTCAATAAATTTGCATCATCATTTTACCTCTTTCAACATTTTTCTTGTCTCCCCATCTAAATTTTATTTTAACCTTATATGAAAAGTTTTATCACTTACAATTTACTTAAGTAAATCTACAGTCAACATTCACCATTATTTAATTACATTTATTTTTCTCAATCTACAACTAGTTTAGCAAACTGAGCAAAAATACCACATAACTACAATATATAATATTTATATAGAGGCTAAATGCTGGGTATAGTTCTAACCTCTTATCAAATCCTCACCCAAATCTATAATGTAGGTATTATCAACATTATCAGTGGACTGTTGAGGAAACTGAGGCACAAAGAGTTTAAGTAACTTGCCTGAGGTCACACAAGTAGTGGCCCACATGGCTGGGATTCTTCTGAATAGAATTGATAGGAGGTATCTGCACCTCCCCCTCCAAAGAGAAAGGAAACATCTATAACTGAATTTGGGAAACTCCTAAGGGTTACTTAACAGTGATTGTTTTGAATCCATCTCAACCTGCAACATTTTCTGCCCCCACCCAGCTACCACTTCAGTTTTTTAGAAACATTCCTTTCTTCTTACATATCAGGACTGAGAATAGTATAGACACATTGTAGGTTCCGAATGAAAAAAAAAATGAATTAACAAAGTTTTACCTGTGCTATGATCTGAATGCTTGTGTCTCCCCAAGATTTATATGTCAAAATCGAATCACCAGTCCAATAGGTAGGGTCTTTAGGAGGTAATTAAACAATCAGGGCAGAGTTCTCATGAATGGGATTAGTGTCCTTATAAGAGGACTGAGGGAGCTTGTCCCCCCTTCCATGTGAAGACACACAGAAGGTGCCCAAGACGCTGAGAGCCCTCACCAGACACTGAATCTGCTGGCGCCTTGATCGTGAACTTCCCAGCCTCTGGAACTCTAAGAAAAGACTTTTTGTTGTTTATAAGTTATTTAGTCAAAGGTATCCCTTTATTGCTCATTTCTGTGACTCCCCCTGTACTGCCACAGCTTAATTAATGAATTCCTCTGCTCTCAGTTCAAATAGCACTTAGAAAAGTCTTTCTTGGAACGCCTGATAATACTGGTTCTCCTTTCACTTGCTTTTATGGCATCACACATTTATTGTACATTTTATATATATTTGTGTGACTGTTTCATTAATGTCTGAATCCCTCCTTCCTGTGGATACCTGCAGCACCATCAAGCTTTCCAAAATATAAGATTCATGACTACATGAGGTCTGTCTGTTTTGCCCATTATTGTATCTTCAGTATCTGACACACAGTAGCCTTCAGGAAATTTGCTGAATGGACAAAAACAGGACTTTGTAAAACCAAATAAATATGTAACCAGATCAATGATTTTGGTTGGCTGTAACATCAACAAAGACAGTGCCTTGCTGAAAGTTTACTCTGAGTCTACTCCCAGAATTCTTCTCAAACTGAGTTTTTATTTGTTGTCTATACCACTGATTAGAACAGACAAAGGCCGGGCGCGGTGGCTCAAGCCTGTAATCCCAGCACTTTGGGAGGCCGAGACGGGCGGATCACGAGGTCAGGAGATCGAGACCATCCTGGCTAACATGGTGAAACCCCGTCTCTACTAAAAATACAAAAAACTAGCCGGGCGAGGTGGCGAGCGCCTGTAGTCCCAGCTACTCGGGAGGCTGAGGCAGGAGAATGGCGTGAACCCAGGAGGCGGAGCTTGCAGTGAGCTGAGATGTGGCCACTGCACTCCAGCCCAGGCGACAGAGCGAGACTCCGTCTCAAAAAAATAAATAAATAAATAAATAAATAGAACAGACAAAAAACAATCAAACTCTGACTTTGTCATTATCCACAGAGGCTGAAGCTCATGGGCTAGGAAACAAAAGATAGATTCACCATACTATTTCTTCTTGGAACTACACACAGAACTCAGTCTTTGGTAAAAAAAATTTACTGTTACTACGTTTGGGTGAAAGATAAAATAAGAGTATCAAGCCCATTAGTTGTGATATTGAATTCTGTTGTTCCATTTTCACATTCATTTCCATGAATTTGGATGCCTTTTGGCCAATCTCACCTAAGCATTTGTAACACCTTGATGAATAGTGAAATATTAATGAATACAGAGAAAGAAAGTTTCCATATTTTGCAAAGAACATATTAGCATGAGCTTGAAAATGTAACACGCAGGCTCATTGGTATGCATAGAACCAAGTGATTTTTGTTAAAGTAAGAAATCTGATGACAGTATGAAAAGATGAACGTTGAGAATGAATGTACTTCCTATTTTAAAATCAAGAATTTAGAAATAGTTTAAGGATTCACACTTCTTTATATCTGCCATCCAAGTGACTATAAAAAATCAATATTTATACGTGAGATTTTAAAAGCCCATCATCTCCAAGGTACAATATGGGATAAAACAAAAACATAACAGAGCACAACAGCAACAACAACAACAACCAAAAACTGTTACATTTTGGCTCTTTTTAATGGTGAAATGATTGTTGTATACAGAGGGGTAAAAATAAAACTTTCAAAAGAATTACACTCTGAAAAGCATTTGTAAATATGGATGACTATTTTATATGTGATTCATCAAAAAATCATAAAAGCATGATTCTTCATTACATATGTTTAAGAATACATTTATAATGATGAATAAGGACCACGCAGTCTGGGAGCAATAAGGACCTGAAGCAGTAAGTTCTAAGTAAGGAATATTTAGTCCTGGAGCAATAAGGAGTAAGTCTTGAAGCAAATGCATACATTGGCTTCAGTCTCAACACACGAAGAATTTTTTTTTGTCCTCTTGAGTTCCTGTCAAAAATATTTTCCTAGCTGTTATAACCAAATAATGTTGTGCAAAGAATGATAGGGGCCACACTGGTCTTGAATAGAGATGGGGAGGATTGAGGGAAATTGTCTTTGCTTTCTAAAATTTTAAAGTCAACTTTATCGAACATCCACTAAGTGAAAAACATGGCAAGATACTACAAGACTGAAAAAACTTGTTAATAAATACTTTATGTCTTCAAGAAACTGGTATCATAGACATATCAAAATAAGAAAATAAGGCCAGGCACGGTGGCTCACACTTGTTATCTCAGTACTTTGGGAGACTGAGGCAGGCGGATCACAAGGTCAGGAGTTCGAGAACAGCCTGACCAACATGGTGAAACCCTGTCTATACTAAAAATACAAAAATTAGCCAGTTGTGGTGGTGCACACCTATAATCCCAGCTACCCAGGAGGCTGAGGCAGGAGAATCACTTGAACTTGGGAGGCAGAGGTTGCAAGGTTGCAGTGAGCTGAGATAGTGCCATTTCACTCCAGCCTGGGTGACAGAGTGAGATTTGGTCTCAAAAAAAAAAAAAAAAAGCTAAATAGCTATTTTGAAAGCTATTGTGAAAATAGCTAAAACAATGAAGAATATTGTAATAACATTTTAGATAGCATAAAGTCAAGTTATTTTTAGAATACATGACTGTGGAAGCAATACAACCATCACTAGTAAAGATTGGCAACTTTATTTTTAGTGGGTGAGGAACTTTATTGAAGCAACTTATGAACCTACTAATGGTTTATTGATTAATTGACGTGTTGATCCTGGAAAGAATAGCATTTTCTAAAGTACTTGAAGGCAAAGGAGGACTCAGTCCTGTGAATAACATGAAGGAATTTTCTAGGCAGAGAAACAGGGATACATTGGAACACAAAAGAAGAAAACAATTCATACCCCAGGTAATTAACTGTAGTTCAGGTGAACGGATGTTCAGTGTGTGAAAGAAATAAATGAGGAGTAAGAATGGGAGGGAGTTTTTTAAGACAGGAGTATGCCGTATCTTGAATATCAAGAAAAATTGGTATTTTATCTGGCAGACTGCTTGTGAGAAGGGATGGCATGCCAAGAAGGCCAAGGCCACAAATTGTTAGTCGAAGTTATGGACTCTATCATTCAGTCTGGTTATCTATCTATCTGTTGCATCAAGCTGATCAGAAGTAGGGTTAAATGGAAGACGGAGTGGTTGCAAACAACCCATACCTACTCTTGCTACTAAGACTGTGAGTACTCTAAACCTTGAACAGAACAACCTCTGGACTAGAAATATCACTTTATAAATAAAGAATGAAAACAAAAGGTTTATTATAACTAGAACCAGAAATAAGGAGTTCTGCAGATAGTCAGAAATTCAGTGTTACTGGAAAGTTAAGAACTTCGTAACCAAGAACTAGAAAAAGATAAGAATAGAGTATATCAAATTGGCAAAGTTCATTGGTAAGTATTTTCACATAACGGATGTCTTGTCATTCAAATGTTCATTATTCACATGCTCGCAATTTTAAATTGCCCAAAAATTTCAAATTTTCTAATTTGATAACCTACCCATTTACTTTTAGTTGATTACTCATTGATGAATGCAAGATATGAACATCATATCACACAAAAGAAATAAAATGCAAATCAAGTGCAATGTGAAATCCTAACTTTTGCAGATTGGATATCATCTATCTATTTACACTGATAAAGCCAATGTAAATAATATCAAAAATCTTCCAGAATAAATAAACAAAGCCATTGCTAAATGGGGGTCTGGCAAAGATATATAGCTACGTATTTTAAAAGATATATGGACATAATAGGGGTTACAAAAGATATTTCTTTGAGTATCATATGATTAGAAGAGGGCTTAGGAAAACTGATGAACTCCTTCAGTGAATTTTTACCAGAAGAGTCCTCTTTGATTTGAACTGCTAATGTTGAATATTCAGAAGATGGAAGCGAATAATGCTATAATCCAATTTTGTTGGAATAATCACTCAAAACAACATGCAATTCTTTTTTAAATTATTACAATTGTGCATAAGTGCTATTTAGCTTGAATTTATGAAACACAAGAGAAAATGTACTGGTTTTATTCACTTAATAACAACCGATTTTTACATAAATTTCAAATCACAATTTATTTTTAAAAATTGTTTTAAATCAATCTTTGAGCACTATTTATAACTTATTTTAGCATTTTTTCTAGGTAGAATCTGTCTATGATTAATATAGATTCCTTAAGTTGGATTTTTTAAATCCAGAGATCAGATCTATGTCCAATAAGTGAACTCTTAAAAGTTAAAATTTTCTAACTGTAAAAAAGACATTGAAGTTAAAGCTTCCTAACAGAGAAGCATTCCAACTATAGAATCAGCTGATCTGTATGGCATTGAACATTCTGTTATCAAAATATTCATCCACAGCCAAATGAGAGGATAGCATGGATATAGTGAAGATTTCTATATTGGAAATTGGATGAGCTTGTTGGTGGGCCTCCCTCCAACTGCTAAGATTTCAATGGCACAACTGAAAGTAGGACAGCGTTTCCCAAAGTTGCTAGAAACAAGAGTCCTTTAAAATGTTCCACCAACAAAGGTTTGCACAGCCAAATGAAGTTTAAAAATTCTTCACACCAACACCTACTTCACATGGAAATTCACAGGGCATATTATAGCTCATTCTAAATCTTAGACATCCTGTAGTGAAGAAATGTATTTAATTTTATCTAACGCAGCATTTCCCAAACATATTTCACTAATTATAGAATTCTTTTTTATTACTTTCCTTTACTTGATATCAATTAATATCCTGTGGAAGCATAGGTGATATTCAAAATATTTAATAACCTTAAGAAGAAAACACTAAACAATCAGATGGCTTGTCTGATACAACTAGTGTTCTTTGGAACATAGTTGGGAGAGGGAGAATCTGGGTTAATACTGAGATCTTACTTAGTAACCCAGTGTAATCAATCTTCAAAACCAACTTACTTACTGGATTATTTTTCTTACAGTTGATGGACTTGAATGTGGCTGACATGATGCAAACCATTTTAAAAAGGTCTAATGTATATGATTATCATATGTTCCTAGCTTCATATCAACTCCACTAAGCCTAAAATAATCTCCCTTTTAAGAATCATATTTTTTAACTTTGGAAGATTTAGTCTTCTCTTAAATAAAACTAAAAAAAATTTTTCAAAACTAAACAAAAAAGTTTTAAAACATAAATGAGTGGAAATAAGCAAGAGCTAAAGTAGAAGTTTTCATTAGCCATGAAAAATTCCTTCTTAAATCCGATTTGAAAAATAAATAGCAAATATGGGTTATTTACTTACTTTCCCTAGTGCCTACCACTTGTCTTATAGTACAAACATTTACTGAGATGACTTGTTCCAGTTTCCCGCTTCTGGAATTTTATTATATAATAACCTCTGAAACATATATATGTGTATTTGCATATATACACAAAAAATCTCTGATGGACACGTAAGAAATTAATAACAGTTGTCAAGGGGAAGGGCTCTTAAAATGGTTGGATGAAGGAACAGAAATCCCAGAAGAAATTTCTACTATTTATCTTTTTATATTACATGATTTTCAAATTCTCATTAGATATTTTAAAAAGTAAATAAGCAAAAAGATTCTTTTAAGGGAATGGCAAAATAAAATGTGGTTATATATTTTGGTCAAATAAAGGCTGAGGGAGAATTTGATAATAGTGTTAAGTAGGCCAAGAAACATGAAGAAAAACACTATTTGAATGTGGCAAAAAAAAGTGCCAGATTATAGAAGGTGCTTTCTCACAAGCAGAGAAATAAATCTGCCCTCTTTCCTGTTGTTTTTGGTTAAGGATGATTAGAAGCTCCTATGAAGGGGCTAATGCCCACATCAAGTTAATTGCTCATGTCTCGATATCAAATACTAGAAATCACCCAGGGCCCAGGAAAAAAATAGTGGTAGGCTGCAGTTGCTATTACAGTGCTTGGTAGATACAAATACTTGTACTGGATTGGTGGTTTCTAGTGGATGACTTAATTTATTGCAATATAGAACTCTGTTCGATGGGACAGTGCTCCTCCATGAATAAGAAATCAGTCTTTCTCAATTTTCACTCATCACCATCTGCAAACATTGCTCTTCTCTGTCACAGATTACCCATCTTCACCTGTGTCCTAGAGAATGAAATGCTTTCTTTTCCTCTTCCTGGGCAGAGAACAATCCTTTTGTTTGTTAAGAGGTGGATTCTTGCTATGTTGCCCCCAGGCTGGCCTCAAGCAATTGTCTTGCCTCAGCCTCCATGAAGCCAGGGCTACATGTATGCAAACGAAACAGAACGCTGAGCCCAACTAAAGAGAACACTCCTTTTACAGGCTCACTGTATTTAGGTGGAGGTCATGATTTTGCATTCTCGCCAAAAGGATATAGGTCCTCCACTTCCAGACTTGGTCAGGAAACCTTGCACACTGCCTGTGTCCCCTTCTGTTGTAACTCAGGAGGCCATGAGTTTAAGACATCAACATTCCAAGATGGAAAAGACATGGGTTCCTGATTGACTACTTGAAGATGATCTGTTAAGAAATAATTGCCTGAACCACATTTGCCTCCACCATGTGAAATAAACATGTATTAAGTTATATCACCTGGATTTAAGGAGGGTTTGTTACAGTATCTAGCATTGAATACCCTAATTCATTGCTACATTGGCACACTGGTGATACCTATGGATTAGTGATGAGTCTACTCAATGTGAGCCCTCTCCATTTCTCATTGTCTATTTACCCTACCTACTAAATATTATTTTTCACATACTATTTATTGATGACAACACCAGTTTTTAATTATCCCATGTACCTCTTGATTTTTTCCTTCAGCCCAACTTCCCAATGAGGAAGCTGACATCATGTATCTTATATAGATAAAATCCCACATAAGGACTTAATAGAGAATTTCTATATATGGAGGATCTGTCCATGAAGGAATCATATCTAGAAGGGCTCTCAATTAGACATACATTTGCCCCCTAAAGTCTGTATTAGGTCAGTTCTTGAAAACTACTTTTTCTATTCTATAAATCTAAACTTTTACATAAAAATTTACTATTTTCCTTAATTTATATGTCATGGATGGAAAACAAGATTTTTTAATTCAAAATCAAACTGGAATATGTGATTTATATTATGCAGAAGGATCCTGATATCAAGCCTAGACCCAAAGCGAAAGAACGTCATGATAGATTGGGGTAATTACTGTAATGAACATGGGAAGGAAAAGTAGTTGCATATTTCCCTGACTTAAATCATTTCTTTTTTATATACAGTGGAAATCTCAGTACTTTTAGTTAATTTCTATGCTTTGAGACATCAACAATTGATCCACCCATCTAACTAACATTTCTGAGATCTTAATCTGAGATCTTAATCTGAGCCAAGGAATATGCTGTCTGCTGGAAAGATAGTGAAAAATAAGGTCTCAGTCTGTCCTGAAGGAGTTTATAGAGGAAGACTTAACTTACTCCAATTAGTAACTGACACCAGATAATTGGAAAGGCAAATGGGTCGTTTGCTTTATTGTATACTTGAGGGATAGAAGGCAGAGAGAAAAACATCTTCAAAGAGTTGGACAGTTTTATTATTATTGATTTTGGAGTAACCACCAATCAAAGGGCAGGCTTAGCAGTCATAAATGATCACCTCCTTAGATGACTACAAGAGGTGGATGCAAAAGTTTTCCCTAACCTCTCAGTTCTATTTTCATTTTATGAAGAGACAGGTTAATCAGATAACATGTTCTTGTACATTCATAACAGGGATAATTTAATAATTCTAGTAAACTACCTGCTAAGCAAAACCTAAGGTCATAAGTTTTTGAACCCAGGGAAGGATTTAATGACTTAGGCAACTTTCTTTCCTGGAAATACATGCAACATGGATGATGAATGGTACTGAATTATAATATATGATGTCGATCATGAATTTAAAGTCTCTAAGAAATGGGGAGAAACAATTAGCAAAAGGGCATTCTTGAACTTACCTAACCAAAAATCCATCTCTGACTCCCAAAGCACTCATTTCGGCAGTCAGGCCACAAGACATATCTTTAATTTCTGCACAATCTAGTTTTTGCTAGTTCTAATAGGAACGTGATCTTAATGGATATCTCATGTTTCTCATACAGTGTGGTTGAGAAATTTTATGAGATAGAGTCAATAAAAAAGACCACTCTTTTTATATAGTATTCTTTGTGTCTGATTATTCTTGCCATAGTCTTAGTGTCCTCATAAAGGGACACTTCAAGGACTCTATGCAAGGACAGGTACAGTGAATTTTAGCAGTCAGAGTGAACCAGTGGATAATCACCTGTGAAAAGGCAAGTGAATAGGGGAGTTATTTCTGGTGTTGGCATCACCACAATGAATGACCTTGACTGAGTCATTTAGTCTCTCTGAACCTCAGTTTTTTCATCTGTGAAATGAGGGAAAAACATATCTGCCCTTTCAGGACACTTTCTCAGGATTGCTGGAGAATTAAACAGATCATTGCTGCAAGCTTAAGTGCATTGAGTCCATGAGACGAAAAGGAAAGAAGACGTCATCTAAGTACACAGTATTCTTTCATCATTATTAATTTTCAAAGGTGAAGATAACTGTGAAAGAACCACGGAAACAGACTGTTGTCTTGGAAACAAAATAAAGGCTCAACCAGCATCCCTACATTAGAAAGAGAGCTGCCACCTTGGTATCTACTTTTCACATCTGCTCAAAGACAGAAAGGACCCAGACATTCTTTCTACTTTCTCAAAGTTCCTTAGCTGGAATATTTTCTTGGTCACTTTGTCTTTTTATTTTCTTTGTCTTCTTTAACAAAATGATATCAGCTGTTTTTTGGGTTTTGTTATTGCATAGTTTAGTGTATGTATGGTATATGTAATCTTCTTTCCTTCTGGCTAATAGTAAGAGAGTAAGGGAGGGAAAGCAGAGAGGGAAAGAGAGACCAATATATTAAGAATAAACCCACATGGCTAAAAGAACTGATTTCTAAAGACAAAGCAATTTTATAACCTAAAATACTATATAATACAAATAAACTTAAAAGTGAGTTTGCCCTAAAGAAGATTGAATGAAAGAGGACTGTTGTGGTTTTCTAGATAATGTCCTGTATTTCCCTACTCCAATGAGACATTTATTTCTAAAAGAGCTTTATCTCCCAGAAATGATAAAATCAATAATTTTTCTCTCTCCATAGTTCCTTAAAATAAAAATGGCCTTATTTCTTTTCATTCTTCTCTCTACCTCCACTCTTTATCATGGCCAACCTAGGGGAAAATAGCATTGTGTAATTACTTAGAAATAAGTAGAAGTCACTTGATGATTTATGATTTTCAGGTTCCCAGTATGAAAAATGTGAATTTAGAACCAATAATCTCTTTTTCTTTAGTTTTAACTACAGTTCTTTGATTTTAGACCTTGCTGTTAGAGCACAGCTTCTTGCCAATAATTTTTGAACTAGAGATCAGACTGTTACTTATCTTGTTCAGTATAACCCTTTAATGATCACACTTCTCCATGGTCCTTTTTCAAACCATTTTCATCTCATGTACGTTTTACAGTTGATATCCTAACCTTTCAGTACTTTCACCTGTGAAGGTGCGAGACAGGAACAATGAAAAATTTCGTCTTTTTACTTTGTATTTTTATTTTTTCAAGAATTTAATATTTTTTAATTAAAAAACAGCCTGGGCATAGTGGCTCATGCCTGTATTTCTAGCACATTGAAAGGCTGAGGTGGGTGCATCGCTTGAGCCCAGGAGTTCAAGACAGCCTGGGCAATATGGCAAGACACTGTACCTATAATAATAATAAAAGAATACATCTCAAGAAATGTACCATCTTTAGTTTACTTTTCATACTATTAATTATAAAAAATGCATTAAGGGAATATTGGGAGGTGTAGAATTTATCTATTACCTTGATTGTGGTGATGGTATAATGGGTGTTTGCATATGTCCAAATTCATCAGATTGCACATGCTAAATATATGCAGTTCTTTGTATATCAATTATACCTAAGTAAGGATGTTAAAAAAAATGCATCAAGGTAAAAATTTAATTCGTATTTACAGAAACTTTCTTTTTCAACCCTGGAGATACTTTCAAATTTAATTATTTGTAGAGCAGCTAAAATCATAAGAAAACTGCTGTCATGGTATAAATGAGACATATTGTGAATTATGCTCCTTGAAAATGCTTCATGCACATATGGGTTCAAGAGTCAACTGGGAGGTCAGAGCCTTCTGAACATCCTCAGTGCATGATGGGACCCATTTGTCTAAGTCTATGTGATATAAGATGTAATACTCATTTCTATTCCCTTCAATTATTTTAAATGCCCCCAGGCTGGAATGAGAGAATTGGAGGTGGAAGAAGGGCATCAAACTCAATAGGAATAATATTTTTTTAAAGTCAAATTTTTCTTATAAGATAGAAGCCAAAAATCTGAGTATAATATTATTTCAAAGAATTTTGAAGAATATTAAATATAATGTGATAGGATGTTTCAAAAATAATGGCATAATCCCCCCCTCCTGCATCCTCGTCCCTGGGTCACCCACTTCAGTACTGACTCAGCTTCACCATGTAACTTAACTTGTTCCAGCTGCCCAGTGAGATAACAGCAAAGGAGCTTGACCTGTCTTGCTGCTGTTGGAATCCAGTTGCCCTGGACTAGCCTGTCAGATCCTAATGATATTATACATGAACCAAGTGCCCCCATCGCGCAAGTCAACCACCAAAGATGTAAGTGAGGCTTCAGCTGACAAGACCCCACCCTGCTGATTCATCAGTTAACTGAAGCTGTATGAATGAACCTGGGAGAAACCAGGACAAAAACGTTCCCAGTTAAACCCACCCCAAAATGTCAAGTGATTGCTATCTTAAGCCAAATAAAGGAGAGGTGGCTTATAATGCAACAAAAGCTAACTTACACAATAAAACAGTATGGCCACTTAGGTTTATCCCTCAGAATGCAAGTTCAGTTCAATATCAGAAAATCATTACTATGATTCACTACATTGGTTAAATCAAGGAAGAAAATCATACCATCATTTTATTAGATATAGGGAATAAGAACCATCCAATGAAGCTCAAAACGTTTTGGACACGATACATTTTATAAACATAGATCCAGATAAAAATTATCTTTTTTGACAAAAACCATATGCCAAAATTATGTGGCATATGTACAACACTAACTAAAATTACCATGCTAATATTTTTTTAAAATCTTATTACTTCCCTGAAGGGGAGAAACAAAATAAAGATTTTCAAAATACTGTCTCTGTTTAACATTATCTGTTGGAGTTGGCCAACATAAGATGGAGAGGGAGAGACAGAGAAAGAGGGAGGGATAAGATATCAAAGAATATACATTAAAATGTCATTTTATAGATGTTTTGATCATTCACTTATTTGGAAACCCAAGAAAACAAGTTATTAAATCTGATAAAAAAAAATCTTAACATGGTGACTAAAGATCCATATACTGAAATCAATAATATTTTCCAATAGCATCAATAACCAGATAGAATATAAGATACATTTGTAATATCAACAAAAACTATAGAGAATATAGAGCTTCCTATAACAAATAGTACAGAACATCTTCCTAGCAAAAACTTTAACTCTCTATGAAAGGACACACGCGTAAAGGAAATATACACTAGTTATGGATGAGATGATGTAACGCTAATAATATCAATCTCCTTATATTAATCTATAAGTTAAATGCAATTCCAATACAAATCCAACCTTTTTTTAAGGACAGCATGAAAAAGCGATTTTGAAATTAATTCTGGAAGAATGAAGTTCTCCATACAACTAAGGCAGTTTGGGAAAGCAAAACCAAGATGGAGAACTTGCCCTGTCGGATATTAAAATATATTAGGAGCCAAGTGTGATAGCTTGTGCCTGTAATCCCAGCAATTTGGGCATTCAGGACAGGAGAATTCAGGCCAGGAGTTGAAGAACAGCCCGGGCAGCATAGCAAGACCCAGTCTCTACAGAAAAAAAAAATACACAAATTATCCAGGCAGGGTGTTGTGTGGGCCTGTAGTCCCAACTACTTGGGAGACTGAGGGTGGAGGATAACTTGAGCTCAGAAGGTAAAGGCTGCAGTGAACCAAGATGGTATCACTGCACTACAGCCTGGCAACATAGTGAGACCTCATCTCAAAAGAAAAAACACACATAAGGAAGTCACGATGATTAAAAACATTGCGATGCTGTTGTGAGAAATGGAAAATGCAGCTAAACAGATGGTCTAGAAGTAGAACCATATAAAGATAGGAAGTACACGAAAGAGGTAGCATCATAGTCCTGTTGAGAACGTTGAATTATCAACTTTGGGGAAAGAGGTTCATTACACAAAGAGACACAGAACTGAATCCTAACCTAACGATATAACTTATATTGCGCTGTCTTATAAAGCTTGCTGAATTTTCACAAAGAAATCTTATGAGACATAAACTAATATCCTAGTTTACAGGTGAGAAAACTGAAGCATGAGAGTAGAATGACTAACCTAAGAAATATGTGGCAGAGCTGAGACTTAAACTCATACAGTTTATCATTCTACTAAATACTATAAATACAATCCTGCACACTGTCCAAAACTAAAATTCAATGAGTTTAATATCTAAATGTCAAAGACAAAATTTAGAGAGAATAAAAAACTACAAAACAACATCTTTGTGATTTCAGAGTAAGGAATAAAATAGATTTTTTAAAAACAAACAAAAACATGTATAAGCAAAATAGATGAATTTGGCTACATTAAAATTATGGATTTATGTACAACAAATGGAGCCAAAGTCAGATTTAAAAAGACATGACCTGTAGACGATATATACAATATCTAAAAATCTATAATGCATTTATATCTGAACATAAGTGAACACCTACAAATCTAATTGAAAACACAGAACATTTATTAGAAAAATGGGCACAGGTCATGGATGAGCAGTTCATAGATGGGAAAACACAAATGGCAATATTGTATATAAAGACTCAATCTCATTAGAATCACAAAAATGTGGAATTAAAACAAAAATTACCTGTGAATTTCTATATGCCAGATTTCCAAAGGTTAAAATGTGAACTAATATTATTCACTGATTAAGGATACGGTTAAAGAGAAACTGCTGGTGAGAGATAAATGGTGAAGCTATTCTGGGGAATAATCTGTGAATTAAAGTACGTATACAACTTCTACCTTAGCCATTCTATATCTGAGTATAAACTAGAGAGAAACTACGCCCTGTTCCTCAAGGGGACATGTAAAAAGAGTTGATTATTGCTTTCTAATGGAAATGAAATGTTGAGAATAGCCTACGTTCTCATCACTAGGGTAATGGATAAGTAAAACTTGGTATTAACTTATGTGAAAATGTGAGATGGTGCCACACGCAATAAATTAAATTCATATGGAGCAACAGAGATATATCTTAAAACTATAATTATGTCATGAAAAATTAAGACCTAGGATGTGATTTGTAGTCAATACTATTTGGTACAAATTAGTAATCACAAAACAATCCAGTTAGTTTTTCAAAAATCTATACAAAATAACTATTAAAGATGAGTTGGGAGATTGCATGTCAAACGACTCAAAGAATGCAATAACGCTACATAGCAGAGAAAAAAGGAATTAAGCTGGCAGAAGAATGTGAAGACCAAAAAAAAGAAAAAACCCTATAAAATATTGGGGAATAGAGGGATCATATACATTGTTTTTAGGGTACATTAACTAAGGTATATGGTACATAATCCAATTTGTCTAAGTATGCTAAAAACAAACGAAATATACACAATATGTTAAGACTTAAAAGCTTTATAAAAATGTTTAACATGATTGCAGAACACAGGAGAAATACGTAATATATAACCTCTCAATTTAAACTGCTGCAATACTGATTAAATATATCATCATTGTTCTCATGTCACCCATGCAAAGAAAGCAAATAGAAATCAGCTTTTAAGATAGAGACTGGTTTTTTAATTGTTTTAGAATCATTTAGTTAGCATGCCAAGTAAATAATAGTCCATCTGTATCCAAAACACATAAAAAGTTCTAACCCTTAAAATTCTAGGCTCTAGAGTAGGGGTGTGTGTGTGTGTGTGTGTGTGTATGTGTGTAGGAGTGTGTTTGTGAGTGTGTTGTTTAATAAACTCACAGGTACATACTATACCTTACTACAGTCTTAACAACTCTTGAGCAAGTCAAACTGAAGGTCAAGAATAAACAGGTAGATGCTGCTTGAATGACACTCCAAATTATCTTAATAGTCTGCAGATCTGGCTAGACAATCATGTTTTGCTTTCAGAAATAATATATGTTTATTTTCTCATAAAAGTTGTTGAAAGACTAAATCTTAGAAGCATTTGTAATTAATAGACTACATGACACAACAGTAATCTAAGAGTTTATAGAACAAGTTCATTCAGGTGTCTGGGGCAAGTTGACTGTTAGTTCTAAATATTAAACTTATTTAACTTAGATTTTCTGTAACTCAAATTTTATCTATAAAATGGAGGTATATACTTCAATAACATAAAAAAATCTACAAATTTGGACTTTGGGTTCCAAATTCTTTCTCCAAATGATAAAAAGTTTTAACCCAGACATTAGGGTTGCCTAAAATTTTTCATTTTCTGTATTCATACACAATCTTCCAGCTTGCAATTTGGATAACTGTCATTTTTTAAAATTGTGCAAAAAGCTAATGCTTTTTTGCCAAAAGACAAAACAAATTCCCGTGGACTTGAAGTAATAACAAGGCAATGCCATGTATTGGAAGTATGTGCTTCATGGTAGACAATAATCTGGAGGTTAGGTTAAGAACAGGGTGGTCTGGTTGAAGTGAATAAATTATTTCAAATGTATATATAACATTAACTCACTTCGTAATAAAGTCTTTGTCGTTTCATATAAAAATTAGTTTTTTGTTTTTCTCAGTTTAAGCTCAAGGAAATCCCCATACATTTTATCTCCACAGGGCAAATTAAAAAAAGTTCTTAAGACAGACAAGTTCTTATGAAACATGTAGAAAATTAAAAACACACACAAATGTGTAGTCTAAGGAAAGTTCAACAAATAGAAACTTAAGAGGCCTTCACTGATATTACAAAGCTTAGAAAAATACATTATTCCTAAATAAAAAGATAAATGGAAGCAAAAAAGATCAAAGCTAAAATAAAAATTTAAAAATAACAAAAATACTAGTTAACACAAAATTAAAAACTCATTAATTTTGGTATATTACCAAAAGCCTCATAAAAGATTTCACATACATTACAAATCAAAACAAAACAAAGAAATAAAAACAAAAAGATTTCTCTCTTCAAATTATTCTACATATATCTTCTTTTTTTTTTTTTTTTTTTTTTTTTTTTAAGACTGAGTCTTGCTCTTTCACCAGGCTGAAGTGCAGTGGTGCAATCTCGACTCACTGCAACCTCCACCTACCAGGTTGAAGCGATTCTCCTGCCTCAGCCTCCTGAGTAGCTGGGACTACAGGTGTGCACCACCACACCCAGCTAATTTTTGTACTTTTAGTAGAGATGGGGTTTCACCATGTTGGCCAGGATGGTCTTGATCTCTTGACCTCATAATCCGCCCACCTCGGCCTCCCAGACTGCTGGGATTACAGGCGTGAGCCATTGTGCCCAGCCTACATAAATCTTATTGCTAAACTGGTAGGAAGAAAAATTATCTTTAAACAACCGAATTATACCTATTAATATTCGTACTTCTCAGATGGATCTTGTTGTATAATATGTATGATTAAAATAACTTGTCTGTTAATTATTCATATTTTAGCATCTGTCATTAACTCTTATTTAATTACATTGTCACCCCTGGCTAACTCTTAAATAAAAACAAATGTAAATGTAATATACATCCCATCATTAATTTTAGAGCTCTAAGACTTAGGAAAACTCAACCTGGAGAATAAACTTTAGTTTTACTAAATGAAGAAAACTATTTTCCAGCTTTTTAAATGAGGGGTTATTCAATCTGAGTAGAGCAGGCATCACAAAAATGTAAACAAAATGATCTTTGCCAGGTTCTAATGCCAGAAATACTGTGAATGTTGCACTGGATCTTGTAAAAATAGCCACAGCCTGGCGCTTGCAGGGCTGGGTCGTGGTGTGTTAAACAATAATACCTAGCCTTGATGGAACTTATTTGGGCCAAAAAGCTTTCACCTGCACTATTCTTTTAACCTCACTGCATTGTTATGGGAAATGTGCTTATTTTTTGAAATGACATTCAAATATATCCTTAAAAGAACACTTTCAGTCTCTCTATAAGCTTCTTCTCTCTTTCAGCCAACACATTACCTTTTAAAAATCAATAGTAGACTTCTCTTTCTCTATATCATCACATTTCAAATCTGATGTAGCTAACAGATGTTAATATAATTTTTTTCAAGAATACTCTCCTTCTGAACATCTATGCCCTCATCTTTATCCTGCCTATTCAGGGCAAAGGTTATCTTTCCTTTTTTTATATAATGATATCAAGATTATGTACTTCACTCAATTTTAGTTTAAGTGGTGTCTAAGTGCATAAATTAATGTCTGTGCAAAGAATAGCTTGTATTATTTGCCAGACGGTTAGAAATTCTCATGCTTTTAAAACAACTGATTTCATGCCCTCCAATCAGTCCAAATATACAGAAAGAGAACTTTAGAGTGATGTGACTTTTCTGCAACACTTTCCAGGCTGCTGTTCACATGTCAGTCCCGTGTTTCATTCTTAAACTGTTGTTGTTGTTGTTTAATCTATAAAATCTCTTAAAGGTCCCCAAACTGCTTGTAATTTGATCTTTTACTTTTGAGGACACATTGTTTCCAAATTGCCATCTCTAACAATATTCCCCTTCTAGTAGACTTTCAGATTATCTTAACCAATAATTGCCTTACTTTTCAACCTCTATTTTGGCATTCTTGAATTAGCTCTTCTATCTGTATCCATTATTGCTCCAATTATTTTGTTTTGCCTTTTTTCCTGGAAGTAAGTTCATGCTATTTTTGACAAGGACATATTTGACTTCTGTAAAGATACCGATTTGAGAATTTTAGAAATGGGTGTGTGTCACACACACCTCTAATTAAATGTGTGACCTTGGATAAAAGCACCATAACTTTCCAGATGCTCTCTTTGCTCACCTCCAAAGTTGATTAAAAGTATGAACATCTTGATGTTTAGGCTTTTCAGTCTTAGTATGGTCAACGAAACACTCAAAAGTCCATCATCCTGTCTTTATTTGTATCATTAGTCAGTTTGTTTAAAATAAATTACGGTTTATGAAGCCAGAGATTTTCTTTTTCTCTGGCATCCAATCACTGGAAACATTTCTCATGGATCTATTTTAAGAAGGCCTATGAGTAACTTGACCTTTTACGACTTCCCATTTTGTTTTCTTAACAACCTGGTTTCCCCATAACTTTCAGAGAAAACTTTTCACCTTTTCCTGGTTCTCCTTTTGACCTCTAGAGAACTTAGCACTTTCAAAAGACATCATACTAATGTTATTATTATCACATGCCCTCCAAAAACCTTCAACCTATTTCTGCCTATTTATTAAGTTAATATTTTATCAAAAGTTGTCCAAATGAGTATTTTATGCCCAGCTCTGTGCCAGATATTTTACATGCCCTGTAATAAAAAGCTGAGAGATTCATTGAGAATTAATTTCCTAGTACATTTTCACTTTGATACTTTCCTCATTAATGAGTCATCAATTGTGTCTTGCCTATAGAAATAGATAAAACTAACTGAGAAAAGATATGTAAAAGAACTAGCACAGTATCACAGATATAACAAGCATTCAATGGATGATAGCTGTTATTCTTATTATGATCATCACCTTAGCTCATGTGTTTTCTGACTTCATACTGGACTCTACTCTTACCTCTATTTCTTATTAGATCCTCACAGCAACACTTGAGGAAAATTGAGTTTGTCCCTATTTTACTGATTGTGATATGGAAGCCTAGAGCATTTAAGTAAATTGACGGAAGTCAAGAGTCAAGAACCCAGCCTGAATTTGTCACAACCACTTGCCCATACTCTACTGTGGCAATACCACTGGTCATGCATCCAGTTTCACCAAGGTCTTATCAGTGCTCCAGTGCTCTCTTTTCTTTTATTTCTTCATTTTTGTTTTGTTTTCAGATAGAATCTCATACTGCTGCCCTGTAGTGCAGAGGTGCAATCATAGCTCCTGGGCCCAAGTGATCTTCCTGCCTTTACCTCCAGAGTAGCTGGGAAGTTGGTACCACCACACCTGGTACCCCTCCAAAAAAAAATAGCCAAAATAGATAACCTCAGCCAACCTATTTTTTGAGGGTATCTTTTTCTTGACTCTGCCATCCTTGGCCCCCAATTTAAGTTCACTTCTATTTTCCTAGTCTTGGTGAAGAGAGTAGAAGGTGGAAATTGAGGTTAAAGGAGGGAACTCTGATGTTATTCAAATATTGACTTTATCTTAACTTCCAGCCTCTGCCTGCTCCATTTCTGCTCAGTCACACACAGAACATTCACTGTTTCTACCACGTGCTCTGCCCTGCCTTTTCTTTGTTTTTGTGCCATTGCTTTATCTCTAATTGGAATGACACTCTTTCGTCCTTGGTCTCTCACCAATCCCTATTTCATAGTCATCATTAAAATCCAAATCTCCCTTTGATGCCCAATTCAAATGCCAGTTCTACCCTGAAGCTTTCTGGGTCTACCAAATAAGCACTAACTACTGGTCTCTCTATGCTTCTATAATGGCCATCCCACGAGAATGACAAGTGATTTTACAGCTGACAATATATATCTTATCAGCCCTTCCAAATTCTTTCTCCATCCATCTTTTGCCCTGGATGTCTCTCACATGGCCTAACTTGATGGATGTCCTTGCCTTCTAGCTTCTCATTGGGTTCACTAATGGAGAACACCCATGGGAGATTAGAGAAAAGGTGAAAGAAGAGTGAGATCAGGGTGTTTATTCCTTTGGTTTCCTGCCTGCCAAGTTGCTGAGGGATGGATGGCTGCATCTCTCAACTTAAGGCCACAGCCTCTATGGGGAGGCCCCCACTCTCCAGTAATGCCTTTCTTCTCCTTCCCTGCCAGTCCAAGAGTGATAAAAAGTGGCCAAGCTTTTACTGACCCACTAATGCTACACTATCTCTGTTTCCCTACATCCTGCTCAAATTGTCCTTTTCAGGGTACTACAGACTTCCTGCCAAAATCTTGTTTGATGAACTTCTTTTTTTTTTTTTTTTTTTTTTGGAGACTGAGTCTGGCTCTGTCGCCCAGGCTGGAGTGCAGTGGCCGGATCTCAGCTCACTGCAAGCTCCGCCTCCCGGGTTTACGCCATTCTCCTGCCTCAGCCTCCGGAGTAGCTGGGACCACAGGCGCCCGCCACCTCGCCCGGCTAGTTTTTTGTATTTTTTAGTAGAGACGGGGTTTCACCGTGTTAGCCAGGATGGTCTCGATCTCCTGACCTTGTGATCCGCCCGTCTCAGCCTCCCAAAGTGCTGGGATTACAGGCTTGAGCCACCGCGCCCGGCTGAACTTCTTAATATATTTCTTCTAAGCTGCTAATTTTACAAATGACATTATTACCTTTATGTGAAATGTGTCTTCAGGATGAGTTAATACATTCTGAATGATGATAATGGTAACAGCTAGCATTTGTTGAACACATACTATGTTTCAGGTACTCTCCTAAATGCACTAATCTAATGTAATTATCCCTATAAGCTAAGCAAGGCACAAAAATGGTGAGAAGGTACCAGAAGTAACTTGCTCAAGGTCACTCTAGGGGCTGAGTGGAGTTTAAGGGTCAGGTCTGCTCCAAGCTTAAAGCTTAAGCTTTAGATCTAAACTGGCGATTCTTAAACTTGCGTAGGCATTGAAGTCACCTGAAGCATTTGTTAAAACACAGACATTGGGGCTCAATCCCAGAGTCCCTGACTCTTTCCGTCTAGGGCAAGGCCCAAGAATTTAATTCCCTGGTGAGGCTGAGGTGCTGGTCTGGGTACTACACTTTGAGAACTAGTAGAACAAGCAGTACTGCTTCCCATACACAATAACTAAAGAAGCCGCTCAACAGTATAAGGAACAAAACTTTTAGGGCTCATTTCCAGCTGATTTCCCAGCTGGAAGTCAAAAGAACAATGAGATATTATCGTCTATATGTAGGCAATAAAACGTAATTCAATTCAGCCAGTGTCCTAGGAGCAACGACTATGTGTTGGAGTAATTTGCTCAGGATAACTGTCAAACAGAAATACACCCCACTCAAGAATTCTTTCTGATCATCCAAACACTTAGGCAAACAAATAACCATGATACAATATGATAGCTGTTGTAATAGAGCACATACATACATTTACATGCACACACAATCGGTGGAGCGCAGTTGAAGAGGAAATAAATTCTTTGTGAGGAGGTAATAAATGCAATCGCAAGCAGTCAATAATGGGACTAAGAATTCAAGAAAGAAGAGTTATTTTCTAGGAAAACAAGTGGAGATAGGCATTTTAAGGAGGAAAAAAAAAAAAACCCTTCAGCCTGCACACAAAGGGAAATGAAAAATAATGTAGCAAGATTCTTGTATCCAGTGTTCACCAGCTACAAGGTGAGTGAATACCCTGCCCCTCTCTAAAGTGGAAAGCAAACCTCCCTACTACTTATTGAACATCTCCTAAATGCTAGACGTTGAGCTCAAAATCAGGCCACATTGATGATGCAGGTGCCATGCTTGCCCTGCAGGTACTTGCATTTTAGATGACGCACATCAACTAGGCAGACTGAATGGCAGTTAATATATTGAGTTACAATTTATCTCAAGCAAAATCTATTCATGAAAGTGATCCAGGAGTCAAATGACCTAAGACTTCATCTGAAAATCATATGTTCATTTTATGAAATGGTAGGTAAAAATTATTTTATATGCCAATACAGGCTTGACATAGAAGACACACAATTCTTCCATTCATACTATCTGATCCAGCCCATAAACATGTTACTTTTTACCAGAAGAAACTTTCCCTTCCTTCCTAAGAAGCTAGAAGTAAAGGGCAGGCATGGGAATACTTTCATTAAAAAAGCAGAACCTCAATGCAACGGCTCAGCACAGCTCCAATTCACATCCTTCAGAATGGCTTCCAAACTAAGTAATTTAACAAACTGATGAAGAAAAAATGGCCCATTAATCTCATGCTGCATGTTATAATTTAACTCAGGTTTAGCATAGGAAAATATTATTTGCATTGATTAGAAATACGCTTTATGGGTGCATTCATTATAGACTCAAAACATTTTAAAATTATTGGCTGGGCTGACATAATGAACTACATAAGAGTACTACTAGATGGCATCTCAATGTCGTCTGCGCCTCATGTCATATTGGGCTAGGAATAAATATATATTTTTACTCAATGGGCAATTTTATTCCAAACAGCAAAACATGTTCATTTCCACTCAGTTGTTGTAATCATGAAGCTATCAGCTAAATATTATTTGGATAACTTAGATGCAAGCAAATTCTTGTATTTACAATTCAAATATTCTTATGCCATTTTCCCACTTTGCTTAACCTAATATAATGGCCTGATCAATCTGATTAGGAAGATTTTTTAAAATTAATTTACTCAAATGCTCTAAGGTAGATTCTGAAGGACTAAAATTGTGGTCTTTGGTATCCAACAGAAAGGGTTCAGACTTATCTCTTACTAGCTGTGTGACCTTGGCCAAATGACAGTATTTTTGAGTTTCACTTTCCTAATTTGTAAAATGAAAATAATAATAGAATTCGAGTTGTAAAGTTGAGGAAAAAAAATAAGTTTTGTAACGTGTTTATCGTATGGCAGAAAAGAGCAGTTGTTCTGATGGTCATTATTACAAGTGTGGTTGCTAAGATTACTGACAACCTATTGTTTGCTCCCTGTTCAAAGAGCTAGAATTTTAAGGCAGCTTTCCATTCTTTTCCTTGATTTCACCCCTAAGATTCTGTCACACACTGGCAAAAACACACTGGCATTTTGGGGGAAGGGATCTACTGAGGTGACACTTTTGGTGTATCAAGTATATAAGGCATAGAAATCTTTGGAGTCTTTCTTTAGACTATTTACTTTCCAGTAGATTGAGTGTTAATAATCATCCTGTCTCCTGCTGTGGATAGCTGTGACCTGGTTCAACTATTCGCACCTTCTGTGGTTCATAGGAAAAGAGCAGGAATCCAGAAAGAGAGGCCTTTCTTTTCTACTCCTATTGCTAAGAACTCTCTTGGATAAAGACAATCTTAAACAGATTATGAGATTGCTGCTTGTTATAGGACCAAAGCAATGTCCCAAAAAAGAGCACTGGCCTCTGTTTATTACACTTAGATTTCACTTGAGATACCTTTCCATCCCCTAAAGAAAACAGATGTTTCAACACCTTCCAGGCACTGGAATAATACAGCCAGGGCATCTCTACATGATTGGTTTCCTCCCTGCCAAGTTGCTGAGGGATGGATGGCTGCATCTCTCAACTTAAGGCCACAGCTTCTATGGGGAGGCCCCCACTCTCCAGCAATGCCTTTCTTTTCCTTCCCTGCTAGACCAAGAGTGATAAAAGTGCATGTTTAATTATACTGTTCCATTCAGATGAATGCTTTTCCATCAAGGTCAGATTGACCAGTTGAAATGCTTGATTTTAGCCTAAAGTCAGAATCAAGTAAAGTTGCTGAAAGCCTACCCAGTTTACATCCTATCTTCTCTTCAAAATCTGCTCTGAGGATGCAAGTTGAAATTTTACTGAGATGTGTGTATATGTGTATATGCAATGTATATGTGTACATATTTGTATATACAAATATACACACACACATATACACACACATACACCTATAGAGGTGTATGTATATATTACAGTTACAATGTATATACTGCAATTAATTTGGCTCATTTGTTCCCATTCTAGTATTTTTAGGCTAGAAACAATAGATGACATAAATCCCTTTTCTGCCACAATATAATTCCACCTAAAGAATCGTGTTTTATTAGCTAGAAATAGGATTTGCTTTCATTATTGCAGTACATTTGATAATATAAAAATATTTCTGATTATTTTTTCTTATGTGAATTTCATAGCATCTTCATCTAAAATTTACTTTAGAGATTCAGACCAAATGTCATTATCAATTTCCTAGACTGCTTAATATGTAATTCTGCTATAGATTTTAATCTCAATGTAACAAGGGGGGAAAGCAGAGACAAATGAACTAGGTGTACTCAGGATCACTCTCTGCTATTGAAATTTCCCCAAATCTGAGAGGTTTCATCTTTACATAGAAATATTTTCACCATGGAACGTATAGTGGTTGAACTTTTGAAGAAAATTTGACTTATTGTCTAAAAGTGTTCCATTTGTCCCCTTCTAGGTTTGCACTCAAGACTGCCATTTACCTTAATGGAAGCTGTTCAGGTGCCCCCAGGAAAGAATGAACAATTTGATAGAAAATGCTAAAGGACTGATATTAGGTTAGCATCTCATATCATCCGAAGAAAAACATATGCAGATTTTCTACTCTCTACCTTATTTCCCACCTCATTTTCAGGATGTGGGGATAAAAAATGTAGGTCTACTGAACTTTTCAACAGCTTATAATTATTAGTGCTATTGTTAGAATATCAGAATATAACTAACAACCAAATGTAAAATGTTTGTTGATGAAATTGCTTTATTAAAAATATAAATTGGGTGGGTGTTAGTAAATGTTAAAAGGAATTGACAATATAAAATGCACAAAAATTGATGACTGTATTTCAAATGCTGAGAGGTGTATTTGTGTGTCTTTTTCTCTTTCTCAATCTTATTCAGCACCTATATAACTAAAGGCATATATTTACAGGATGGTGGGCATGTTTTGGATGCTCAGTTTATGTCTGGAGGAAAGAAAACAACACAAAGATAATTGCCTCAATCAGGTCAAATGTTATATAAGAGATGAGTTAGAGGCTGAATTAGGATTCATGTTATGAGTTTCTCAACAGTTATCAATAGAACCAATGACAGATACGAGAGTGTAGTGCAATATATGCAAAGATACTTTAAAGTAATTTACTTTATATTAATATTATCTATTAAGACATCTTAGTTCAACCACACTCAGCTGCTCTGCAATAACCCCAGGGCTTCTGAGTTACAATATGCCAGAATTAGGTAAATGGCTCTGCTCATACAATATAATTCAGGCTGATCCAGTGTCCAGTCATTGCTGTTCTACCACTCAGTTGTGAGCTAGAATAAATTCCTTAATTTTTGGTCCCTCGAGGATATTGGAATAATAATAATGCTCACTTCATTCAGTCATAGTGGAGATTAAATGTTATTAAGATGATATGCCTTTCATCTAGGAAACAACAATAAATGTTACTGATGCTATTGTCATCATCATCATCATTATCATCATCATCAAGGTCATGCCAGAAAGAGGACACATTACCACATGAAATCTCAACTTCGTCCCTGGGCCATGCACACCTTTCTCTTCAAAGACTTATATGCCAGATTCTAACACTGTCAGATGACAGAAAATATAAGTCTTTATGCTTTGTTCTATAGCTAATTTTTGCATCTTTCCATTTGAGTTCCGGTTTAGCATAGTTTTGTCCCACACAACAGAAGCTGATCTCCAAAAAGAAGAATGATGTAGCCTCAAGTGACAAAGACACTGAGTGAAGTCTTTCACATCCTGGGATGCCTGTGGCCCAGCACAGAGGGCTGCTGGGTTGCCAACACAGAGTTTACTCCTCATGTGTCTGTAATTGGGTAAAGAGAGGTGAAGCTTAGCGTGTGATATGTAAAACGGGCAGCTACAAATACAATTCTAAAACAAGCAGAATTGGCTTCAATTCTTCCTTCTTTTTCCCCACTCTCAGATGCTCAGGAAGTTTTCCTACTCTTGTCCCTGACAGGAATATATTATACCTTCCTGGATATGTAGGTGGATATCAAGAAAGTGCTTATTTGCAAGCAATAGGAGCCAGATATAGCTGATTTGAGTAGAAAATAATTTTTGAAAGGTTATTGATTAAGTTTCAGTAACCGGAAGCAGACTAAAGAACCAGAACCAAGGGCACACTATCAAAATTATAGAATCATGTAAAATTGAAGTGTATGTGCAGGCCTGCCTCGCTGACCCCACAGGAGCAGGATACGGGATGCTGACCCAGGCACTGCTGCCTCCTCTATTACTCCTGGAAGGGCTTCTCCGAGGTCCTTGCTTCCTCATATCATTCGTCTCTAATTCAAAATCTAGGACGTGAGTGTAATTGGTCAATCCTAGGTCATCTGACTGTCTTCCAGTTGCAAGGAAGACTGATAAAGAAAGTCAAGTTTACTTTACATTGTTTACATATACACGTGTCTGGTATTTTCAGGTTACACAGTGGGAGAAAGGCACTGTCCCTTATCAAGACCCATAAAGTGAAAAGTTCCCCAAATATATAAAGGAATTTCAAATCAGATGTTTGGAAGTTAAAAACAACAACAAATTCAGAGGTAGAATTATAGATATTTTGTAATTAAAAAATACGTTTGGAGTAATTCTGATCTGAGTTCATATGTTAAGCAAAGTACTCAATCTTGCTGATCCTCAATGTCCTCTGAAAAAGAATTTGGAAGATAATATCTATATAAAATAGTGTAGTATAGATTAAATGAGATTATACATACAAAGTGCTTAGCACATCCTAAGCACTTTACTAAACTGTTTATTATTCTTCTTATTGTTGTTACTGACCACTTAAATGAGTGCAAGAATTAACAGAGTCATGATATATGTAACACAGTGCTAAACGTCACATTTACCATCTCAGCTAAGCGTGTGTTGACTCAACAAATATTCTATATATCAGACAATAATTCATTAGTATTTTTTTTACAGAAAAAAAAATCATGAGGAATATGAAGCATAAACAATGGACCTAAAGTCACTCAATTAAGACATAATGGAGGTGAGATTCCAACCCAGAATTATTGAGCTTGAGAAACTCCACTCTTTTTTTAATTATGATTATACTTTAAGTTCTAGGGTATATGTGCATACTGTGCAAGTTTGTTACATGTGCCATGTTGGTTTTCTGCACCCATCAACTCGCCATTTATATTAGGTATTTCTCCTAATGCTATCCCTACCCCAGCCCCTCACTCCCAAATAGGCCCCGGTGTGTGGGTGTGTGATGCTCCCCTCCCTGTGTCCATGTGTTCTCATTGTTTAACTCTCACTTATGGTAACAACATGTGGGACTACACTCTTAACTATAACAATGTAGTACCCTTCAGATCGAATGTACAACATGGTGACTATAGTTAATAATACAGCACTGTTTACTTGAAATTTGCCAAGACAGAAAATCTTAGTGTCCTCACCATACACACACACACACACACACACACACACACACACAATGGTAACTGTGTGGCAATAGATGTGCTAATTACTTAGTTTGTGGTAAACATTCCACAATGTATACATATATCAAATCATCTTGTGGTACATGTTGAATATATACAAATTTTAACTGTCAATTAAATGTCAATAAAGCCGGAAAGAAACTCAAACTAACTTGAAAACAAAATATAGCATCCCTCAATGTGTTAATAATTATAAAATACTTAATAGATTGGAGACCTTCAATAAGTGGCATTTCTTTTAACTATAACTACTATTAGTTACTAGTTGTGTGCCATAGTCTACTTCTAATGACAAGGATATAAGATAGGGGTTGCTGCTATATAACTTCAGAGCCCCTGTGGGCATTTGTAGGGTAAACACAGCAGGAAATGAGGTCTCTCAATTTCCGACACAGAAATTCTAAGTTGGTTGGTCTTCATAATACCTCCTTTATAATAAGAAAATAATGCTTTTCCTACATTTGCACTGGGCATGGGAATCGATTCATATTTCTGGGTGCAAGGTAGAAGGCAGGACTAGGTTTTGGGGGTGGGGCTTGGATACCTGACCAAATGAAGGACTAGCTAAAACAGGTCAGGGTGGAAACACCTCCGCGTAAGACACTCCCACCAGTATGCCATCTTGGTTTATCATTGCCATGGCAATACCCACAAATTACTGCCCTTTTTCATGGCAACAACCCAGAAGTTACCACCTTCATCCTAGAAATGTCTGCGTAAGTTGCCCCTTAATTTGCATATAATTAAAAGTGGGTCTAAGTATGACTGCAGAACTGCCTCTAAGGTACCTAAGCTGGGCACACTGCCTATGGGGCAGCTCTGCTCTGCAAGAAGCAGTACCTCTGCAGCTGCTGTAGGCTACTGCTTCAATAAAAGTTGCCTTTGAAATTATATATTTCAAATTATATATTTCAAAATATATAAATTGAAATTGAAAAATTGAAAAATTAAAAATTAAATTATATTTAAAATTTTAAAAATTTAAAAATTTAAATTTCAAATTATATATTTCAAAGTTGCCTTTGAAATTCTTTCCTGGGTGAAGCTAAGAACCCTCTTGAGCTAAGCCTCAATTTGGGGATTTGCCTGTCCTGCATCAGGTGTGTATAGAATCTTCACTTAAATTCTCATCTACTCAGACTTATTATACTAAGAATGCTTTATTCCATTAATGCAAATTGTCCAGGGATAGAAATAAGGTATATATGTAGAGTATTGGAGGAGTTCAAGAACATCACCACTTATCATTGTGTAGTCCTCAAAGGCATGTGTTATTTCTACTCACACGAAGGGCATGGTGGCTCACGCCTGTAATCCCAGCACTTTGGGAGGCTGAGGTGGGTGGATCACGAGGTCAGGAGTTTGAGACCAGCCTAGATAACATGATGAAACCCCGTCTCTACTAAAAATACAAAAATTAGCCAGGTGTGGTGGCAGGTATCTGTAATCCCAGCTACTCAGAAGGCTGAGGCAGCAGAATTGCTTGAACCCCAAAGGCGAGTGTTGCAGTGAGCCGAGATCGTGACACTGTACTCCAGCTTGGGTGACAGAGCAAGACTCTGTCTTGGAAAAAAAACAAAGAAGAAAAGAAAAATGTGTACAAGGCAGTTTAGTGACTTACCGAAGACTATACAGCTAGGTTACAAGAGAAAAGGTATATTTAAATGGGCAAAATGATGATGTATTTATAACTAAAAGACTGTGTCTAACTAAATAAAAATATTTAAAACTGTCCTAATACATTGTGAGGAATTCTTTATACTAACCTCAATGCACCAGTGTGTACAATATTTTAGAGATGATAAATAGTTATTTAACTTGCTGATCATACAAACCTACTTAATACTCCCAATGACAAGGAATTAACTACCTGATGAGGCAGCTTCTTCCATTTTTGGACAGCTCCAGGGATCAAATATGATAACATTGCAGTGCCTGCAATGTCATCTAGTTCTACCTGGAGAAATAAAACAGACCAAGTGGCCACTGTTCTTGACAAATGGATATACTTTCATTTTTTCCAAATGTGAGTGCCAGATTCATTCACTGTACTGAATAGATCTGTCAAATGGCTTTGCCCATTTACCAATGGATGGCAAACTGCAAAAACATGTTGGAATTTTAGAGGACTAAATGTCATCTCACTGATACTGTCATCAATATAACTTACATTGGCATTTTTGTCTCACACTGACTTTAAGGGCTACAGGGGGAGCTCCAAGTCTCCAGACCTTGTGTTGATCATCTCTGCCCTACACAGTACTTTTCTGCTCATTTCCAAAGGAGACCAAGGATAACTTTTCAGACTTCTCAAATCTACTTGCCCTACTTGACAACACATGTTGGCTGGGCTTACTGGATCAAGATTCTATAAGCAGGATCCTCATGGTTTAAAGTCCTTGCTGTTTTGGATGAGACAGAGGCTATTTCTTGCTCCCATAACCACTCACTTCTTACCTCGAAGCTTTCCTAGGCTGTTCTTGCTAATACTAACAAAATTAATTATGCTTATCTGATGACAAGTATACAACCTAAAATGCCATCTTTATAAATAAGGCAATCATCAATGGAGTGTGATTTGTGGCCTTTCATTTTTCCTATACGCCCTATGTGCCCTATAAAATCTGGCTTTACAGCTTCATAGAGGCTATAATCCCTTTCAGAGGGAATAAATCATTTTGAACCATAATATAAAATAGGGAGTTATATTCACATACTGGCAAAGGAAAAAAATTGATTATAAAATGTAAAAGAGTGACTGATGATTTCTCCCTGTATCTGCACTATTAAAGTGTGTTTGAATAAACTGGACAATATTAAAGAATTTCTATAAACATAAGACTACAATTTATAAATTAAAAAGAAAAATTACATTGAAAACTGTAACAAAATAACAAACATTATAATATATAAAAAGTTATTGTAAATCAATGTGAATAAATGGATAAAGGTCATAAAGTCACAAAAGAAGAAATACAAACAGCCAATACATATATTAAAATAAGTTTAATCTTACTCTTATTAGCCAAAGAAATATAGTTAGAATCATGTAGGTCTCATGTTTTACTCATCAGAGTGGCACAAATGAAATAAATGGCTAATGCTGGTACTGGAGAGGGTGTGAGAATCTACACATGATGTTAAATTGCTGATAGAAAGGTAGGGTAGTGCAACTCTTCTGTAAGCTCATATGTCAATATGTATCCAAACCGAAAAGTGTCCATTCAATTTCTAAAAATTCATTCTAAGGAAATGAATAAACGCAGGAAGGCACATGAAAAAAGATGTTTTTCTCATGTTTCTGAAGTACCAAAGAAAAGAGAGAGGCAAACCTAAATTTTGAGTGGTAGAAAACGGGTTACATTAATAATGAAATGCTGCTGAACTATTGAAATTTGTGATATAGCCTTATTAAATGACATGGAATCATGCTCATTATATACTAATAAGGAAAAAATGATACAAAACATTTTTATCGTTTGACCTAATAATTAAAAGTCATATGTATTTGCTTGCATTGTGTCTGTGTGAACCCCCACAAACAAAAATATCTCAGGAATGTTATGAAGATCATTTATTGGAAATGGGATAATGAGATTTTAAGTTATTTATACTTTTTATTTTTTTTGGAAACAGGGTCTTGCTGTGTTGCCCAGGCTGGAGGGCAGTGGTGCAACTATAGCCCACTGCAGTCTGGCACTTGTGGGTTCAAGCATACATCCAGCCTTAGGCTCTGGAGTAGCTGGGACTACAGGCTAATGCTACCATGCCTGGCTTACATTTTTTTCTTTATGCCTTTCTAATTTTTGTAGTTTCCACAATGAGTTTATGCTACTTTTATAATTAAAATTATTTTAATTTTCAACAAGAAGCTTTAGATTTCCCAAATTTTCTAATTACCCAGCACCATGGCTCACAGTATTTGTGCAAAAGAAAATCAGTCTTTTTTTCTGCATTAATTTTCCACAAATAATCATTTGGAATTGGTAAAAGTTGTACAGAGTAAAACTGTTATGGTCTGGGTATGCTATACCTTTCAAAGAATTGGAGATCTTAGAATAATTTCTTTCATTTTTTACCACAGTGATACTAAGGTGGATGGGAGGTAGAGGATGAAGGAAAACAGAACTCATCTGCGACCAGGAAAGATAACAGTGAATGACAATTGGATTTATATATATTTTTAAGGGGGACTTCCACAAGTTTCAGCTCATACTAATACACACACACACACACACACAATTCAATTGTCTTAGACTAATCGATAATTGTGGCAGAAATGGCCAGCTATTGACTAAAAAAAAATTTTTTTTTTTTTTGAGATGGAGTCTCACTCTGTCTCCCAGGCTGGAGTGCAGTGGCCAGACTCAGCTCACTGCAGGCTCCTGCCTCAGCCTCCCGAGTAGCTGGGACTACAGGCGCCCGCCACCACATGCGGCTAGGTTTTTGTATTTTTTAGTAGAGACGGGGTTTCACTGGGTTAGCCAGTATGGTCTCGATCTCCTGACCTCGTGATCCGCCCGTCTCGGCCTCCCAAAGTGCTGGGATTACAGGCTTGAGCCACCGCGCCCGGCCGACTAAAAATTTTTAACCACTCCAGATTGTAGAGGTGTTGCAATAAGGCCTAGGATAGTATTCCCCATCTCCATGCATCTGAGTGTTGCCACATTACTGCTGACTGGCCCACAGAGTGCTACCAGAAATTTTATAAGAATGAATATTTGATTTGTATTTCTCTAATGATCAGTGATGTTGAGTTTTTTTTTTTTTTTTTTTCATGCTTGCTGGCTGCATGAATGTCTTCTTTTGAGAAGTATCTGTTCATGTCCTTTGCCCATCTTTAATGAGGTTGTTTTTTTTTTTATTTTTTCTTGTAAATTTGTTTGAGTTCCTTGTAGATTCTGAGTATTAGACCAAATACCCATCAATAATAGACTGGATAAAGAAAATGTGGTACATACAAACCATGGAATACTATGCAGCCATAAAATGAATGACATAATGTCCTTTGCAGGGATATGGATAAAACTGGAAGACATTATCCTCAGCAAACTAATGCAGAAACAGAACCAAACACCACATGTTCTCACTTATATACGGGAGCTGAACAATGAGAACACATGGACACAGGGAGGGAAACAACACACACTGGGGACTGTCAGGGGGTGGAGTGGGGGAAGGGAGAACATTAGGAAACATAGCTAATGCATGCTGGGCTTGATACCTATGTGATGGGTTAATAGGTGCAGCAAACCACTATGGCACATGTTTACCCATGTAACAAACCTGCACATTCTGCACATGTACCCCAGAACTAAAAATAAAAATTAAAAGAAAAAAAGAACGTATATTTGAGGAATAATGAGTTTATAATTGAGCTTGCAATTTCCTCTCTCCTTTCCCTTTTGAGACAATGTATAGGCACATAATGGAAATGGTAGGCTCTTGAATCACTGAGCAGAAAAGTGACTGCCAAGCCAGCGAAGTCCAAACTGAACTACAGAGTAACTGAGATACAAACTTAAAATAAATTATAATAACTTATACTAAATATAATAAACTTTTAATAAATTATTAGAAGCATTACACACATTGCTTACCTTTCAAGTTAATTAACAACTCTACCTTTTTTTGCAAAGGGAAGTTCTCCAAGCTTCTGGAGAAACCATAGCAATCTCCTTTTTCAGTTTGAGAGATGAGTCCAAATATGAGATGAGAAGGAATAAAGACACTGAGAAATGCTTTTGACAAAGAGGAATGAGAGATGGAATGCTGAGGAATTCTTAGTAATAAAGAATTCAAACAGGAGAAGTGGATGGGATGATATCAAACAGATTTGCCCAAAGGCATTTCGGAAAAGAAAATTTGTGAAAATTTGGTGAGAGGAAAAAAAAAATCAGACATAAAGGGCATTTTGGTCCCTAAATGAATTTTTCTTCCAAAAGATTCATACTGTTTATATGTAAACCATAAGAATTCTCTGTCCACTTCTTCCAGAATTTTCTAAAGCCCGCCAGGACATCTGCAGAGAAAGAGAATGTCATTCCAGGATAATCAACTGCAAGTTACTAAATTAAGATCAAAATATCCTCAACCTTGAACATTTTTCAAAGAGTTTTTAGAAGAAAGAGGCTCTCTAGGGGGTTGTATAATTATATAATTGTACCCTTTGTAGGAGGCTATTTACAGATAAGTAATTTTTCCCCACTATTCTTCAAAGTAAAATGCATAAAATAAAGTAGAATTTGGGGTTATTTGTCGGGGAGACTGGGAAGGAAGTCTGCGCAGACTCTGTGAGCCATCTGATTAATAACCCACGCTCCCCTCATTTCCTGCTATCAAAACCCTGATTGCCAAATCCCTAACATCCTCAAAACTATGGTGTCCAGTTTAAAGCCCCAGCTAATGAGATCTAAGTGAAAGTCTGATGATGAGTTTTGGTAAATACTTTCTTTGCTCCAGGATTTAGATGCTGATCCCCTTTTAAATGTTCTTTCTTCTGCGTTAAACATTGTGAATGCAGCTGCAGATTCAGTAGCCATCTTGCAACTATCTTGCAACACAGTGACACACCAGAGGTGACGGGACAGGAAGATAAAAGAACCTAGTCCCTTATGGACACCACTTAGGGGCTGAATTAACACAAAAACAATCTCCAAACTGTTACATGAGGAAAGTTAGGTAAGTAACTCTTATTCAGGTTCTATTATTTCAGCCAAACTCATTACAAATAGATACTGAATTCTAACCTCAGTTTTCCAGAATTCTTCCTAGCATCTAATAGTTATCCTCCTATTCTAGACTATTAATTGTCAGACTTGCTTGAGGTAACTGTGTGGCGAGGTCTGGCTCTTTTAGAAGTCCTGATACTATTCACAACATCTTTTTAAAAAAATGGTAAAACTTTTATGTCCACTCATCTTTCTAATTACACTCAGAGGTCAGTTCCTCCAGAAAGCCGTGGCTGACAACATTTTACCCCTGTATATAAGCAGAACGATTAAGCAAAATAAATAAAACAGAACGGGTAAGTGTGTACTGTGTTATATCTTTCAAAACAACTAAGACAATAAATTTCAAATGTATCGCCACAAAACAATGTCAAGTAAGTGTGATTCGCTTGATCTAATCACTCCACTGTGTTCATATATCAAAAACATCACACTGTATTCTATAAATGTAATACAATTATAATTTGTCAATTGAAAATAATATAAGTATTAAAAAGTGTGTGGGCTCTGGAATCAGACTTTCTAGATTTGAATTTTTAATCTACTACCTACTGGTTATATGACTTTGGTAAATAAATTTATCTGTAAATTGGGGACATTAAGTAGGACTTACATATCTTATTGAAAATATTAAATGAGGTAATTCAATTAAAGTTCTTATAATCTTGCTCGGTTCAATAAAAATCTAGCTAGTTTTTAGATTACCTTTGGCCAATTTAGGGTAGAGGTCCTTTGTACTCCTATGGGTCTCTGTAAACTCATCTTTCATGAAACACACATCCCATACTGAAGGTATTTTCTGTAAGCAATGCGTTTTTAAAGTGTGGTCATTGGAACAGTCACATCAGCAGCACCTGAGAACTGGGTAGAATAGATACTCAATATATTTTGAATAAATGGATTTATTTATTAATGTCATAAAACAGCCCTCACCCATATTGTGGAAAATTCCATTCAAGTGGCTGAAATTCCTCCGCACACTCCTCACCTCCTGTAAGCTTGCAATCAGACAAAGATTTAATTACAAAAAGAGCTGAGGAAATTATAGAAGCTACCTAAAATTGTGTTACCTTCATAGGATTACACAACTTTCATTTAGTGATAGGCCGGGGTGAGTGCCTCAGGCCTGTAATCTCAGCACTTGGGAAGGCTGAAGCTGGTGGATCACCTGAGGTCAGGAGTTTGAGATCAGCCTGGCCAACATGGCGAAACTCTGTCTCCATTAAAAGTACAAAAATTAGCTGGGCGTGGTGATGGGTGCCTGTAATTCCAGCTTCTCCAGAGGCTGAGGCAGGAGAATTGCTTGAACCCGGGAGGCAGAGGTTGCAGTGAGCTGAGATGGTGCCACTGCATTCCAGCCTGGGCGATAGAGCGAGACTCTTTCTCAAAAAAAAAAAAAAAAGAAAAAGAAAATTTACTAGTAAAGACCTCTGACTTGTACGTCACATGGACCTGAGTTCAAGTTCCACCATCATCATATTTTAACATGAGTATATATACATTTCAAAGACTCTGCTCCATGTGTGCAGTGTGGAGGTCATAATAACATGCATTTTCACTGTATGACTCTCAAAAAACTTGGATGAAACAATCCATTTGCCATGGCCAGCAAAGTGTCTTGCAGCTAACAAGCACTCAAGGCATTAGCTAATATTAACAGGGGAGAAACAAACAAGCAGGAAAGCCCAAAGCCCTGACTCCTACTCAGTGGCCCTTGATTCATGCCATAATAACTTTTTTTTTTTTGCTATGGAGCCTCGCTCTGTCACCCAGACTGGAGTGCAGTGGAGCGATCTCAGCTCACTGCAACCTCCGCCTCCTGGGTTCAAGTAATTCTTGTGTTTCAGCCTCCTAAGTAGCTGGGATTACAGGTAACCACCACCACAGCCAGATAATTTTTGTATTTTTAGTAGAGACAGGGTTTCACCATGTTGGCCAGGCTGGTTTTGAACTCCTGACCTCAGGTGATCCGCCTGCCTTGGCCTCCCAAAGTGCTGTGGTTACATGCGTGAGCCACCACGCCCGGCCATGCCATAACTTTCTTCCATTCATCCTACTAGCTTTCCATCAAGACTGAGTAGAGGAAGATGAACAAATTGAGATTAAACCCTTTTAAGATAGTTTTGTAATTCCTGAATGAAGAAAATTATAAAAATTTAGCAATTAATAAGTTCTGCAGAAATATGAGAGAACTCCAGTTCTTCATGTTACTTTTCTAGAAAACCAAGTTATGGTTCTAAGATGTACCCCTCCACCCTAATTCACCCCTGGCATGATCAAATAATATTTTTGTAAATGGATAAGTCAACGACATAATCAACAAGCTAAGTTATAAGCAGGTGAAAATTTGTAGGCTTGATAAAAAAATCTCAGGTGATTGATCTGTTCTCACACTGCTAATAAAGACATATCCAAGACTGGGTAATTCATAAAGAAAAGAGGTTTAATGGACTCACAGTTCCACATGGCTGGGGAGACCTCACAATCATGGCAGAAGGCGAATGAAGAGCAAAGCCACACCTTACATGACAGCAGGCAAGAGAGCTTGTGCAGAGAAACTCTCGTTTATAAAAGCATCAGATCTCCTGAGACTTATTCTCTACCATGAGAACAGTATGGGGAAATCATCCCCATGATTCAATTTACCTCTACCTGGCCCCGCCCTCGGCACATGGGGATTATAATTCAAGGTGAGATTTGGGTGGTGGGGATACAGCCAAACCATATCATCAGGCTCATCAGTACATGTTAAAATAAGGTAATATGAAATACTTAATCTTAAAAAAAAATGCAGCACCAAGACCTCTGTGATAATCCTATTTTAAAAAACAGTTACAATTTTAGTTACAATGTTTCCCTTTTGAGAAAGCATTTTCTGCATAACTTTTAATGTACTGTTGATGAGCACAATTCAACAAAACTGAGATAAATATTTGCAGAAGTCCTGCAAGATGAAAAGCATAGAGTTAGATGCTATAGAGGATAATTGCACTTCAGGATGAGTAAGGACCCACACTTGACCTCAAATAAATTAACTTTAAATAGAGTGGATGAGTCACGTGCAGAATGTAAGAATGTTAAAGGTCAAGGTAACTAACAAAAAGGAACATGTGGGGATTCTTAAGAAGGAAATAAAATATTAGTTGACTCAGGAAAGGCTGAAAGGAGTAAGTTTTCCTTGAATGGTCTTTGAAGAGTTCCCTTCACTACCTCCTAGTACTGAGGCTAGGGTGTCACAGGAAATAGAAAGATATGGAGATCAAGAATCTTCTCTACTCTTATAGGATTGGCTGAAAGAAGATTTTCTTACCAGGATGTAATATAATAACATTTAAGGGTTCATGAAGTCAGAGAGACAAAGGCTTGAATATCCCAGCTCCGTCTCTCTCACTAAGGGTCAAGTTGCTTATCCTTTTAACACCTCAGTGTCTCTATCAGTAAAATGATAAGAATTTTTCCTACCTGAGTGGGAGAAGAAAATGACGTAATCCATTTATAGGGACACGCTTGGTATCTGGCACACAGAAAGTACTGAATATGACCAGTTGGTCAATGATGATGGCAATGATGATGGTGGTAGTGTTGGTATTGATGTGGCCTGCCCAGAGCTAGCTCTGACTGGGAGGACAGATTAAAGACTTCTGGGCTCCTGAGGCTTTTCATATAAGTGACACTTGACAAATGTAAACAGGTTGTCCAAAAGTTCATGTGCAATTTAAGAAAAGGAAGGATCTCAGAGTTGTTCAACTACTTACTAATAATATGAGTTATCATAAGCAGTTATGGCAGCTCACATTTATTGAGCACTTGCATGTGCCTAGTACTTTAGAAGGACTTATTCATTTTTCACAACAACAGTATGCAGTATGTCCTAATATCTTTATTTCTTTCTTTCAGAGGTAGACACAAGCTTAGAGAGGTTACAATAAACACCTAAGTTTCCCTGTCAGTATGTGCTGGAAAGGAGTTAAAATTCAGTCTGTCCAGCTTGGTCTCAATTACTAAACTATGTAATTAAGCATTTTGCCATTGCCTGATTTTCCTTCTGATGTGTGACTATTTCACTCAATCCCCTAGGTGAACAAGAGATAAAATAATCTCTCTTTCACCCTGCTTTGCCTTAACATCCAATTCCCTTCTCCAAACAGGAATTGTTTCAATGGGCAGCAACAAATGCCAGGGACTGGACCAACCTCAGAGATGACTAGGGGTCAGGTACTACCATAGGCAAAAGCTCTGTGACAACCCTGCCCTTGTACAGGGTGCATGACAGGAATGGGAGTTAGGGGATAATGGAATAAGGCTAGGAAAGACAGTACCTGACATGCCAAAAATACTGACACTAATACTATTAATAATAAATAACAGAACTCACTGTGCTGTAGGCATTGTATTAAGCGCTTGACATGAAGAACCTCATTTAACACTGAAAACAGGCCTATGCGGACGAATCTATTGTTATCATTATTTCACTATTGGGGATAGTGAGGTCCTGATAATCAGGTAAATTGCTCAAGCTCACATGGTTAGCAAGTGGAAAGCAGGAATTTGAACTATGTTCAGCATCTGCACTCTTAACCACTATGCTATATTGTATATATAGTTATATTACTGGCCAGTCACGGTGGCTCAAGCCTGTAATCCCAGCACTTTGGGAGGCCAAGACCGATGCATCACCTGAGGTCGGGAGTTCGGGACCAGCCTGGCCAATATGGTGAAATCCCATCTCCACTAAAAATACAAAAAATTAGCCAGGCCTGGTGGTGGGTGCCTGTAATCCCAGCTACTCAGGAGACTGAGGTGGGAGAATCGCTTGAACCTGGGAAGTGGAGGTTGCAGTGAGCTGAAATTGCACCACTGCACTCTAGGGTATGACGCAGCAAGACTCCGTCATCTCAAAAAAATGTTGGTGGGAGTGTAAATTAGTTCAACCATTGTGGAAGACAGCAAGGTGATTCCTCAAGGATCTAGAAGCAGAAATACCATTTGACCCAGCAATCCCATTACTGGGTATATACACAAAGGATTATAAATCATTCTACTGTAAAGACACATGCACACATATGTTTATTGCAGCACTGTTTACAATAGCAAAGACTTGCAACAACCCAAATGCCCATCAGTGATAGACTGGATAAAGAAAATGTGCCACATATACACCATAGAACACTATATAGCCATAAAAAAGGATGAGTTCATGTCCTTTGCAGGGACATGGATGAAGTTGGAAACCATCATTCTCAGCAAACTAACACAGGAACAGGAAACCAAACACCACATGTTCTCACTCATAAGTGAGAGTTGAACAATAAGAACATAGGGACACAGGGAGGGGAACATCACACACTGGGGCCTGTTAGGGGGTGGGGGGCCTAGGGGAAGGATAGCATTAGGAGAAATACCTAATGTAGATGAAGAGCTGATGGATGCGGCAAACCACCATGGCACGTGTATACCTTTGTAACAAACCTGAACAATCTGCACATGTATCCCAGCATTTAAAGTATAATTTTTAAAAAAATTACAACGATCTTTTCCCATAAGCCATTCTGGCACTCCAGACTTAAATAATCCATGAAACAGAGAGAGAGTGAGAGATCAAGGCAGACAAAGAGCAAGATTGAGAGTGAGAGAGAGAGAGAGAGAGAGAATGTGAGCATGCAAGCTTGGAGAGTGGTAGTTGAGGAAATGGTATCATTTCAAAACAATGTACTTTGCCTCATATAATAGAGTTTTTGTGATAATCTTCTCAATGAAACAGGGTGCAATGATTAGCATCTAAGTATGTCCCTCCTCATAAGGATGGCAGGACAGCATTTTTTACCTTTAGCTCAACTGTTTCAGAAAGTGTGGTCCCAGTAGACATACAAACTAGTGGGTCTTTCACGCCTCCCAAATCCAAAAGTAACATTTCATTTCCATGTCTCTTTCTATAGTTCCACTCTTCTCATGCCTATCATTCATTTACCTGCCTGTTTTTTCTTGATTTCTATACAGAAAGATGCTAAGTCTGTGTTCTCTGATATGGAAAGGGGTGGAGGAGTGGGAGCTATGGTGCCTCAATGGTTTGGGGATTTGTTTTTTTAGTCTTAATTTTATTATGCCAACTCTACTGAACTTAATTATGGTAAATACAGAATTACACAATTACCCTCTGTTCCGTTCTTCAGAAGCTATATTTTGATAAAATTTACTACACGCTGCTTTCCCCCTGAACACTAGAAATGGATGTGTGTTGATATAAAATGTGTTATAATTACAATTAAAATATAGCTTACATAATGATAGTGTTAAAATAAAATTATAGATGTGTCGAGACAACATGGTCATGCATTTTTATTGTAAGTACATGCTTAGACCAATATCTGGTAACCAAAGGAAAAGGGAACAGAATTTTGGTTAAGCCACAAAAGCTGTTTAATGGTTTTCAAATAACTAAAGGGAGCTTACAATCTATGAGATAAAATTTTCCCATCATATTTTTAATTTAAAAATTCAAGGAAATACATGAAATACCTGGAGAAATTGTTGAAAGTAAGTATGCATATGCACATTTTAAGATAAGCCCCTTATTTTTTTCTTAAATACCTGTGTAACTACCTAAATTTCATCATGTGTATCAGTGATGACAAATTTTCAACTAAGTTTAATGAAGAGCATAAAATAATAATAATAGTGTATTATTGCATTAACTAAGTAGTTCAGAATTGATTCTCATTAAAGAGCCACCCTATCACAACTAACTTAAACCTTACAAAATATGGTTGCAATTACAACATGAGGGAAAAACATAGGAAACTGAAATGTTTCTTCTAAATGTTTATAGTTATGGTGTGTGACCAGAATAATTGTGTCACAAATATTATTAAAATAATAAGATATCGTTTTGTTCAGCTTTACTGCAGAAACAAACTACAGGAATTTCTTTTCATTTCAGATAATTATTTTTCACTAATTGCTCAGTGTTTTTAGAACCTACAGTGCTAATTCCATTTCCTCATTTAATCTTTAAAATAACCCTTTCTGATCATTATTCTTAATATCTCCATTTTACACAATGTAGCTCTAGTTCAGATCTTTCTTCAGACCTGCAGACTTCTGGAAACTTCTGTCTCCAAAACTCATCCTTAACCCCTAACCCTGTTCCACCTCAATCTTTTCAATTTCAGATGATAATAATCTCACCTTTCCAGTTGCCCAGGCCCAAAATCTTGGGTTAAGGGGTCTCGATCTCATTCTTTCTTTCACAGCCCACATTCTGTCTGCCTGGAAATCCTGTTTCAACCTTCAAAATGTACTCCTTCTTAGAAGCTCAAGCCACCAAACCATCGATCCTACCTGGAAATGCCTCCTCTCTGTTCTCTGTGATTCTACTCTTTGCCCTTACCGTCAATACCACAGAGGGTTATCCTTTTCAAACAAGAGATAGTTCATCTCATATCTCTGCTAAAATCCTACCACTAGCTGCCTACAGAGTAAATGACAAAATGCCTGCGACAGCCCTGCGTGAACTAGCCCCATCACATCTGTGACCTCAAGACCTCCTGCTGTCCCTTCTTCCTCCTTGACTCTACTCAGCCACAATGGCTTCCACAATATTCCTCAAACATGCCAGGCCCATTTTTTGCCTTGGAGTTTTGGCACTGGTCATTCCTACTCCCAGGGAGTGGTCTTCCCCTAAATACACTGTGCCAACTCCCTCACTTCAAGTCTTTGCTCAATTGTCACCTCATCAAATCTACCCTATTACCGTACTTAAAAGTAGAGGTCACATTTACAGCCCCTAGCACTACCAACCCAACAATCTTCAGCAAGTTCCACACTCTTTTCCTTATCCCATAATGTTCACCAACTTGTAACATCTATAGGATGTATTTATAACATCCATCTGTTTTCACACATGACAGTGTAAGCTGAGAGAGAGAGGAGGGAGGAAGGGGGGGGAAAGGGAGAGAAGAGAGGGAGAAGGAAAAAAAAAAAAGAGGAAAGGAGAGACAGAGAAAGCTTTTACTTTTTTACTGAGGTGTCCAAGCACTTAGAAAAGTGCACATGGAAGGTGCTCAATAAGTATTTCTAAAAAAAATAAAGATAAGGAAAGAAGGAGTAAAGCTTATAAGTGTAAGTAACTTTCCCAAAGCTCTGCAGATAGAAAGGGTCCGCAATGGAATTCAAGCTTGAGGCTGCCAGACTTCCACTGCTCTTAGCCTTTCTGTGAAGTCCATGGAATTCGTTATTTCCTTTAATTAGTTCTATAAAAATTTTAACTCCACTGAGCAATGTCACTAAAATGTTCTGTGTGTGTGTGTGTGTGTGTGTGTATCTCTCACTCTCTATCTCTCTCACTGTTCTTTTTTGCTCTTTCTCTCTCTATATATATATATAGATGTAAATTATATATATATATGTAAATTTTCAATTTAGCAGAAGAAACAGAGAAGAGTGTAATACAGCATAACTATTACGGTAATTTAACAGCAAAATTCAAAATTAGCAATAATGATTATTTAAGCAATATTGACACTTGATGTCCATCTAATAACTTTAACATAGCTTGTAAATTTATTAAATATGCTAATCTCAGTGCTAAAATATTTCCATGCATATTTCATGCAATCCTTGCAATTACTCTATCAGACAGGTACATTTTTCTTATACCCATTCCAAAGGTAAGAAAATTGGTGAAAGATGTGGTACCTTTTTGATCAACGTCAGACAGGCAGTAAGTGGAGGCTATGGATTTCAATCCGGGCCTGTCTTACTTCAGAATTTGATTCTTAACCCCTACATGGAAACTCTGATAATTCGTTTGATAGAGTGTGTGTTTTCTCCTGGGAAACCTTCCCCCCATGTCTGCATGAGCTAGCACCTTCAGAACATAGTCAAGTTTAAACCATGAACTAAAGAGCACTTTAAAAATGGAAATATTTTTATTTACACAATAATGCAGAAGACTACACTGAGCCCTTTAAGTGACTTTCTTGCTACTTCCATCAAGAATAAAAGAAAGAGTCAGCAGCCATGGAATGACAAAAGCACAACACCCAAAGATGGAGAATTCTGCATATGACCAATTATAAAACTATTAAGCTTCAGCTCTTTTACAGCAAGAGGCAAAATAACCCATTAAACTGAAAACTCTCCTACCCTTCCCTCCACGGGCCACACAAACATTAACGTTGCATTTATTAGGATGTATTTCCTGTGCTCTATCAAGCTGACTTTTAGCAATTGTATTAATACAGTCCTCTCACTCTGCACATATATCTGAATGATGGATTTCCTCACTTGAGGTTTGTAGAAAGAGTGGAGTGAATGAAATAAAGTTTAGAAAGAGCCATCATGATCTGTAATGGTGGCTACTGAATCAAGACAAGATGAAACATCTTTTCTCATTTATTTGAATGAAAAGTCTACTGTATATTTATTTCCTGCATACGGGGCTACTTGTTGCATAATGGAGAACAAGCATTTTTTTATTTGGAGGTAAGGGTTTGTGTGCTCAAGTTTCTATGGGCCTACAAAGTTAATCTTGTTTTAGGATTAAAATAAAACATATATTTCTGTAAATAGATATGGTTAAGCAATCAGCAACTGTGATGTCTTTAAACCACTATAAATTCAGGATAGGAATATCTGCAATTACTTTAAGCATTTATGCATTTGTGCAACAATTGAGCAGTATACATAGTGGTTTGTTGTCAGACAAAATTAAGTTTGAATCCAGACTTTGCCACTTACCAGCTATGTGACTTCAGGCTACGAAAATAACTTTTCTTAGCTGAACAACAGGGATAAGAATATGTACATTGCAGGACTACTGTGAGAACTAAATGAAATGAAGTACTTTTAGCACACGGCACAGTGGCTCATAGTAAGGACTCAAATTATTATTATGGTTACTACTACTTTTGTTGAAAAAAGATTAGAAAGTCTGTTTGCATAAAATGTGATATATATCCTATATCATTGAAATTTCATATATTTGATTTTTGACTTTATAATCTAATAATGTGATTCAAAAAACATTTAGTCGTAAATATAGTTGAAAGCAGGTTACTTGTCAAACATGAAGAAGGTTGACTCAACACTCTTTCAGACAGATATTTACCTGTACATAGATTTTATTGTTTTGATTTTTTAATTGCAGAAAACATATATATTGACTATGTCAATTCACAAAAGGTCCATTAATTAACCAGACTGACTATATGTTGCATAAATATCATTTTACATAGAGATCATATATGCATTTTAGTGGTTGGGAAATGTTTGCAGCTGTTTTTAATTGTCTACTTAACGTAAAAAGGAACAAGAAGCAGAGTTAGGCTTGTTGCTTACTGTAGAGTGACCCAGGAGTTTAATGTACTTTGTATTCCATTATACTATGAAAATGTTTCTGTGCCCTGGGGATATCAACAAAAGATTTGCTTTAATGAAAGGAACCAAGTATGGGTCCAAAGCTTTCAAATAGGAGGCCTATATATCCTGCAGTTTACATAAGAAGTGTCCGCCTTCTCTCTCAACTGCATCAAGATAGGGAAGATGTGATCACAAAGGCTGAAAGCAATTACAGTAAATGTTGGGAAGAGAAGGACATCGAGTTTTGAATGTCCCAAAGCTGAGCTAAAAGAATTATGTTTAAAGTAAAGAAAGTGTTATCTACAGCAAGATTTTTCACTCAATGAATGCCAGTCAGTGAACCTTACATTAATGTAGAAAATCAGCTGTTTTTGCTATAATGCTTTCAACTGCACATGGCTAAAATCAAACTCAAAATAGTAAAAAGAAATGTATTTCAAAGAATAACACGTCCTAGAAACTCACAGACACATCTAGATTCGGATATAGTTGAATGTAGGAGTTCCAGAATATCATCAGGGCTCCCCCTCTCTCCCACCACTCAGCCCTACTCACGTCTCCTTGACTATACGCTACAGAAAGTTGCTCCTTGTGTTGGATGGCCACTGGGAGCCCCAGAATCACATCTCCCCAGCTTAAAAATTCCAGAGAGAGGAGATAATGTTCTCGTTCATCTCTGAGAGAAACATCTTGGGGAAGATTCTAATTGGCCTGGATGAGGTCAAATGATGACAAAGGAACCAATCACCTGCTTTGCTTGACCTGGGCCACGTACTTCATCCCTGGGACCAGGAAGATAGGCGGGATGTCATCATTTCTCAGTTTGGGGAGAGAAAGGTCTGATATTTTTCCAAGATGAATGAGAATACTACATGGAGATACAAAAGCTGTAGCTTGCTGCTACTGTAAATTCCATAGTTCTCACTCCCTGCCTTGTGTCTTATGAACATGCAGTAAGCTGACCTGAGAGATCATTTTCCCTACCAGCAGCCTTGATATATATTATTGAGAAGTTAACTGTAAAATAATATAGAAGCAGTCTGAATATAGAAATTAACTTGACTAGTAATGACCAAGACAGCTGTATGAAAATATATTTTAAAAGTTCCTACAAACTCACCAAAAGTGGGAGCTGGAAATGCAAAGACAGTTTTGACAAGAGAAAGTTTTTTTCCAAGCTAAACAAAAAAGATTACAGACTTTTAGAAACCACATTTTTAAAGAAAAAAAAAAATCAGATAAGGAAAATGAGGCCTAGAAAAAGTAAGAGATTTATTTAGGGTAACTTAGCCAGTTAACGGCAGGATTGCGACTAAAACACACTGTATAATCCAAGTATGGTCTTTTAAACCTATGATATAACCTGTATATATGTAAGAAATACAGCACTTGTCATTTGTTAATCTCCAAATGTTCATGAAGTTGAAGTATATGTATTTACTGTTTCAAGTATTCTTAAAGAGAAAAATGCCCGAAGACATCTTAATTGCATGGGTGTGTATACAAGAAATACACGTGGAGATGTCTTCAAATATAATATGTGCATGTCTTCATTCCTTCCCTCTGCTCTTTTTAAAAATGCCCCTTTAAAAGTTTCCCACTCACCATCTGTTAGGCAAATTTCCTAAAACACAGCAAATGTGGAGGCAGAGATTGTTATAGAGACTATTCCAAACGGCAGTGACACCTATACTTAGGAAATTATAAAAAGCGTAGGTTAAAGTTGTTTTTTTAATAAATTTCACCACTGTAGTAATACCACACCACCCTATGTGCTCAGCGCGATAGGATTACATAAGATGGAGAGAGAGAAAATGAAAAAAAAATCTAGGTATTTATGTATAAAATATTATCCCAAAAGTTTGATATTACATTCAAATTTCAATTAACAGAAGGAAAACATTGACACATTTACTAAAGCATTTCATTTATGGTATAAGGTCCACAGACTTAGATTTGCATTATGCTCCAACAAGGATAGAGTTGACCACTTTTTCCAGCTACTTGCTTTGGGAGAAAAAAAAAATTCACCTGCCTGAATCAGATGCCATTCAATTCCAAATCTACAGCATAGGCCATGTCACTACACATGAAATATTATTCATTCAGAGTTAGGATGTAGCAAGAGTAATTTATACTCTGGGAGTGTTTGCTCTCAAGTCAATAACAGAGAAGCCTTGAATTAAAATGTTCCCATTACTTTCTGCTATAATATATCTTACTTATTGCCCATAAAACAGTGGTCAGAGGAGATTTATCTATTGGTCACCATATTATATAACCTCTCCACTTTAAGCCATCCCAACTCTGTGATGATTTTTTAAAAATATATTACTTATAGTCAATATTAATTTATCTTTAATCTTTCTTAGCATTAGAAAAGTATTATTTTGCACAAGCTTAGGAACAAATCTCCAGAAATTCCTCCCTGATGTTTCTTTGAGGCTGAAAATGCATTGCAGGGCAGTTGCAGTGATTTAATTCTAGTTGGCAGAGCCCTGGCCACACACTAATTTCATTAGCCTCAAATTCCTGGATTGATTTGAAGACCCACTGGATGTGATTCCCGTCCTCAGACATGTCATTTACTAACCCACTCAGTGTGTAAAGAGAGGAGAGAAAGAGGACTTGCTAAGCTCATATCTTCAATCTGGTACCCCAGCAGTCAAATGAAAATTCGAAGTCAGAGACACCATTTACATTTGAGTAGTCCATTCTTGCCCAGGTCCAAATTTTCAGGAAGGAACTTTATTCCTGACTTTGGTGGGGGCAGTAGCATTTGTTCCATCTATGACCATTTCATTTCTCGCTCCTTCTCTGCAGTGCTCAGCACCTCCCATTTAAGTCCCTAAGTATTCCCTCTCCTAGCCTACAGGCTTATCTCACTATAAATGTATATCTCAAGTGATCAGTTTGGCATGGTCCCTACAGCAACCTGCAGGGACCAGAGGGAAAAAGAAAACTCAAACCACCAGAAAGCTAGGAATTCAATCATTTGGAGGAGTTTCTTTTAAATAGGACAATCTTAATTGAACTGAACCTTGCGATCCCACAGGAGATTCACTATGTCCTTTTTCTCTCCCTCTAAGTGTGCTTTGAACAATGGGTATGTGTATCATTATTCTCTCTACTCATTTTGCAGGCTTATAGAAACTAGAAAACTGAGGACTGGAATTACACGACAGGAGCTTCTAAGATCACACGCAAAAAGGGTTACTGGAAGAGATTGTTGGTATATGAAATACATATTCCAACACGGGCAGTGATTAACCAGGACACATACAAATCAACTGTTTTAACTAGCTTGCACGCATCCCAAGCTACAAGTTGGTGCATTCCTCAGACTACCAGCCTCTTCTCAATAAGTGCAGGTGAAAACCAGGGGCTCTTTCTCCCTCAGCTATTCAATCCAACGTGAATAGCTGCAATTTACAAATTAGAGGCAAATGACAGTATTTTCTCCGAATGGTTTTACTCCCAAGCCATAATGCTAACGCTAACATTGGGTTCCTTCCTCCTCAGCTCAGGGAATGGAGAAAATAATGTAAGACCAGCCCTCCGCCTCCCCCGCCAACTTTTTAACCCCTAGCAAGTTGCCTCAGGTTCACACACCAGAGGAGGAATCAGCTCCCCCTGGAATCTTTTTCAGGAAACACAGTCCCTTAGCCTAGTCTGTAATCCCTTTCTTGACTTTAACATTTCACTCTTTTTTCAGACAGAGACAGGCTCATCTGCAGTACTGCCCAGGTGAGTGAACAAACAGGCAAAATAATTTTACAATGCTAAACACAAAATATTTTGTGCCTTTAATCCCAGGGGCTAACAGGGAAAACACTGTCACCTCCCCCAGCTCCCAGTGGTTCTCAGGTAATGTCTCTGACATCCTCTCCCGCCTGCACTGCTACTGCAATTTGTCTAGCTTTAAGCTCAACGATGAAGGAAGCACTCAGGGTTTCAGCTACAAGCCAGGTTCTTCCCAAAAGCAAGGAACTCAAAGTGATGGCTAGCCCCAGAACACTTTTGGGTTTGCAAGCCTCCAAGGATTTCCATGATGGCACTCAGGAAGTGTCAGAGGGGCTATGCAAGCTGCAGCCTTGGATGGGCACTCCTCTTTCCTGGATGCAAACTTCACACTCCTGGAGGTGATGTGGTGACAGCCTGGGTCTCACAGAGTCCCCTTCTGAAGCCCAACACCTTTAGGGAAAGCACTTGAGAGGGGCCGGTTCTCTAGATATGAGGAGCATAAAGGTGCCAGGATCGGCATGTACATCTGCCGAAGAGATTAGCTGGGTTTGGGTACCACCAGCCAGGTAGAGAGCCGCTATGCATTGGGAAAGGGTCATTTTAATACTGAGATGAACCAAGAACTTGGGAGTGAAGACAGAGGAGGAAAGGAGGCAGAGGTTGAAAGGGAGAGAAAAAATAGAGAGAGAGAGAAAAAAAAAAAAAAAAAAAAAAAACCAGCAAGGAGACAGAGACAGAAAAAGAGAGTGATGCACATATATGGAAAGACAGAGAGGAGGGAACCTACAATCACAGAGACCCTGAAACTCAATTTCCAAACCCCAAAGCCACTAATTCCTACCCAATGCAGCTCAGGAGCCATGGGGCAGAGACTGCTGGAGCAGGAGGCGAGAGAACACTGCGGTAGAACCCACCGCTCAGCGGCCCCGGATCCGCCTTCCTCCCATTTTTTCTCTGTCTCCCTCCGGGCACCGGAGCAGGAGGACCACGGAGCCCTGCTCCACGCACCCCTCTGCCTCCCAACGGGCGCTTCATGCCTCGCTCCGGGAATCGTCCTCCAAGCCGAGGATTTGGCTTGGGGTCTGCGTCAGGGAGATAGTGGGTGATGGGGGGGGAGGAGGGAGGAGGCAGGGAGAGCGATTTTGTTTCGCAGTTAGCATGAGCTCATCCCTGGGCTGAGGTCTGAAGTGGCAGGAGTGGAAAGCTGATCGCCCAGCTCCGGCCAGTGGCAGGATCGCAAATGTAATTTAGACGGTGCAAAATATTGCCTGGAGCAAACCAACTGGGGGTCACGTCTGCAGGCAGCATCTCTCCACCTGAGGAAGGTCCCAGTACCTCGCGCCCTGGGCTCTTGCGGAGGCTGGCTACAGGTCGGGAAATCGACCCGAGGGAGATGGGGACTTAACATCCATATCAAGGCTAAGACCGAGCCCTCGATTTAAGAAGTGCCTCCTTAAGGTTGTCTCCAAATTTTCCAAGGGAGTGCAGGTTGGCAGGCTGGCTTGGGGGTGGGAAGCTGGGGAGTTGGGAAATGCCCGGTTTCGAGGCATCGTCTCATCTTTCCTATTCCATTCGCCTAACCAGCTCTCCTAGGAGCCCGGCACTTTTACGAGCCTGTTTTCGGACCATATTTCACCCTAATGCAAACCCATTTAAATCATCGCCTTGTTTTTCGCAGATTGCTTCTTGTAAATGGGGCCATAAATCCAGGATGTCAAGCCGGATGGAGTGGAGCGTGGACAGGGGAGAGATGGAAGGGAAATAAACCAAGCAGGGAAGGTATCTCCTCGGGCGGGGTGGGAGGGATTCGGCAGGATCTCCAGGGTGGAAATGAGCGAAGGCTGACCTGACCCGAACCACCGGAGTCCAAACCAGCTTTTAGGGTTAAGGGCTCAGGTAGCCACGGTGTGCTCCGCCCCGGAGGGAGCGCCCCCCTACCTGGAAGAGCCTCAGGATGTTGGCTACCATGATGGAGACCGAACTCCCCGAAGCCCCAATCACTCCAACTACTTTCTCCGGCTTGACGAAAACCGGGGGTTCGCCGTTGGTGCAGCGCACGTCGGAGGTGTCCTTCTGGATGAGCGCCTGGACGAAAGTGAGCGACTGTTCGAGCGCGTAAGTGTCCCTGGAACAAGTGTCCAGGATCCGCGCGCCCAGCGTCACGTTGGGCAGTAGGTTGGGATCACTGTTGATCTGGTCCAGGGCGTAAAGCATCGCTTCCAGCCTGTGGATCCCGTTCTCCCTCTTGATGTCACCGCAGGGCATTCCGCTGGGACCCTTGGCGTGCACTGGGAACAGCCCCCCGAGGGTGACGTCCCCCTCGATCCGGATTGAGTGCGGGGCGTACATCTCCTGGCCGCGCGCCGCCGCCGCCAGCGCGCACAGGAGCACCTCCAGCACGCAGCAGGGGAACTTCATCAAAGTCAGGACGCGGAGCAGCTTCCTCAGCTGGACCATGCTGCTCCGGCTGCTGCGGTGGCGGCGGCAGCGCTGGAAGGGACGGTGGTGGGCTCGCCGAGGTCCGGGCCCCTCAGGGCGAGCTCCTCCAGGAAAGCCCAGGGGCTCCTGCAGGCACGGAGGGTGGGGGAGTCCGGGGAGGGGCGACCAGAGTGGGTGAGGGGTCCCGCGGTGCCTGCCAGCCTGGGGCGCCTCGCGCTCTCGGGTTAGCCGGCCGGCGCGCCGCGCTCGCGCTCACCGGCTTGCCGCTCGCTCTCTCCAACAGCCCAGCACTGGGGAGAGGGCAGGGATTGCTATCGCTTTAAATGGTCGTTCGGCTCCCTCTCCTCCTCCTCCCACTCCCTCCCTCCCTCGCTGGCTCTCCTTCTCTCCCTACCCTTCCCAGCGCCAGCCCTCCCCACTGGTTTGCATCATCACGCAGGGAGGGGCTGCGTGCTGAGGTAAGGGGGGGAAATGGGTGGGCGGCTGGGGAATCGGGGGAGGTTTCCTCAGAATGGGAGTTTCGTGGTCCCCAGGGAATCTAGGGATTGCGGGGAGCAAGTAAGAGCCTAGCCCTCGCCCCCAACTCACTGTGGAAGCCTCCCTACCCACACCCACGTTCTGGGCACGGGTGTCATCAGCCGCGGGATGGGGCGAGGACGTCGTGCTGAGTGCTCCCAAACCCTAGGTCCGGAGCCTAGGCTCTTAGATCTGGGAGAACACGAGGGAGAGGCAGAGAAACCAGTGAGGGAGGGGCGCGGGAAGACCCTAGCTAGACTACTCCTGAGCCGCCTGTGCTAGTTCTTGCTAAGAAAGCCACACAAGCACACAGGAGCCTGATTCATGACTTAAAGACGCTTCATCCAAAGGGGTCTCCAGGGCCAGGCGCTGAGCTTGGCTGAAGGGAAACAGAAGTCAAGAGGAGACGCTAGGCATAGGAGTGCATCCTTGGTCTTCAGTAGTCACTAGAGTCAGAGCTCCGTGAACTGACGCGTTTCCCCAGCACGTCTGTGTCAAAAACCTCGGACGCATCCCTTCTCTTTACTTCGCTGCGGAGATGGAACAACTGAGAACTCCGCAGACAGCCTTTCTTCTCTAGCACTGACAGGTGTAAGTCTCCCTCCTACCTATTTCCAGAGATGCATCTGGTGCACCTGGTGATAGTTTTTGCCAGTAAGAAACAGCAGGAAAGAGGTGATGGCAGGAAGAAAAAAGAGGGGGCAGGCAGAAGTGTCCCCATTGATTGGGAATGCCTTTCTCTTTCTCTGGCTGGGGTTAGGGGGCAAAGTCAGGATGCCAGAACAGGTTGCAGTGCAATTGAGAACCTCTTTATGAACGGTGTCTCCTCCTGCAGGTCCAGACCACGTTTGGCCCATTAAAGCAACAAGTGGCTCTACTTCCAATTCAAGGAAAGCGAATGTCTGTCCTTGGGGATGGGAGTGAACTTAAAGAGGTTAAACCAACTCTTCCTGAGGCTTTCTGTTGGAATGCAGCAAAATCATATTATACAGATTTGAGGGTGGAGAGAAAACCAGAAACAAGACTATACTTTTTGTTTTTGTTGATGATGTAATGAAGAAACCTATCATTGTAGGGGGAAAAAAAAGTCAAAAGGCACCTAGTTGGTTGTCTCTGCCACCAAATACTTGTGTGCTCTCAGCACTTCTGTTCCTCTGTCTGGGTTTTAGTTTCCCCATCTGGAAAATGATGAGATTGAATTGGATGCCCTCCAAGTTATCTTTTAACTCTCAAATCATCTGTTAAAATAGGTCATGTCCCTTTGGCCATGATGCTCTTTTTAGGCCAATATTTTCTATTGTATTATGTGCACACCAGTTTTTGTATATCCAAAGAACACTACGAAGGTTTCCTGATATAGAGGGTTTTTGTTGTTGTTGTTGTTATTTCCTGTCAGGGACATCCCATCATTTTTTTTTTTTTTTTTGGATATGCCCCTCTTGCTTGTTTCAATGTTTATGGTTTCAGGAGAACTGATCCCACTGCCTGTGATCAAGTCTTGGCTAATCAGAACATCAGATCCTTCTGGCTGTAGTGCTGTTCCAGGATGGGCAGAAAGTCCAACCAGAGCCATTCAGGGATAATCCCTGGACTTTTGCTGGGGCAGCCAGGATGGAGACATAGGGTTATCACTATCACACAGGCAATCTCTGTATAAGTCAGATTAAAAGGGGCCCCTTCCACAAAATACTTTGTTTCTCTTTTGGAAAATTGTCGTGCTATTCTGATTTTGTCAAAAGAATATATTTTCTGTCACCTTCCAGAAAACAGTGCTGTAATTAATATACAAATCTACTCTGTGCACAATGTGCCTGTGAATCACCTTCAGACTCAATGCCTTGCTACACAAATGCACAAGTTGAATTACCGAATGCCATGATGGCCCCTGTTCCTTCCTGCAAGTTGTGGAGCTATAAGAATATAAGCCTAAAGCTGTGCCAGGGACTTCCACAAGAACAGGGAGATATTTGAACCCCAAAGTAAGAGAGACAAATACATAGAGATAGAGATAGAGATAAATAAAGAACGAGAGAGAGATTGAGGCTTAATTAAAACATTTGCATTCCTGGATCCAAGCATGCTTGAAGAATTGCCTCTGGACTTTTAAAATTATATAGCACTTTCTTTCTGTTTGAAGACAAAAGAATCCTCTTCTAATTCACCTGTTCTAGTACACAAGACCAAAAAGGTGAAATAGCTGAACAGATACTCTGTTAGCGCAGCATCAACTCATTTGGAAAAAGATATAAATAAAGTAATAGAGAGGCATACTTAGGAACACACATACTACGATCCTAGTGTTTAAGCATTAGCACCTCAGGTTGTCTTTGACAGAGACTACTATATCCTTATTTCATTTTTAAGTTCAGGCTATTTATTACAAACTTGTTGACAAAAATATTTGGAGAGTTGGAGTAACAAGTAATGTCACTTGATTTTTCACCTGCACATGTCTCGGTTCATGCCCTGTGCTTCCATTTTCATTTCCCATCCAATGATTGCTCAATAAATATTTCTTGGCTGACTGTTGAATGCTGCCTTATTCTGCATTTTCTCTTTGCTCTGCTCCTTCTCCCCAAACATCTGGCAGCAATCATTATCTTTCCTTTATTGCCGTCATCTGTGTGCATGTCATATTTCCCTTGCCAAGTTGTAAGATCCTTGAGGGTAAGGGCTGGATATTATTTATCTTTTTATCCAGGACCATGTTTCAAATGATGTTTTGTGCCTAAGAAGCACTAAGGTGTTGAATGATTCAGAACTGGTTTTGCCATTCTCCACTGCCTTTATTTGACAGTGACCAAAACTTAAAGTGGGCAGAGCAGGAATGCTGACAGATAAATCATTTTCCTCTCAGTTGCTATAGACAGTTTCTAGAACTTAAAAGATAATTAGTAAATTTTGAAGTAATTTTGTTTTTTAAAAAATGTGCAGGACTAAAATATTCTAACTTTAAAGAACTTAACTCTCAGGTAAAGCTTTGATTGGTCCCTCCTGAGTCAAATGCTCATTTAGAAATTAATAATTGTGGCCATACCCATAGGCTGGTTAGAGGAGCTCAGAAGCATAGACCTATTTTTCTAGCCAGGCACCAGCACCACTTAAACTACATGGAAAGAGAAGTCCGCTACCAGAGAAACTGGAAAGTGATGCTGAGCTTGCAAAATCACTACATATCTAGTACACATGATTTATAATTCACCTTTATACCTTTAACCGTGGCAAAGGATCTGGCACTTGATAATGAACACGGTATTTGTTTTGTTTGGTTTTCTGAGATTATACAGACAGAAAATCTCTGTGTAAGACAGGTTTATGTAAAATTGGGCCAGTGTTCTAATGTCTGATTTAATTGGCGGAGAACCTAGTTTTAGGTACAAAGATTGTAAGCTGTAAAATGTATTCACAGGCTTGGTTCTATTTAGTAATCAATCTGTCCTCCCTGAGGGGTTAATGAAAAGTAACTAACTAAACTTAAGGTCTCAGTCTTACTTTACATTTGTTTGTTTTCTTGAATATCTTAATTTTACTTATTTTATTTGTTGTTCTGCTGCCAGAAGATGTTCTACTCTTCAACATCTTCTGCAGGAAATAATATTTGCACTTCCAGTTCCCACTATATTTATTTAAATCCAATTTGTAATCTACAAGTGTGTCTTCCTTAACCACTGCTACTTCTGCTATGGCCACGAATGCACTTTGGCTATTCTTCTATCCTTTATATAGTTCTTCATCTGTAACTTTTCAAAACACAATCTCACATTTTATTGTACTTTTGAATGGGTGTTCACTTTATCTTGGAGAGAGAGAGAGAATATTCCATTTTCGTCTGTTACACTTTTTTGCTGTATCTATTTGTAATAGACACCTTTTGTCACTTAACTAGCATCCGTTCATCCATTTTCTGATCCCATTTCATTAAGAAACCTTGGTATTGTACAGAAAAATTCACTCCAGAGAGTTTTCAATGGGCGGATTAAAATTGATCCCTACTGGTAATCCTATCTTCCTTTCTCATAGTTCATTTAGGAATTCAAGGCAGTGACACCTAGGGAAAGGTTTGATGGGGGTTTCTGAAAGCATTTCTTGTGTCTGGCATGATTGTGTGTAGATATGAGACCCAGGATTATTGTAATTCTTTCACTAGCTGCCTGAAGATGAGTTCAATACACAGAGTCCCGGCACCACTAGATCAAATTATCCCCAATGCTTCCTCTTTTGATTTCCAGTTATATAAGCCAAGAAATCTGCTCATTGCATAGGAAAGTATTAGTTGTGTTTTCTGTTACTTGCAGCCAAATGCATGCTAAGTGTTACTAAAAGTATTTATATTATTATTAATTAATAGTATATGAATACATTTATATTAATGTACATTTTATATGAATAATGAATATTACCAAGAGCTTATATTTTTCACGTTTACTAGGTACCAGGCACAATATATATCAATTCTCAAGATAATCTCATTTTATATATATCATCATTATTATTGTTATTTCATAGATCTGAAAATGGAGGCCCAGGAAAGTAAAAAGTATAGTTTAATCAATATGCTGCCATTTGTTACTGCCTCTTTAATTTCTCTTCCTTACCATCTTGTTGCCTTGAAGCTTACATATCTTAAGTCCAGACTCCAGATGCTCTATGAGTGCTCTGTATCATCAGTTGCACTCAATTCAGAAAGACCTTACTTGTTACATCCCTCAGATCTCATTGGCCTTTGGATGTAGTATCTGGGAAGCCACAAGGAGAGTCTCACCTAAGGGCCAAAGGAAACTTCACTCCCCAGTTTTCTTTCTTCTCAGGTCTCAATGTTTCCACTCATTTATTCTCTCAGTACATAGGGAGGACTGTTTTGTCCTGCCATTTGGGTAGGTATATGAAACAACAGCTTTGGGGCAAGTCATTCATACAGTAAGTGATTCTCCAGGTACAAATCTCTCTCCATCATATTTTGTACTACAATTTAAAAAAACCAATTGTTCCTTCCAGAGCTGTGACTCAGAGAACAAAATGGCTTTGACTTAATAGGCAAAAACTGTTCTCTGCTTTAAAATTGCTGGACAAGGCCTGTCTAGAAGGTCTTGTACCTCACCCTACCCCTATAATTCTTTCAATCTTCCTACAGTGCCTCTTAGGTGTGTAGAGCATGAATATCCCTTCCCTCCTTTTGGTAACATCATCAGCCATTCCTTTGGGAAAGCACCCTTCTCCTTTTTTAGGAGTTGAGATGGATCCTAATGCTCCATCTACCCAAATTCAGATATGGGCACACATCTAGGGTTGGCTGAACTGAGCTCTTTCTTCCCCTGGTGGAGCTGATGAGTCCAAAGATAGGAAAAGAACTTGAAATGTTATGTATGAATACTGGAAGTCAGATGTTCTTCTCCTAGCTAAATATATATGAAGACAGAGACCTGGTGCTTCTAGCAAGTGTTGTTTCCACAACATGAAGAAAGTTTGTCTGAGAATAAAATCAACCTACACGGCAGGGCACAGTGGCTCACGCCTGTAATCCAAGCACTTTGGGAGACTGAGTCGGGTGGATCACTTAAGGTCAAGAGTTTGAGACCAGCCTGGCCAATATGGTGAAACCTCATCTCTACTAAAAATGCAGTAATTAGCTGGGTGTCATGGCGCATGCCTGTAATCCCAGCTACTTGGAAGACTGAGGCAGGAGAATCATTTGAACCAGGGAGGCAGAGGTTGCAATGAGCCAAGATTGTGCCACTGCACTCCAGCGTGGGCAATGGAGTGAGACTCCATCTCAAAAAAAAATAAAAATAAATCAACCCACACAAGGAAGCAAATCCACGATATGAAAAGAAAAGCTCTGACAAAGTCTCCCAAGACAGTGGATCCAGTAATGTCTCTAACTGTACTTGCCTTCAAACATTTCCTTTTGTCACCCAATATATTTTATGCTTTGCTTAAGCTAGTTTGACTCCAGTCTCTCAAAATTGAGGGTACTAATTTAGATGGTTACTGTTTCAAGATAAGCAGCTATTAATTCGTAGCTACTGATTCTTATACTCCTCTGAGAATGAACTATGGAAAGTTTAGAACTCTATGACATAAGAGCATAGTAGCCCTGGAGTCAGTTCTTGATTTGACTCCAGACCTTGTGGATATACTATCAAACTCCACACTACACTGGTTTTAAATGACCAGTTGAGTGGGAAGTAAAATTAAAACTGAAAAAGGATTGAGTATAACTGATGGACCTTTAAATTGTCTTAAAAATACAATTTATGTTCATCTCATGATAAGAAATGTAACAATACTACAAAACAATACGAAATTAGCCAGATGTAGTGGCATGTATCTTTAGTCCCAGCTACTCAAGATGCTGAAGTAGGAGGATGGCTTGAGCCCTGGAGGCAGAGGTTGCAGTGAGCCATGATTGTGCCACTGCACTCTCACCTGGGAGAAAGAGACAGACCCTGCCAAAATAAAAGAAGAGGAGAGGAGAGGAGGGGAGGGGAGGAGAGGGGAGGAGAGGAGGAGAGGGGCAGCAATAGTGTAGATTTTTATATGTGTGTGTTAGATATGTAGGATATGATATTTTGCCTATTTAAAGCTGGTAGTAATTGTAAAGTAGTACAGTTTGCTTTATTGTAAGAATCAAACCACACAGCCCTTGCATTCTAAAGACCTGCTTATCTATGGGAAATGGAGGCATTTGAATATGCTGGTTGAACCTCATGTATTTCTTGAATCAACTCTGACTAATGTGTGAGGCTTATTCTGTTTATTGAAGACCTACTCTGTATTAGGTACTGAAATGGGCAGTTTATATGCAATGCATCATTTAATCTCTGCAATGAATCTATGAAAGTGTTTGCTATTATTGATATTATCCTAATTTAAACAGAAATACTGATAGTAAATAACACTTTTCTGGTACTTTCATTGATCCAGGTACTGTTCCAATGATGTACACATGCTGATATATTTAATCCTCATAGTAAATTAGGGATTTATTTAATTCCTCAAATACATAAGGTAAGTACTTTTATAATTACCTCTATTTTTCAGATAAAGAAATTGAGCTGCAAAGTTACTAAAAATTTTGCCAATCTCATAAATATAGTAAGTGCCAGAGCTCAGATTTGAACCCAGAAAATCTATCTCCAAGGTCTGTGTTTCAGTCACTATGCTTCCTAGCTTGTGGGTACGGAAGCATAGCACACTTGCGTCTGTGTTCCCCAGACATGCTTTTAACTACGTACTCTATTGCTTGTCTGTTTATTAGTGGATACTGATTTATATCAGCAGGGGGTTCCTGAATTTTTACTCTTTGGGAAGACACCTTCACAGCATGTCTAGTGAAACGACTGGCACCCACTTGTGCAATTGCTGTTTTTTTTTTCCTCTTCCCACCATCATATGCATGGTCCATATAAGAGGCAGAGAATGTCTGTTCTCTATCTGTCTTCTAGGCCTGCATATGGCTATGAATACCTCTACTGTATCTTAAGGTCCTGGACAAGCTTCTTTGCTTTGTTAGGACCCTCTCTCTGTGTGATGTCCTGCTGCAGCTTATTGAGATGCTACTGTCAACCACCCCTAAAACCCTGACACTGCCAAGTTCAAAGCCTACCTGAAACAAGCTCAAGTTCATTGCCTTACTTGAAGTGAGTTGATGGTATGTTTTCCTTTCTGGCTATTACTTGATTCAATAAATATTAACTGAGTACAATAACATTGTTTTCACAATACCAAAACTTGGCCATCCAAGTAAGTTTTGTGTCTTTCAGGGTAGTCAATTTGGATATTATAGATCTATTTCTAAAATGTTCAAAATATTGGGCGATTCCCTCTGGGAAATGTCTTAATATGTTTTAATATGTCTTATGAGACCATCTACTATATTGTTTAATATTCACCTCATTTAAGAGTCAAACAATATCTCTGTAGTTATTCATATATGTTCCTTACAAGTATTGATTCTTTGTGATTTTGGCCCATTTCTCATTATCCTTTCTACATAGAAATTGTGTAAGACAAGTTGATGCTAGTATCTTAGCCATACCAGTTCTTTATTTTACAACTTTGATTGTTCAGTCCCTCAGATACCCCACACACAAAAAAAAAGAAAAAAAAAAACAAAAACGGGTACTTATAAACCACAAAAATTGGGATCTAGCCTCATTTCTGTGGGAGATGGTAGAAGGTAAGCTCTTGTGCACATTCATTCAGCCAATCAATCTCGATTGAGAACTTTTGCTTCCTCATGATGAACTAATTGGTCCGAGGCTTTCCCTCTCACTTACTCCCAATCATTAGAAAATCAGACAGAACATATGAAAGAACTTGTTTAAGCCATTGGGTAATTAGCAGCTCCAGACCATGATTCCCAAAGAAGGGGAACAAATTAGGAGAGCTCTATGAATGTCATGACTTTCTGCTTCATGCCACTATTCAGACCCAAGCTGACCATGACAGACTGATACATTTGAGGAGATAGAGATCAGAGTTCAGAGAGGTTAAGGAGGCTATCACCTGCATCTTGATGAAGGCTACACACACAAGATGAAGGCTACACACAAAAAGAGGACCAGAAACCTGTATGAGGTTCCCTTGAAGTTTATCTGAACACTAAACTGTGAAAACATAGGATGAGGATCTGGGACACCAGGAAAACAACAACTTTTTGGGAACTGCATCAGAGCTCATGCATTGCCAGGAGACATTTGTGCTCTGACCCTTGTTGACCAGGAGACATTTGCAGAGCCCTTGTTGAACTCTCAGAGCATTTAGTAGAGACTCTAGAAAGATTACACTTTAATAGTAGGCCTAAACACCCAACCTAAAACATCTTAGAAACAAGTCTGGAAAGCTTCACGCTGATCTGCAAGTAACTTAAGCCTGCTAAAACAAAATATAACAATTTTTAAAGGTAGACAGTGTAATACTGACACTTAACCCTGTTACATTTACATTGGGCAGAAGAATCCAGTGAAAATTATAAGGCATGTAAAATGCAGGAGAAGAATAAAAACAAATTTTGGAATTATATATTTTTGAATCAGCAGACAAATACAATAAAACAGCAAGGCAGACAGAATACTAAAATAACCCCAATGGTTCTATTATATTACATGATGATAGGGCTTGTACAGACATAATTAAGGTTATTAATCAGTTGATTTAGATAGAGAGATTATCCAGATGAGCCTAACCTAATCACATGAATCCTTTAAATGTAGAGGCTTTTCTTTGGTTGGTTGCAAAAGAGGAAGTCAGAGAAATTTGAAGCGTGAGAGAGATTTCACTCTGTAGTTCAGCCTACAGAATGGTAAGATAAATGACTATTGTTTTAAGCCACTAAAACTAATATAAACAGCTAATGTAAATATTCTCAAGAATTTGAGGAAAACATGAGCATAATGAGGAGAAAAGTGGAAAACATAAAAAAGAACCAATTGGAATGTCTAGAGCTGAAAAATACAATATAGGAAATAAAATATCTGAAATTCATTGCCTATATGTAACAACAGTTGCACATTGCAAAATTAAACATCAAAGAACTTGAAGATACGTGGAACACTGATCAAAATCGACTTCATAGTATTCCATAAAATAAGTCTGAATACACTAAAATATATTGAACTTATTTTGACAATGAGGACATTAAATTAAAAATAACAAAATGTCTGAAAATCACCTTGCATTTATACATCAAACAGTACACTTTCAAATTACCTACAGTCTAAACAAAAACTTTATTTATTAAAAAGTACTAGAAAATATTTTAAATGACTGACAACAAAAGCAACCTGTTGAAATTTATAGTGTGTAGCCTAATACAGGTCTTTGGAAGATATTGAAAGCTTAAATCCTTATATTAGAAAAACAAATTTAAATTTGATTAGCTAACCTGTGCATTAAGAACTAGAAAAATATAATGAATTTAACCCAAAGTAGAAAAAATAAATAATAAAAAGCATAACTCAATCAGAGAAAACATGTAAAAATAGAGAAAAAAATCAATAATACCAAAGCTGTTATTTGAAAAGACTAGTAAAAGTGACAATGTATAGCTGGACATATTAAGAAAAGAGAGAAGAGAGAAATGACTGATATAAAATGAGTGAACATCACTCTAGACCCTATACTCATTAAAAACATAAGAAGGCAGGTGTGGTGGCTCATGCCTGTAATCTCAGCACTTTGCTGGGGCCAAGGAGAGCAGATCAAATGAAGCCAGGAGTTCGAGACCAGCCTGGGCAACATGGAAAAACTCCATCTCTACTAAAAATACGAAAATTAGCCAGGCATAGTGGTGCATGCCTGTAGTCCCAACTATTTGGTGGGCTGAGGCGGGAGGTTCACTTGAACCTGGGAGGTGGAGGTTGCAGTGAGCCGAGATTACAACACCACACACCAGCCTGGGTGACAGCGAGACTCTGTCTCTAAATAAATAAGAAAATGTTATAAGCAATTTTATGTTCAAAAAATGGATAACTAAATGAAATGAGCAAATTTATTAAAAGGCATAATTTACTAAAACTGCCACCAAAAAAACCAAATCTGAAAATGTTTATGTCTCTTAATTACAAACCCACTGTTTGTAATCATAAAGTACATTAAAGCGACAAACCTTTTCCCACTGTTGCCTGGGGCTGATGGTGGGAATTAGAATTAACTGTAAATGAGCATGAGAGATCTTATGAGGGAAAGGAAAATGTTCTAAAACTAACTATGGTGATGGTTTCACAACTTGGTAACATTAGTAAAAATTAAATTGTACTGTTTAAATGGATGGGCTTATGATAAGTGAAATAGATCTAAAAAAACTGTTTAAAATAAGATAAGTAAAATTATAAATATATATATATATTGTTTCCACAAAGAAAATTTCAGGTCTGGATAAATTTCATCAAACATTTAAGGAAAAAATAACAATCCTGGACTTGAATGCCTGACCTCAAGCAATCCTCCCACCTGGGCCTCCCACAGTGCTGGAATTACAGGTGTAAGTTATTGCACCTGGCCCATCCTCAAGACTCTTAGAAAAAAATAGAAGATCGGAGAGCAGGAACAGAGAACATTTCACAAAACATATATTTGTTCATTATTGTGTACAGTTAAGTTATATAACACACAGGCACACATGCAGAGAAAAAGAATGTATATGTTTACTTTGCAGATAATAATAGGCACACAAAGAGATGTTCAACATCATTAGTTATCAGGGATACGCACATTAAAACCATGAAGAGATATCGCTACCAGTTAGAATAGCCAAAATCTAGAAAAAAAAAGACTCAGCATTCCAAGAGTTGGCCAGAACTTGGAAGCAATGGTAGTTTTATATACTACTAGTCAGAATGTAAAAGGGTATTACCGCTTCAGAAAACCTTTTATCAGTTTCTTATAAGGTTAAACATACACTTGCTATACAACTCAACATTTTTGCTTTTACTCAAGGACATAAAAATGTGTGTCCACACAGGTTTCTATTTGAATGCTTATAGTAATGTTATTCGAAATAGCCACAAAATGGAAACAACGAAATGGCCATCAACAGTATAAATATGTTGTGTTATATCCTGACACTGGCATATTACTCAGCTACAAGAAAGGAACAAACTATTGATTCACACAACATAGGTAAATCTCAAAAATGTTATAGCAAGTAAAAGAACACAGACAAAAAGGAGTATATGCCATATGACACCTTTTATATGAAATATTATAAAAATCAAAATTAATGTTAAATAATAGCTGATCAGCCCAGGTCTGGGGTTAAGAAGTGGATTGAGTAAATAAGGATATAAGATACCTCTATAGGAATTATTCTGTACCTTGTTTGTGGTAGTTGTTATGATATATAGTTTTATGTTTATATATTTATAAACTCATCAACCTATATTCTTAACAAGTGTATTTTTGTTTATCTAAATTATACCTCAATAAAATTGATACAAAAGGTTAAAAAATCTTGTAGTCTTATACATTTCTCTCATCTATAAACTAAAGGGACTTTTCTGAGTTTTAACATCTCTTTCTGCTCTAATTACATGCAATGCTTCTATAACTATTGATAAAATATAAACTTGTATAATGTCTCCTCATGAACTTTTATACTTGTATTTGTGTTGCTTCTTGTAAAACACATTATTTTCCCATAAATCTAACAGTGATTAATGTTATAACTACAACTTGCAACAAGGCATTGATAAAAACTGCTTAGAAATCTCTTTCCAACATTGATAAAGTCTTACTTAGGGAGTTAGGATTATATATGTCTCGCTCCTACTTGAGTGGCTGAAGTAAAGAGCACACCTCAGAAATCTTTGAATATAAAATATCATTCGATTCTCCTTCCTTACTCTTTAAAAGGTAACATTCCATAATTCTATCCCAAATCGCTTGCTTTATGCCATATTTGCCAAAGTCATGCCAGCTTCTTCACATCTTGCCACACACTCAGAAGTTATGAGGTAAGCTATTGGTCCCTGTGACATCTTTGGTTAATCTTTTTTTTTTTTTTTTTGAGTAGAGTTAAACTTTTGTTTATCACCAATTGATTTTTCTTTTCTTTTTTTATTTCTTTTAATTTTTTGTAGAGATGGTGTCTGTCTATGTTGCCCATGCTGGACTCGAACGCCTGACCTCAAGCAACCCTCTTACCTAAGCCTCCCACAGTGCTGGGATTAGAGGCATAAGTCACTGCACCTGGCCCATCCTCAAGTTTTACACATGGGACAAAGTTTGAAGTCCCTGAGATGGTTAATTTCCTAGTTTCCTAGTTAATCCAAGCAGGAAAAATAGATGGAGAAACAATAAATCTGTTGAAAGTAACCCAACAGAATCAGGTAGTTAACCAGAATACTTATTTCCAGAGCAACTCAAAATGTGTGATATGCCTGACAGAGTTTGGGCACTTATGACTCAATTATAACTAAAAGGGTTCTTTAAAGACTTCATGAAATCAAAAGATTGAATTAAGGGGAGTTAAAACAACTTTAGAGGGTTGATAGACATGTTCTACGTTTTGACTGGGATAGTGGCTACATGGGTAAATCCATCTGTCAAAAGTAATGTCTTCATACACTTAAAATGTATGCATTTTCTTCATATAAACTATACTTTGAATAGGTTAGTAACCATTTTAAAACAATAACAGTGGAGAAACATGTCAAATACTACTTACCTCAATCAGGTGACTAAAGTTAACATCAACAGTGGTAAACCAGGTCAATAGTACATATCCTTGATATAATGTGATAAAATTGGCACATTACTTCTGTGGTCTTCCCCCTACAAGACCATAATGCTATTTTAATTATGAGAAAAAACATCAGTGAAATACAAATTGAGGGACGCTCTATAAAATACCTGATCAGTACTTCTCAAAAGAGCCCATGTCGGCTGGGTGCAGTGGCTTACGCCTATAATCTCAGCACTTTGGGAGGTCGAGGCAGGTGGATCAAATGAGGCCAGGAGTTTGAGACCAGCCTGGGCAACATGGCATAACACTATCTCTACTAAAAATGCAAAAATTAGCTGGGGGCGTGCTGGTAAACGTCTGTAATTCCAGCTATTTGAGGGGCTGAGGTAGGAGGCTAGCTTGAACCTGGAAGGTGGAGGTAGCAGTGAGCCAAAATTCTACCACCGCACCACTTTACTCCAGCCTGGGTGACAGAGTGAGATTCTGTCTCAAAAAGAATAGTAAAAATAAAAAGAGCTCATGTCACCAGAAACAAGGAAAGCCTGATAATTTGTCACAGTCAAGAGGAGTCTGAGACATGACGACTAAATGGAATGTTATAGTTTGGGTAGGATTTTGATTTCCTTAGGGAAAAATCAAGAAAATTTGAATAAAATATAAAATTTAGTTAACAATAATGTATCAATATTAGTTCATTAATTATGATTCATTAATAAAAATGTTAATAATAGAAAAATCTAAATGTGGGGTATATTGGAACTCAGTGCTATCTTTGCAACTTCTCCATAAATCTTAAGCTCTTCTCTTAAAGTAAAAAAAAAGAAAGTTTATTAAAATTGACTTGAATAAGACATATGTAAAACATATGGAAATTCATATATGTATATGGAGGAGGCAGTATTAGGGTGATCATATAATTTATTGTCCAAACCCAGACATGTTTTTTTTTTTTTTTTTGAGACAGAGTCTCGCTCTGTAGCCCAGGCTGGAGTGCAGTGGCCGGATCTCAGCTCACTGCAAGCTCCGCCTCCCGGGTTCACGCCATTCTCCGGCCTCAGCCTCCCGAGTAGCTGGGACTACAGGCGCCCGCCACCTCGCCCGGCTATTTTTTGTATTTCTTAGTAGAGACGGGGTTTCACCGTGTTAGCCAGGATGGTCTCGATCTCCTGACCTCGTGATCCGCCCATCTCGGCCTCCCAAAGTGCTGGGATTACAGGCTTGAGCCACCGCGCCCGGCACCCAGACATGTTTTAAAGTGGATGCTGTTAATAACCATTTACGGATAGGAAGATAAAGTATAGGTCCCCCTAAGTGAAAAGCATATTAAATATTCAAGTTTTGGTTTTACACTTCCTGTGTTTCAGTCCAGTCTCTGCCACTTGCTTGTTTTTATAAATTACTTTACTGAACATTATTTCCAATTTGGGAAGGACAGTAATACTTTCCTTACAAAGTTTGGGAAGATTACATAAGATAATTAAAGTGTTTAGTTAACACAATTACTGGCACATAATAAATGCTCAATAAATCATAGATGACATTTATGCATATCTAGACCTTAGTACATTTTGTTAAAATGTACCTACATAGTTACACAGAATTCTACACTAATGTATCCTCTTGATTTTCATCCTAACCCAACAGTGGTCATACCAACACCTACTCTTTAATAGTAGTTAGCATAGATGTCACCAACAACATACATGTTCCACCCAGTATTTGTTAGGAGATTGAAGGACATTTGCAATAATGCTAATTAAGACAAAAAATAATAATAGTAAATAATACTGGTTACATGGTCTTTTTTCCTTGGAGTAACTCTCCCCATCTTACTTCTTCTGATCTTGCTGGATCTGACAGTCTGTTCCAGCACCTAGATGCAGATGTAGCACATGGATGTGACTGAAGCACATCCTCTTAGATACAATTATTGGTTCAGAAATAGATCTAAGACTACAGTAGAGTCAGTCAGACTCATGTAGGGAAGAGAGGTCATGCTTGTGATTGGATTCATGACTGGTAATGATGTTAACCCTAGGCTGACAATAGTCTTCTTTGCCATAGTATGAAGAGACATTTCCTGAGGAGGAAGTCAATTCAGAAGTAAGTAAAACTAAGAGGTTAAGAGAAAGACAGAGTTGGGCCGGGCACGGTGACTCATGCCAGTAATGCCAAGCACTTCGGGAGGCCAAGGCAGGCGGATCACAAGGTCAGCAAATCGAGACCATCCTGGTCAACATGGTGAAACCCTGTCTCTACTAAAAATACAAAAATTAGCTGGGCGTGGTGGCGTGTGCCTGTAGTCTCAGCTACTCAGGAGGCTGAGGCAGGAGAATCGCTTGAACCCAGGAGGCAGAGGTTGCAGTGAGCTGAGATGGCGTCACTGCACTCCAGCCTGGTGACAGAGCAAGACTCCATCTCAAAAAAAAAAAAAAAAAAAAAGAATGTGCAAACAGTAGGTGAACAGAAGGACAAAGTCTTCGGTTTGATTCTGGACATTTTCCTCCTCCATTATCGTCTCTATTTCAATCCGCTATGAGGTCATTTTTCTCTGATGCCTTGTTTGTCCTTGAAGAAAAAGTTTGCAAGATAACCCATACACTCCCTCTTTATTTGTTCATTATTCCTGCATTAAAATTCAAGGGGTGTTCTACCCCTCCTTGTTATTACCTGTTTGTCTTTTATCTGTGTATCTGTCGCTTTGCTGTCTCTTTGCATTTCTAATTTCTTGTCCACATTTGCTCAATGAGAATATTCACTTTAATCAGCAGATCTCTTTCCTCTGCAAGTGATGGAAACCTAGTGCAAACTAGATGAAACAAAAATGGATTGTTGTTGACTCATGTTACCAGATAGCCAAGGGAAAAATCCAGCTTCAGATACGGCTAGATCTAGGTGCTTGAAAAAGTCATGAGAATTTTTTTCTTTCAGAGTCCTCTTACCTTTGCATTTCTTTGCTTGTTCACTTTATTCCTTCTTGCTGTGTGGCCAGCCTCTCTGCACCTGCACGCAAGACAGACAAGCATAGTACCAACGGCCTTACAGAATCCTTAAAGGTTAAAATACAAAGTAATAGAGATCTCTATGCCAATGTCCATAGAACAAATATTAAAAATATCATGAACATAATCTGACTGGGCAAAACTGAGTCATGTTTTCTTTCAGGCAGTGATCAGCCATTGTGGTTGAGACACTCACCAGAACTATGCTCACGATAGAGGAGCAATTCCACACTGAAAATAGCAGGTGTTTACTCAATATAAAGTAAAATGTGACTAAAAATAAATAAGCCAAATAACATTTTTATTATAACTATGGGAAACTGATTCATGAATTTCTTTGGTTTTAGGTAGGAAAAGAATAGGTTTGAGACAGAAGCTACATAGAATGCTACAGCGTTCTGTACAATAGTCTTTTCTTCATGACGTTTTCCATTTTTCACTATAAAACATGTCTTGCCAAACCATCAAAGATAAATATTTAATTATTTTCTGCCCAACATTTCTAGGGTCACATATAGAAATTAGCAAGAGCTGAGTTCTATTAAATTACAGTATTAAACATTTTTCTTGACTCACCACACTCACTAGGCATATAGTCAACTCACATTCAGCCTGCTTTACCTCTTTGCATTAAACTATGATCTCACACTTTCCTCACTTCTTACAGTCCCAATTATAATCCTTAGAACTCCTAAAATAGCTCACTGTATTGCTTAAACCCTGGAACAAATGGCCATAAAGGAAAATTATCATATGGTCAGATACCTTCAGTTAGGTCTCTCAATTCTAATTTAGATCTTACATCATCAAGATTAGTGATTCTCAGCTAAGATGATGTCACCCCCCCCCCCCCAAGGATAGCTGGCATTATCTGGAGACATTTTTGATTGTCATGACTGATATCTTTCCTGTTTTCTGGTGGGTTGAGGGTTGAGATGGTGCTAAACATCTTATAAAGCAAAGGACAGCAACAACAAAAAATTATTCAGCCCCAAATTTTATTGGTGCTGAGTTTGACAAACCCTATTCTAGATTAATAACTGTCCAGGGATTATGAACAAAATTATCACATCTCTATCACTTCATTCAATATGCACAATATACTCAAATAGGTGGATGAATAATTACATGAAGGCAAAATACAGTAGAAAATAATAACCATTAATGATCTCAACCTTCCTTATAGCTCATTTCTTTCATTTTTTCTATTTTTGTCAAGCCTTCATGTTCTATTACAGCATTCCAGTTGAGCTCTTAGATCTTCAACAGAATAGAAAAGTGAAATAAAAAACATGGTGCACTAAAATTCAAGAAACCCTGGTACTAGTTCCAATTATATCTTGTATTAGAGTTATGACTTGGTAAAATAATTTACTCCCTTAGAAACATGGTTTTCACTTGTTTAAAATAAAATATTTAGATTAAATCGTTATTTTAAGTACTTTTTCATGTAATAAAGAAGAACAAAATGTGAAAAAAACCTACAGAAACACAATGGTGGAAAAAAAAAAAAATTCAAGAAGCCAGGACCCCTACTGATTCAGCTTGTCTCTCTTTCCCAACAATGGCACCAAAAGGGAGATTCTTCTGAATTCATTTTGTTAATCACCGAATTCATTGACTTCTATTTTTCTTTTGAGTTCTAGTGTTTGATGAATAAAGCAAAATTCATTCATTGTAGGTTCCATTTTTATAATGAAGCAGGAAATTTCCCCTGAACCCTTCGTGGATGGGAAGTGGAGTGCCGGCAATGGGGCTAGCTGACTGCTTTGGTGCCAGCAGGGGCAAACTCCACTCACTTGAACCCTTTGCCCCATTGCGCTCAACCCCTTGCAGGAGAGAGCATGCAGGTGAGGGGGTGCAGGATCCAGGGCAAGTGCTTTTAGGCACCGGCAGGAGCAAAAATTCCATGTAAGCCCTGTGGCAGTGTCTAGCAGGGAATACCCACAATCCTCAAAGCCCCAGAGAGCATATGTTAAAATGCTCTTTTCGTTTTGCCATCCACAACGGCTTAGGTGTTAAACAACTCAGTGGGCCCTCTGGCTTTTCAAGTGAGGTGGTGGTTCTCCACCAATGAGGGCAGAGGGTCGGGATAACAGCCTTTAGTGTCCATATCCGTGACACCCGAGCTCTTATTGGGTATCCAAGAAAAATAAGGTCACACAAAAGAAACGAAGGGTTGTTAATGTGGAGGATTTTATTGCTGATGAAAGTGACTCTCAGCGGGAAGGGGAGCTGGAGAGGGAATGAAGCAGCAAGGTGATCTTCCCCCAGCATCCAGCTGTCCTTGGCTGGACTCCTCTCCAAAGCAACAACATCAAGCCATCCCTCTGAAGTCAAGCTGCTTGTCTCTGACGTCAAACTGTAGTTTCTAACGTCTAGCTGCTTCTCCTCTTCTCTGCCTCTCTTTCTCTGCTGAGGGAGCCTGGAGATTTTATGGTTACAAGATTTGGGCGGGGGGGTGGGCATGGGCGGTTTTAGAAAAGGCAACGTTCTAGTAGGAAAACAGGAATGCCTATTCTCGCTTTGGGCTGTGGCTCCAGGCTTGAGCATGGGGTCTTCACCAGGGACCTGCCCTCTTCTGCCCAGAATTTTCCTGCCTCCTGTCTCTATCAGTAATGCTTTGCTCTCTATTTAGAACTAAGTCTTACCTAATAAAATAACTAAATGGTCTTAGATACCATAATATGGTTACATTTCTGAGATAAATACATAAGGGCTTCTTCAGAAATTATTCTAAGACCTATAGTCTCATGCACAATGCCAATACAGTACAGTGAGATTTTAGGTGAGAGCACCATTTTGCTTCTGTCAAATTGTTTGAGAAGAAGGCTTATTCAAGATTTGCCTAAAAGGGACAGTTCTAATACGCCAAGCCACAGAGAAAACCATGTTCCAGAGACAGGGAAAAGAGATGGAAGATCTTTCCCAACAGTAATCACTTGATACAGGAAAAAATATATTTGGCAAATAAAACAAAATCCTTCTAAATTCTAAAATAATAAAATTAAAATTACAAAACAAAATTTTCTTTGTTAACCAGTGGATCCTTTTAACAATGTTTGCACAAAAATCTGCAACAGAGATTCTGGAATGCCAGAAAATGAGCAACAGTATAAGACCAGCAAGAGTATTTACTAAGTTTTTTTTTTGTCCATGTTTTCTCTTCTCTTAATCAGCCTTAGCAATTACATCTGACTTAAGAGTGCCTGTTAGATTTTCCCTTTGTTGCATCTTTCCTTGATGTCTTGGTGAGGAAAATGAAAATCAATAGAAATTGTGTGGCATGGCCCTGGCAGCATTTGACTGTATGTATGGCTTCAGAAGTGCTTTATTTAGACTGAATTAAAAGTGATAGGGTTCACAACATGCTACACCCAAAATACGGTGCTTTGGCATATTGAATGTTTTAAGCTGAAGGAATTTGAGAAACAAGAGGTGCAGTAAGGACCTTTTCACCTTCCCATGGAGATAGTTGGAAGACCCTCATTTGAGAAGTGCCCTCCTTAAGACAGAGGATGTTGCCCTAACTCACTAGTCATGGCTCCCACCACTTTGTCCAACCACATTTTTTCATGGCTTTCTACTGTAACTGCCCAAAGAGTTTTTCATTGCCCATTGCCCAGATAGAGCCAATTTACCAAGGCAGGAGAATTCCAACAGAGAAAGAATTTTACACACATTGAGCAGACCAAATGGAAGGCTGGAGTTTTATTGTTACTCAAATCAGCCTCTCCAACCATTTGGAGGCTAGGTTTCAAAGGTAACTGGGGGGAAGGGGCAAGGGTGCAGGTGGGAAGTGGTCTTCTTGTGCATTGAGTGGCTTCTGGATTGGGCCACTCAGGAGCAGGTGGCAGGTCCAGGGTCCAGGTGGAGCCACTGGTTGAAGGATTTGCAAAAAACAAACAAACAAACAAAAACTTGAAAAGATGTTTCAAAAGGCCAATCTTAGGTTCTACAATAGTAATGTTATCTGCTTGAGTAATCAGGGAAATTGCCTATCTTGTGACCTACAAAATAATGACTGGCAATTGTTTATGTCTACGCCTCAGTGGAATTGAGGCTCCTCTATTCACCTAGCCTGGAGGTCTCTCATTAGCTTTACAAAGGCAGTTAAGTTTTGGGGAAGGGCTATTATCATTTAAACTACAAACTAGATGTCTCTCATTAGTTTGCTTGGCTTAATCTCAGAAATAATTAAAGGTATCTTGAAGACCAAAGGCAAGATGAGGATCGACCAGATCAGATCTCCCCCACTGCCATAATTTTCTCACTGATATAATTTGTGAAAAGGTCGTTTTAATACTTTGCTTTTCAAACCTAGTATAAAAACACTCAGGTTTAGCTGTTTATTTGGGTCATCATTTCTTTTTGAAGCTCCAGTGTTACATAAAACCTATATTAAATAAATTTGTACGCCTTTTTTTCATTAATACACCTTTTGTTACAGTCCCCAGAGGAGAACCAAGAAGGTTTGAAGGAAAATATTTTTCTTCCTACAGTTTCTGGTAATAAGGATAAGATACCATTGTCCAGGACATCTTTCTCAGTCCAGGAGCTGCAGCTGAAATCTGGAAACTTGCCTAGGTTCAGTGGCTCACGCCTATAATCCCAGCACTTTGGGAGGTGGAGGCAGGAGGATCACCTGAGGTCAGGAGTTCAAGAAGAGCCTGGCCAACATAGTGAAACCCTATCTCTACTAAAAAGACAAAATTAGCTGGGTGTGGGGGCACATGCCTGTGGTCCAAGCTACTTGGGAGGCTGACACAGGAGAATCACTTGAACCCAGGAGGCAGAGGATGCAGTGAGCAGAGATCACACCACTGCACTCCAGTCTGGGCAAGACAAAGCAAAATTCAAAAAAAGAGAAGAGGAGAAGAGAAGAGAAGAGAGAAGAGAAGAGGTCTGGAAACTTTGACAAAGTTGGTTAAAGGTAAACATTCTTTAAAGGGTTTATTTGGCTTGAATTTGATTCACAATTGGAATAGGTATACTTTGAAGATTTGGACTTTTACATCCAAAGGATTTTTCTTTCTTGAGGGCTCTCATTCTAAACAAATGTCCCTTAAGTATCTATAGAAACATCAAGTTGAAAGAAAGGAAAAATGAAAAAGAAACAATTTCTTGAGTGGTCTAAGAAAAACACACGAAAACGCCAAAAAACTCCCTTAAAAAGATTAGGAGGTAGAGCTCAGACTTAGAACAAAAGTTATGAATTGCAAAAGGCATTCAGACAGGCTGAGACATAGGTTACAATGGATAGCCAGCAAATAGCTTTGAAAAAGGCCCCAAGGAACCCAGCAAGGCTGTTTTACAGTCCCTTATAAAGTCCACTTATTTCATGAGACTCTATAACCAAACGTTTTCAGCTCTAGGCCTTCCCATTCAAATTACTTTGCCAATGTATTTTGGACCTCAATCATAAAAATTTACTCAATGGGGGGGAAAAATCTTATAATTACCCTAGATTTCTGACACTATAATAAGCAAACATGTTTCTTAATTCCTTCTTGGAGAAAACCTACATCATTTCTGTTTCACTTGGAGATACAAATCTTACCATCTCTTTGGAAATGCAAACTTCCAAGAAGATAACTCTTGCATTCAACTCAAATGGAGAAAGAAGGGAGGCATTTTGGAAATAAACTGCCACTTGATATTTTCAAGTAGCAGTTTCAAGTCCCTCACCCCAAATGTAGTCCACAGCTTCCGTAAGATTCATACGAAATTCTTAAAAGTCTTTTTCACAAATATTGGTTAAAAAAAAAAAAGCTTTAGCTTCCATTGAGCAAGTAATCTTGACTTATTTGCTCCATCTGCTAGAAATGTAATAATACAAAGATGAGAATCAACTCTTATATAAATAAGCAAATTTTGTGTTTCTGCATTTCTACCTCATTAATAGCTAAAATTTAGAATGAAAGCCATAAAATCTCTATTGGCATCTGTCTGTATATTTAAAATCTCTATTGGCATCTGTCTGTATATTTAAAATCTCTATTGGCATGCATCTGTTTGTATATTTATGTGTGTATGTATGTTATGTATATATAATACTTTCTACCCTTGAATGGTTGAAAATTAATTTTAGAAATTAATTTCTACCATAGTAATTTATAAAATTCTCAAAAGAAATTATATTCAAATTGACTTTGAGATAAATGCACTTATATAAATTGTCACAGGTGCATCTGGCAGGGACTGGTGTCATGGGCAGTAAAATAATTTACCAAGACAGTCGTGGGTAAAGAAAGGCAGATTTATTAGAAAAGACGTGAGATACATTGTAAGGGTGCAATGGGCAGCACCGCAGAGAAAGGGCTGTCTGCCAAGAGGCAGGGACTGTAGGGAAGTACTAGATAGGTTGTACTGGAGGGGCTTTGTGCAGATAAAGTATGCGGGTAAGGTCTTGCTGCTGGGGCTGTGTGCAGAATGGGGTATTTGGGAATAGGATGTCACATCAGTGGGTTGCATGTGATTAGCCATTTCTCAGAATAATTTTTCAACTCCATCTGGGACCTCTTCCTTGTTGCTTACTTATCAGAACTACACATCTAGTATTCCTAAAAGTCTCAGAAATATAAAAACTAACCCAAATGCTTTTCAAGTTCATGTGGCTTGAGCAAATCTTTAATAAATAAGGTTAGTTTAATATTGTTAGTGTAATAAAAACAGCTATGTCTTCTGAGTTATCAACATTAAGTATAATACATTTTTATTCTACTTGGGTTTACCAGTCAAATAAGGTTAAAATAGTTAACAAGAAAAGAACTTGAGATGATGACTAGCATTGGTCGGTGTTATAATAAGTCTGCCTAAAAAAATAGCATCTAAAATCTTTTTGGTAACCTGCATTCCTAAAGTTACACTAAGCTAAATTAAATAATAGATATTAATTAAATGTCTGGGTCAGTTCTCAAATAAAGTACTAAGACATTACTTTTGGCATCCTGGTTTAATATGGTATAAAGAAGTTAAATATATTTGGGTCTGTTAATAAATGTGAGGAATTGTACTATGAGGAAGCATATTCCTCTAAGAAATAAGAGATAATATATTCATAAAATTTGATAGTCTGCTATAGATTGCTAGTATTTGGGAGACAATTCACAGTTGTCTACTTCCTGGTTTTTTCAGTTAAAAAAAGGATACCAATGGCTAAAAATTATAATCAATATATAAAATAAAACTACTAAAAATAATAAAGGAAAAACTTTGTATGCAACAAACACAGGATATATTTTTAACAAAGAAACATACAAGATATGGATACAAGAACATATACGAGATATAAAACATGAGTTATTGTTAAGGAAAAAATAGAGTAATTTTATTCAAAAGTAAAGTGACTAATTTTTCCAGAATTAAGTAGAGACAAATCCTGAATAGAAAGTTGTAAAAGGCTCGCATAAAAGATATCTTATCTCATGTAGTTAATTAAGCTGGCTAAGACTTAAATGAATTTAGTATAAAGTTTTAAAATTGGCTTTTAAATCAATAGAATACCTATGCAAAAGTAAAGTTTAACTTTTTCTGTTAAAAGGATAAAGATTTCTTGAATTATTTAAAAAATATTTTTGTTTACCTATTAAGTAATGTGCCTAAGAAACAAAAATCCTGTTTAATCAAAAAAAATTTTCCCATGCTTTATGTTATGCTTAACAGACCTTGATTACTTCAAAAAGCTCAGTCTCAATATTAAAAAATAAAGTAAGAGTTGGGGTTTTGTTTGTTTTTTGGCAAGTATATTACTTTCTGTATTTGCCTTTAAAATAGTTATCACTTTGGTTAAATGGATAACTATTGTTTCATAGTAATCTGGGATTCTACTAAATCAAGTGTTCAAATATTTAAACATATTTGACAAATTTCTCAAAATCAAATGCTAAATATAGTCTTTTTGACATCAAACCAGCTTTGAGATTTTCCAGAGAGCCCCTAGAAAATATGAAATAATTTCTCATCTTGTAAAGAGAGAAATGCTTAAGTAGATTTATTAGATATGTTAAATTATATAGTTACTAAATGTTTAATAATTAGTTACTAAATATTTAGTTATATTTATTTGATATTTTAAATTACAAAGTGAGGACACTGACACATTTCTAGGACTTTCATACAATTTGTGATCCGTGTATTAATAACATGTCTATGCAAATATAACATGAAGGTTTATAATCACTTCTTATTTGGTAATGCAATTATGGGTTACATGGGACTAAATTAACTGGAAAAAAAGGGCTTATGATTTTTACGGCCCTTTTGTTAAAAACATTGTGGTTCTCAAATGTTTTGTTTTCTAGATTTAAGGAACTCTTCTTCCCTTTCCTCTTAAGCCATCTACAGCTTACAGCTATTTGATAAATTATGCCTTTATTAAAAAAATGAAATATTTTCCCTTTATCCATCCTGATCCCTTCATGAATAAAAAACTACTATTGAGTATTCTTATTTTTGTAGTAATACAATTATTTGCGTTAAGTTTAATAAGAATCTGTTCTCCTTGTAACAGGACGTAATTGTCAACATTGGTTATATTACCAAGGCTTTGACTGGAATGTTATGGACAGGATCAGAAGAATCAGATATGACCAGAGAGTTTTAAGGAACTAAGGCTGATTTTATTGAGCCAATGCTTATAAAATCCCTTGGAAAAACTGGCATGATACCTAGTTACAGGATTCACAGCCTTATGGGTGAGTAAAGGAGCTCACTTTCTGCCGGTTCCAAGAATCTCAGATTATGTTGGAAACCTCAAGAAAACAGGGATTCACTCAAACCAATAGGTATTGTAGGAAGAGTCTAATGCCCTGTTCCCAGCTTGTCCTCATAGCCTCAAGAGGCTTTTAAAAGTCCAATCTGAGATTTCTTATAAAAAATTACAGCAAAGCAAGCTAAAAAAAAAACTCACATAGTAAATTACTGTTTTTTTTCTGTACATATGTAAATAACAGGCCACGTGTAATGAGAGAAGACTTAGTTTGCAAACAAATTGGTCCTACTTTGATTATCTTTGATAGAAATGGAGGTGACTAGAGAGACAAAAATTATGTTTCAATGGCAAACTATATCACATCATCTGAATTATACAATTCCATTCCCACTGTTCATTGCATTTGAAGTTTTGTTATCCACTGTAAACTGGATGGAGCCTGATCAATTATTTTAGCTTCCTTGAAAATGTGGTTACAACTCTAACATTTTACATGATTCTTTTACCCCCCCTGATTTGGCACCACAGAAAGCTAAAACCTGATTGCTCACATCCTTATTTGGAATACCTAAAAAAGCCTTGCAAGCTGAAACTGGGCACTTCCATACTTTGCTCTGAGAATAAACATATTGGTGCGGTACAGTTTGGAGATTTCTACCCTCCAAATCTCACGTTGAAATTTCATCCACAGTGTTGGAGGTGGGGCTTAATGGAAGGTGTTAGCATCATGTGGGCAGATCCCTCATGGATGGTTTGCTGCTGTTCTTGTGGTAATGAGTGAACCCTTGTTCTATTTGTTCCCATGAGAACTGATGATTTAAAAGAGCATGGCACCTTCTTCCTCTCTCTCTTTTTCTTCTCCTTTGTCACGTGACATGCCTGCTGACCTTTGCCTTCCACCATGGGTGGAAGTTCCCTGAAGCCTTCACTAAAAGCAGATGCTGGTGCCATGCTGCTTCTACAGCCTATAGAATTGTGAGCCAAATAAGCCTTCTTTCTTTATAAATTATCCAGCTTCAGGTATTCTTTTATAGCAACACAAACAGACTAAGACACAGTGCCATCACTAGAGGCATTCAAACTGCAAACCAAGAAATGTGTTGGATGTCCACTGTTACTGTCACTCCACCATCTCAGGATACTTTCAACTCGATATCTAGAAAATTTTTAATTGCACTCTGGATTCAAAAACTGAGTTTATAGCTTGTTTTAACAATTAACCTTTTTAAATTTGTGTTTTCATAGAAATACCCCTACTTAAATACCTTATTGCTTACACCTCATAGAGGTTTAACTTAGGTAGGCATCCTACTTCTGCCAATACTAAATAAGACACAACTCTTTAAGCAGAGGAATCTAAATAAGATAGAAATAAGACACAACTCTTTAAGCAGAGGAATCTAATCCCAGGACTGACAGACTGGTTCAGTGACATATGGGACAATCTGCCAACTCAGTTTATGGGCTGTAAAACTTTTGGGGAAAAGTTGCAGATGGAGAAATCATAGGGTTCAGAACATACTACCCCAAAATATGGCACCTTGATATATTGAATGTTTTAAGCTGAAAGAATTTGAGAAAGAGTAAGTTCAGGAATGACTCTGACTTTTCCCTGAAGAAATCATAAGACTTTTGTATGAGAGGTGCCCTTCCTATACCTGGGAGAAAGAAAGCAGTATCCTTATCTCTGAAGACGAAGAGAGAGAGGCTGAGAGGTATCTAAATGAACAAGCCTTGATAAGTTAACCCCAGTTTACTACTCTTATCTCACACTCCCTAATCCTACCATATTTTTTCATAACTTTGTCTCTTCATCAAACCTAGTATAAAAAGAGTCGGGTTTAACCATTTTTTCTTTGGGATCTTCATTTCATTATAGAGTAGCCCATGTCACATTAAACTTACAGTAAGCAAATGCACCAGGTATGGTGTTGCACGCCTGTAATTCCAGCACTTTGGGAGGCCGAGCTGGGTGGTCACTTGATCCCAGGAGTTCGAGACCAGACTGAGCAACATGGTGAAACCCCATCTCTACAAAATATACAAAAATTAGTTGGGTGTGGTAGTGCGTATCTGTTGTCTCTACTTGGGAGGCTGAGGTAAGAGGATTCCTTGAGCGCGGGAGGCAAAGATTACAATGAGCTGAGATTGTACTTCTGCACTCCAGCCTGGGACACAGAACGAGACTCCATTTCAAAATTTTTAAAACAGTGGTTTTTTTTGTTTTGTTTTGTTTTTGTTTTTTGTTTTTTGCTAATCTGTCTTTCCTTATAGGCATCAACTGAGATCCTAGAAGTGTATAAGGAAAATATTTGTTTTCCTCCTCTACAAAATAATTGAAATGTTAATACTTCAAATCTAGTTAAACCTATTCAGTGCTAGAAAGAATTCATGCCTCAACTCATACAAAGTTTTTCTTCAAGCTATCAAATTTTCTTTCTTTCTTTTCCTTCTTTTTCTTTATTTCTTTCCTTTCTTTCTTTCTTTCCTTTCTCTTTCTTCTCTTTCTCTTTCTTTCTCTTTCTTTCTCTCTGTCTTTCCTGTTTTGAGACAGAGTCTTGCTCTGTCACCTAACCTGAAATGCAGTGGTGCAATCTCAGCATTACAGACATTTGCCACCACACCCAGCTAATTTTTGCATTTTTAGCAAAGATGGGGTTTCACCATGTTGACCAGGCTAGTCTCAATCTCCTGAAGTCAAGAGCTTAAGAGATCCACTCACTGAGGCCTCCCAAAGTGCTGGGATTACAGGTGTTAGCCACTGTGCTGGTCTCCTTCTCTTCTCTTTTCCTTCCTTTCCTTTCTTCCTGTGTAGTGTCAAATACCTTGGGTTTCTTAAACTTTTTTTTTTTTTTTTTTTTGAGACTGAGTCTGGCTCTGTCGCCCAGGCTGGAGTGCGGTGGCCGGATCTCAGCTCACTGCAAGCTCCGCCTCCCGGGTTCACGCCATTCTCCTGCCTCAGCCTCCCGAGTAGCTGGGACCACAGGCGCCCGCCACTTCGCCCGGCTAGTTTTTTGTATTTTTTTAGTAGAGACGGGGTTTCACCATGTTAGCCAGGATGGTCTCGATCTCCTGACCTCGTGATCCGCCCGTCTCGGCCTCCCAAAGTGCTGGGATTACAGGCTTGAGCCACCGCGCCCGGCCTTCTTAAACTTTTAAAACAAAATTTCCCAAGTAACTATTGTAGAATATTAATCCCCAAATATGTTCATTTAATAAAATCTAGATGACCAAATACACACTCTTGTGGATATATTTTGTTCCCATTTGCCAAACAAATTTTCTGAGAAGTCTTGTAGTAAAAATAACGTTAAATTGTCTTCCCAAGTTATTTCACCATGGTGCTATGTCCCAACCTTTTTCTGTATATTTTTTCAAGTAATAGCTATTAACACCTGTGAAGGTAGCAGGAAAAACTGGAAAATATTGATCATTGATTTTTATCTTCCTTCCCTTCTATTTTTTTCAATATCTTTTGAATCTGCACTTTGAACCTTTAATATGCTACTCCCTTAGTAGCAAAAGCACTTTTGCAAGAATCTCCAGTGATTCTGAATTTTTTATTTAAATAATGTCTTTTAATTCTCTACTCTAACTGGATCTCTGTAGTGTATATAAAACCATCCATTACTCATTACTTGATTATCTTGTGTCCCCCATCAAGATTTTAAAAATATATATTTCTTGATTTTCATCCTATATGTCTTGCTATGATTTGAATGTCCCCTTTAAACCTGTTGAAACTTAATCCCCATGTGCAAGTATTGAGAGATGGGATTATGAAAAGTAACTGGACCATGAGGACTCTGCCCTCATGAATTGATTAATCCTTTTATATAGTAATGGCTTAATGGGTTGTCATGGGAGGGGAACTAGTAGCTTTATAAGAAGAAGAAAAGATGTGAGCTGGTGTGTGAGCCTGCCAAGCCCACTCACCTGATAGCCTGCATCATCCCAGGACTCCTTAGAGAGTCTCCACCAGTAAGAAGGCTTTCACAGATCCAGCCTTCAACCTGGGCTTAGCCTCCATAATTGTAAGAATAAATCTCTTTTCTTTATAAATTACCTAGTTTTCAGTATTCTTTTATGAAAGAAAGTGAACTTATACCTGTGTCCACCTAGAGCATGTTTCCATCAGGACTCTATCCTTAGTTCTATTATTTATTTTGTTTTATCCCCTTTCCTTGTGTGATTTCATTCACTACATGCTTTTTAGTTATAATGATTGGATGCTAATGACTCTTAAACCAGTATTTCCAGCCCAGACCCCAGTCTTGATCTTGAAAATCAAATTTTAGTAGTTCCCAAATACTACTCAGAGTTCACAAACTTTTCCTGGGTAGGAAACTTTCTCTCCCTCACCCCTCCTCCTCCCTTCCCCTCCCCTCCTCCTCCCTTCCCTCTCCCCCTCCCCTCCCTCTCCCTCTTCTCATCCTCCTTCTCCTCCTCCTCCTCCTTCTTCTCTCTGTCACCCAGGCTGGAGTGTAGTGCCATAATCACTGCTCACTGCAGGCGTTAACTCTTGGACTTAAGCAATCCTCCCCTCTCTGCCTCTTGAGTAGCTGGGACTACAGGCATGCACCACCATGCCTGGCTACTCTGTTTTGTATTTTTTGTAGAACCAGGGTTTCACCATGTTGCCCAGGCTGGTCTCAAACTCCTGGGTTCAAGCAATCTACCTGCGTCGGCCTCCCGAAGTGCTGGGATTATAGTGGGATTATAGGCATGAGCAACTGTGCCTGGCCTCTTCTATTTTTTTTTTTTTTTTAGAGCAGCACTTATTATAGTGCCTTTATAATTGCACAGTTCTAATACTTGTTGGTTAAATCAAAATTTAGAACCATATAAGCTACATGGATTAGTAATTCATCTAAGAGTTTGAAGTCAGATTAATTTGCCATTGGTCAAATCACTTAATTTATTCAGCTCTCAGTTTCATCTGAAAATTGGAGAAGGTGGACTAGATAATTGCTGTGCTCACTATTAGCATTACATTTCTTTTTAAAAATTTTTCCATTATCTTTTTTAAAAAATGGAAAAAATGTTAAAAATTATTTAAAACAAGAGAAGCTTTGCCTATGAAGTTATGGTATTTCAGTACAAATATATACATTTAATAAATTGTTTTGAGTGCCAAATTAGTGTCAGGCATTGGGGTAGACATTTTAAGATGAATAAAACATGCTAAAGATAAGTAGAAAAAAATTCTAAAGAAAGTGATTTACATTTCTATTTAAAGTTTACATTCTCCATATATGAGTTAAAAAATATGTTCTACCAAGTCTTAATTGAAACTAAAAAGAGCTTAAAAAGTGACTGAAAAACATCATAAATTTATTGTTAAAGGAACCACTGAAGAAATGTACAATACTAAAAGCTTTTATAATTTTGAAACTTCAAATAAAATTTGTCCTAGTTGCAAAGACTTAGGAATACAGTCTTGTTTAAAAAAAAATATTTGGACCATTTTAAGAACTAAATAATTATTTCATTTTTTGTTTGTCATATATTTTGAAAAAATTAAGGAAAGTCAGAAAATAATACTGGCCTAATATTGATCAGAAATGCTGTAAGATCAAATAATGTCACCTACCTACTCATTATCCATGTTAATGGAGAGTTTATGAATAAGGCATGTTGCATATAGTAGTTCATAAGTGAAAACCATCTGTAATAGCATTGGACGCCCTGCTGGTGTAAAGTTATCATGGTATTTCAGAGCCACATATATGAATCAGATATCTCAGGGGATTGAGAGAGATTTCAACTTAACTCTTCACACTGGAGTGAAGAACAATAAGAAAAAATTGTAACTGATATAGATTGACAATCAGTGATAAGGGCACACATTTTTTCCAGCAATTTTTATGTTTTTAAAACTTGGTCTAAATTATGCAGAAAATATTACATAAAATACTGGAAAAAAGATATAAAAGTAAGTGAGATGGGGAAATATTTCTAATAGTTGAAGCCATATATTTTAAATTTTTGTCTTTATGGAATTCTAAGCATAGAAAAAAAGTGTTTGTTATCCCTTTTTGGACCCTTTTTGCATTCAGGGACCAGACCTTATTCAACATGATATTCTCAATATGTAGTAGAGTATGTGCCCACGAGAAGGTGCTCCAAAAGCTGTTGAATCTAGTTAAACTGAAAGAAAACAGGAAGGAAATATGTGATATATTCATGATAGTTATTACCATGCCAAAAAATAAGTGTGTAAATACAGTAGAATCTCTTTTAACTGGTCCCTACTAAAATAACCCATTGGATTAACTAAGAATTATAATTTACATTGCAAAACATAAAACTATGTTCATCATCTGAAGAATGCCCAAGGCTACTTAATTATATTCTAGTATTCTCACATTTATGCTACCTCCAGATAAGCTCCATACTTACCAAGAATCGTTTTTCTTCCCAGATCTGTTTGTTTTCCAAGTGTACTTTTTTATTACTTCCTTCATTATTTATATAATCTAATGGAATATGAGCATGGGAAGAGAGCAGTTCCTATGAAAACTATGTTTAATGGTTTCAAAATATACTAATAAAGACAAGTTACAAAAAATATTCTTGAATTATGTGCAGAAAGAGAAAAATAAAAAAGATTGGGGGTGAGAATATAAGACCTCTGAGGACTGTAATCTTGCATTGTTTCACAAATATGTCTGAGATCTCATTTCATTTAAAAAAAAAAACAATGGGGAAATAAATGACAACATATTGTGAGTATAGTTTATGCAAAGAAAAGAACATAGCTCTTTAATCAGCAAACTCATTAAAATAAATTTAGTCCTACTTCAAAATATTGGAAAATGAATGACAGCTTAGATAGTGTATCTTTATAAAACATTTCATGAGTTATATGACTTAAATGATTTTTCTTATTAATTGATCAATTAGACTAATCATGTTGAATAGAATACTTCCATGCTATCCAATTTAAGTGTGATATATGATACCAAAAATCTATTTTAAAAATACTTCCCCCGGGTACCTCTTCTTTCTGGTAAGTCCATTGCTTTCTTTTTACTCATTCTACCATGACAACTTGGCCATGAAATTTATCACCCCAGGTAAAAATACGGTACATTCGGCCCAGAATAATGCAATCACTGTTCAGTTTCAAGTTGACTTCAAAGTGACTTGTTTTTCCCCACTGGCAAAAACAATCTTCATATTCTGACTATGTCAACAGCAATATCAGAATCTCAATATTCCAAAGAATTTTGTACCTAGTAAGATAAATGCCAATGTTGGATCAAAAAATACATATCAGGTATGCTTTAGTTAGTGGCCTTTCAATCACTTATAGATAATTTTTTTAAAATTCCGTCCTTGCTAAAAATGTACTTAGAAAGTTTTATTTGGTTGTTTCTGAGGTCTGCTTTTAAAAATCATGTTGTGCTGCCTTTTATCTGCTAAATACCCTGAAAGTTCTTCCCTCTGAAAAGGAATTGCTAACAAACATTCCCAGCGGGGGAGAGAGAGATCAGATTGGTATGTCTCAGAAGACAGTAGACATGAGACAGCATCAAGCCCACACAGAGTGGAAGAGGGGTCCAGAAGTACTGAGATGCCTCTAGAGAAAGAGCTGAGGCATGAGGGCCAAACTTGTGGAGAGGCTGGAGCCATTATGGTGAGGGAATAGGTAGACTTGGTATGGATGCCTTAACATGGATGGTCTATGTTAGGGCCTGAAGGGTGGCATTTCTGAGACTCAGAAGTTCTGAAGTAACAATGGAGCCAAGTTACTGGGGAAAGAGAACCTCTATACTATGAATACTCCATGAGTGATAAATCCACGAGCCTCAAGATTCAGCAACATATAAGGCAAGATGTGAAACCACAGCTCAGAGTTCAGTTGAGTTGTGAGTCATCTGGAATTTATCTAAAACAAGAAAGAGCAGAGCGGGTAGAGTGGGGGCCATTTTCCCAAATCAGTAGAGATAGATACGTATCTCTATGCACCTCAAGTAGACCTGCATTGGGAAGGGGAATGATAGAACACCCTTTGAGATGGGTTCCTATAAATCCATTCTCCCCTACAGTAAGTTTATAGGAAATTTAAGTTTTTCTGAGATTCACTGATAGAGAAATAAGGAATCTGTATTCTATTGTTTCCAGTATGAGTGGGAGTGTATACATCATTTTTTTACACATACACATACGCACACATTCAAATACGTATACAAACTAAGAAAAGGAAATGAAGGTATTGGAGAGGAAAATCATGTTGACTTGTTCATAGAGAAAGCAATATGCATTCCATTGATTCTGTAGAAATTGTAGTGAACAAATATGTGTAGTACTTGCCTTGGTTTTACCTATTAAAATTATCTATGGGCAGTTCTGAAAAATAAAAACTCTCTAATGTGCACCCTCAAAATGTCTTTATTTTCTATTTATGTATTTATTTATTTAAGGACAAAAGTCTTACTCTGTTGCCCAGGCTGGAGTGCAGTGGCATGGTCTCAGCTCACTGCAACCTCTCCCAGGTTCAAGCCATTATCCTGCCTCAGCCTTCCAAGTAGCTGGGACTACAGGCGTTCGCCACCACGCCTGGCTAATTTTTGTATTTTCAGAAGAGGCTGGGTTTCACCATGTTGGCCAGGCTGATCTTGAACTCTTGACCTCAAATGATCCGCCTGTCTCAGCCTCCTAAAGTGCTGGAATTACAGGTGTGAGTCACCGCTCCCGGCCTTCATTTTCTCATTTTTTAAAGCTCACGGCTGATACATTGGGCCAGTACATTTAATAAGAACAGTGCCATCTGATATAGAGAGATGTTTTATTGAAAGGTTCTGTTTTCTTGTGAAATGCATAACATGTCCCTAATAAACCAGACTCCACCTTTTTGAGAGCACTAAGGCATATTTTAAAGAATCAAATATTTAGCAAATCAACAGTTCTATCATCATGGTACCAAACAACCAATTTTACTTTTTTTCCTCCCCAAATTTATTTTTTCATTATCTGCGAGCAAAGAAAGCAAACTGTTTTCTCATATTCTGATATTAGAGGAATAGAATCTTTCATGTCCAAGCTCCCAAATTTTTAGGTTTTTTTTCTTAAATTGATAACATTGTTTTTTTGAAAAAATCCTCTTATATAATATTGCCAGAGAAATGTAGCAGTGAATATAAAACAAACTTAGAATCTGTGAAGATGCACCTTGTTAAGAAGAATACCTTGGCTGTGATCACGTTCTCCTCATAACCTTCATGCCAATCAGACATGGATGTTTCCTAAAAGATATGCAACCCCAAGTCAGTTACATCCTATTTGGCGTAAGAATTACAGATTAATTCCAGAAAAATCCAAGAGGAGTAAAGTTCTTTCAATGAAGTTAATTTTGCTAAATTATTTTTATGTCCTCCACTCTTTTATATTACTATCAATCTTTCTAACTTTCTTCTATTATACTTTCTAGTAGTTAATAGAACATTCTCTAGTTGCAGTTCGGTTGTTTTGTTTTCCAAATGCTTTTTATTCCCTGACCTAATGGGAAAATAAAGGTTTGCTTTTTCACTAGCACTACACTTCCTAGGTAGCCATGGTCTCCTATGAGGTCACTAGAATAGCACAGAGACGTAGCATGTTGTATTGACTTGGTTCTCATTACAGCCATTCAATTCAATGGTTGTCTTTCCCCAAAAATCATTAGTAGTATTCAATTTCTACTATATACTGATAATTCAACCTTGAACAAATGGTTATAATTCTGCTTCTCATAGCAACTACATTCTAATGAAAGAAAGAGATGAAAAGTACAAAATAAATATATACAAATCTAACTTCTCATTTAAACAGGACTTAGGGAAAAAATGGGATATTGAGGCAGATAATACTAGAGGGTATGATGGGAAAACTATTTTCAATGATGAAGGCAGGGAGGTGACATGATGGGTGGGACCTGGAGGTGAGAAAGGAAATTAAGAGAGAAAGAAAGAGAGCAAAAAAGAAAGAAAGCAGGAAAAAAAGAAAAGGAGAGTAAGAAGGAAGGAAGGAAGGAAGGAAGGAAGGAAGGAAGGAAGGAAGGAAGGGGGAGGGAGGGAGGGGAAAGGAAAGGAAAGGAAAGGGAAAAGGAAAAGGGAAAGGCAAAAGGAAAGGGAAGAGGAGAGGAGAAGAGAGGAGAGGAGAGAGGAGAGGAGAGGAGAGGAAAGCAATTGATGTTTTTATCTGAAAAAAATGTGAGACTAGATGTAGGAAAAGAGCTTGGAGTAAAGAAGAACTAAAACAAGACCAGGGTAGTCGCAGCGCTGTAGGCAAGGCAGAAAGTGACCTTGGATGAAGTTGGAGCCTTGGTAAATAGCCAGGACATAAGAGTCATGATAACGCCTTGCTGTAATTGCAAAACTGTTAGAGTTGTTCATTTTGAAATATGAAATGTTCAGATAAGACAAAAAGTAATGGGTTCTTTGTTACATTTGTAGGATTCTGTAATGATAATTGCCTTCTGAACTCAAAAAATCTCGCCTATCACAAACCCATCTCCACTTGATGTCTCACTTGAAGCCATTCTTACCATCAGCTTCATAAAAATGCGAAGATGCCCATCGTACACGTTGTAAAATGTACAGTGCATTTTTTTTCTAGCCAGTTCTGTTCTCTTCAGTAGGAACAAGATCTTTCTGAGGTGCAAGACTGTGAGCACACACAGTTCAACAGAATTACTTCAGGACAGTGAACCCAGTCTACCTCTCAGATCTATGCTGCTATCCTCCTAATTGTGGTCCATCATAGCCACAGGCCATGGGTTCTATAAACTGTTTTCTCATTGTAGTTTTAAATATAATTTCCATATTTATCTCATTTGTTATAACTTTCAAATCGATGATCCACTCTCCCATTCTCTTATGGATAAATTAGCCAATCTATTTTACGTTCTGTTAATTTTACCCTGTTTTTTGTTGTTGTTTTTTGTTTGTTTGTTTTTAGATGGAGTCTTGCTCTGTCACCAGGCTGGAGTGCAGTAGCACGATCTCAGCTCACCGCAACCTCCGCCTCCCGGGTCCAAGCGACCCTCCTGCCTCAGCCTCCCAAGTAGCTGAGATTACAGGCACGTGCCACCACACCCAGCTAACTTTTAGTATTTTAGTAGAGACTGGGTTTCACCATGTTGTACAAGATGGTCTCGATCTCCTGACCTTGTGATCTGCCCGCCTCGGCCTCCCAAAGTGCTGGGATTACAAGTGTGAGCCACTGCACCCTGCCTGTTTTCATTTTTCTAAATCTCACTTTTGTAAAGCTCCGTTTATAAAATTATTTTCAAGAACAGTCAGAAATAACTGTGTTTATAACCAGAAAGTTTTAAGTGAAATTCATTTCTGAGGAATACATAAATTTCTCATGGGGGAACTATGATGGGTTCATCAACCTTTTTGCAAAATTTGGCATTTAAGGAAATAAATTAGAGATTTCAACCTTTTATTAGGAAAACAGCAACAGCAACAGAATAACTCCAAGCACTATGCAATATTACAATTAGTAAAAGTTCAAACATCCAAGTATTATGTCATCTTTATTTTGTTATTATTATAAACAATTATAAAACATAATGTATTTTAAAATTCTTTTGCATGCATTAATTGTGTTTATACTTAATAACCACTGGAGCTTGGTAACCTCTCACTAGACTATTTTTTTTTTTCATTTTATAAAGTCAGATTATAACATACTAAAAGATGAATGAGCTATCTGTAACTTCTACTAATGAAGACATTTAATTTTTAGAGATTTTCTCCCTCCCCCTTTTCCTTCAAGTGTGTTTTGCTTAAACTATTTTTCAACATAAGATAAACTTTTCCAAAATTTTTGTTAGGGCAAGTCCAGCCAAGTTAATTTTATTTCAGACATGCAGTTAATAGTGTATTTTTCAAAAGTCCTAGTAGCAATAAATTCAAAAGAAACAGAGAAAACAGCATACTGCGGCCCAGAGGTGTGCCTGTCGTTTGCATGCATTGTTCTTGTCTACCAAACAGTCTATAGGTATCTCTATAGATGGCTCCTAATAAATTATGTCATAGATTCTAATTCCAAAGACATAAGGAGTGAAAAATTTTCACAGTCAAATGAAAATAAAAATCAAAGCTACATCAGAACCCCAAGATTGGGAAGATCAGAACTGTTAACTCGCTTTCTGAGTATGATTTCCAGCAGGAAACCAGTGTGTACTTCATGCCTAGGCATGAGTATGAGCAATTATCTCTTGGCTGGAGTTTCATGGGCAGAAATCCAAGTGTCATCACTGTATGACACTGAGAATATAGTGGCATTTGGTGGCTGAATCAAGCACTACACTGATCTTTGATTCATGATTTTGTCTTATATCCTGGGATGAGCTAAGAAATTAGTGTGTTCCCTTTCATTTGTTGAATTGAGCAGCCAGTTCTCTGTGGATGGTTTCCCATTAGGAAGTGGAAAACTCACTGTTCACCAGAAATGGGCAGCTATCCTAATTTTTTATAGGATAAATTAACTTGGACAATATCATTGGGGTGATACTTCTGCATGGGGTGAGCCAAAGGCAATGACAGTGTTGGATCAAAAAATGTAAATCCAACTGCATTTGAGTTAGTGACCTCACAATCACTTGTGGATAACCTTCCAAAATCGTCTCTTTCTTCAGAAAAGTTGCCTAGAAGATTTTGTTTGTATTTCTTCTCAAGTCATCTTTCTAAGTAAGGTTGTCATGTCCCTTCACCTGCTAAATACCCTGAAAGTTCTTCCCTACAAAGAGGATTTGTCAGAAGTCATTTACATCTATAGCTAATGAAAGTCACTGAGTTTCCCAAGTAAATACATCCTTGTAGCAACAATGCAGGACATTTTTTTTTTTTTATAAGGAGGGCCCAGAGCATTTAAAAGAGGGAATACAATGTAAAAAGTAAACAATGACTAATAATACTGTGTTGTTTACTTAAGTTTGTGAAGAGAATAAATCTAAAATGACCTCACTACACACACAAACACACACACACATGAACAGACATACACACAGTGACTGTGTGGTGATGGAAGTGCTAATCAATTTGATTGTGATCATCATTTTACAATGTATACATATATCAAATAACCACAATGTATATCACATAATTATGCTGTACATCTTGAATGTATATAATTTTTATTTGTCAACTACACTTCTATAAAGCTGGGAAAATAAATAAATAAATGAAAAATTTAAAAAGAAGGGATGGGGTTGAGAGCAAAATTAAAAGGGAATTCAGGGAAAGATAAATAAACTAATTATTTTTTGAACACAAAGTAAGAGACAAATGTGTAGTAATAACTTTTACATTCCTAATGCCATTTCATTCCCCAACCACAGTTAGTATCTCACATGAATTCTGAGCTACGACCTGAGATTTCTCTTATCCTAAATTTTCTTCTTGCCCTGAGATCCTTCACCATTTGCATCGGTGACAGGTACAGGATTAGAGGCCCTATGGAGAATGTCAAGGTAGCAAACATGTCAATTTGTATCTTCTGAGCTTTCCCAGCTCATCTTTGGAATTCTGTTGCACAGGCAGTAACTTTGAGAGAAAAGATCTTTTGTGAATCAAGACTCAAGTTCATGGTATAAACAATACACTTAGAGGAATATTTACTTTATCAGGTGTTATCCCTAGGACAGTAAAAAGGAAAATCATTTTTATTTCCAGAGAACATTAGAATTAGTTGCTGGCTTGGATCTCATTCTGAAAAATGGAGCTATAATCCCACAGCCCTGTGCCAGGCTCAGGCAGGAAGAGGGTAGAATAATGTGCAAATAGATTCATCCTTTAACTGGCACAGGTGATAATGTTAATTATAATAACATTAGGTTGTCCCTCATTTTACTCTGCATAAAAACCTCAGTGTTGTTAACAGATAACTAGTTTATTTTTTCTATTATGCCCTTAGTAATTATGGATACAATTATAAGGGAGACATAGAATATAATATTTGTCATTTGAGCATTCTGAACCCCTTTATAAATTACCATTTTCAGATGTAAAATAATACACCTTAAAAAGATTAAAAGTGATTCACCCAAGACATATTCTCTTTTTAGAAACACGTAACTTAAAAAAAAATTCAAAACATTTTCTAAGTAATTGTATTTGCCTTCATATCACACCTGGGAAGTCTTTATCTTCTATTTTTCAGCAAACAAAAATGTTCTCAATTCTATTGTTCTTAGGGTTTACAAATTTTACTCACTTCTATTATCTAATTTTATCTTCGTAACATGTGTGTGTTAAGCTAAACAGGCGTTAATATTTCCATTTTATAAATGATGTAAACATGGCTAAATTTGTTCACATGCTCTTCTCAAAGGCTCACAGCTAGCAATTGTCAGATTTAAATTCAGACTGAGCCTCCATTTCTAAGAGCAACTTATTTTATTCATCAAATCACAGGACACAGAAAGTTTGTGTGACTTGTCTAAGACACTTGGCAGAGCAGGAATAATAAAAAAATATCTTTAGATTTCATACTTAAGTGTGCCTAACAATCATTGTGTTTTTATGAATGCAAATTGCCAAGACTTATCCCCAGTAATTCCTACTTGGTAAGCCTGGCTGGAGCCTAGGAACCTGCTTATTTAGACACCAAAGTCATATTTTATGAAGCAGAGAAGCAAATTTATCATGGACCCTAAGTGACATGAGTGCCCTATACAGTTTATTTCATAGGAATTTTCTTTTTGTAAGAGGGATATATCTTTAAGTATATATAATGTACAAACCATATATAATATTGGTAATTATATATTTATATTACATATATATTTGTTGAAAGCAGGTGCTCTTTTTCATTTTAGAAATATTAGTTAACCTGGCCAGGGATGGTGACTCATGCCTGTAATCCCAACACTTTGGGAAGCTGAGGCGGGCAGAATACTTGAGCTTAGGAGTTCTAGACTAACCTGGCCAACATGGTGAAATCCTGTCTCTACTAAAAACACAGAAAATTAGCTGGGCGTGGTGGCATGCACCTGTAATCCCAGCTACTCAGCAGGCTGAGGCAGGAGAATAGCTTGAGCACGGGAGGCGGACATTGCAGTGAGCTGAGATGGCACTGCTGCACTCCAGCCTGGGCAACAGAGCGAAACTCTGTCTCAAAAAAAAATTATCCACCACATTAAAGGCAAGGTGGTAGAAAAGGGCAAACTAAGCAGTCTTTTTTCTTTTCTTTTTTGAATTTGAATTTGCAAACAATCTCCCATGGCTTGTACATAGGCTTTCCATCTCCCTACTACAAAACCTACAGACCATTCATCCATCTCATCTATCTTAATTCATTCATCTAATTCAATTCATCTATCCATCTCGTCTCGTCCGTCTGTCTGCTCAACACCATCCATTCAACTAATCCAATTCATTCATGCCTTTGTATTTATTTTGTGGAGACAATACCGTATGAGACCACAAAAAGCGATAGGCTTTAGATATAAAGCTCAACTTCTAAGGGGAAGGATCTAGATGTATCTATTCCCCTGAGGAAAGTGAACCAATGTCTGCTAAGACATGAAACAAGATCCTCAGCAGAAAATGTCATTCACATGAGAGACCTTTCTGTGTACAGCCCAAATATGGGCCAATGACATTTTCTTCTCTGTAGCTTGAGGCAGTTTGAGAAGGTACCATTCTCAACTGGAATACTTAACAAAATGATCAAATGCACAAAGAACCCAGAAATTATGCCTCCTTTTCTCTTTCCCTTCAAATTAGCCATTGATTACTTTGAATAATCTCATTTTACTCATACACAGAATTCCTTTCTTCTGCATCTAAAGGACATTCATATGGACATGATGCTCTTCATCTAAAATTTAAAATAGTGTTCATATTAATTTTCTGAGGCCACATCTGCACCAGGGAAAGGGGAGTTCGGGGTTGGCATTTATCAGATGGTTCCAGCCAATGTAGATTATTTAGGTAATTCAGGCTAAGGAAACCCATCCTTTTCCTCAATTATTTAAGTAATTCAGACCAAAGCACCTTTCAGGTCTGATTATCAGATAATTAAAATGAGGAAACCAAATTCAAAAGAGAAGTTAGAGGGCCTAGTTAACCTGAAAATATTCTGGATTCTGCTGATAGCCATTTTTTTCACTTAATGGTAGCTAGGGGAGCCGTTTGGTCGTACTATTTTAAGTTTCACATAAGAAAATGTCTTTTTGTATATCAATTATTGAATGAGGGACAGAATTACTCTATCTTGGTTCATTAATTCTACTTTTTTATATATCCCCACCACAGTCATTTGCAGTTGCAGCTGCATATTATTAGATGAATTCTTTAACTGTGTATTCAAACGTCATGTCCAACTCAGCAAGACCTGACTCACCAAACCCTCACTACCAAAACCAACTCTTACACCAACAAAGAGAAGCCATGATTGCATGCTCTGAAGTGGGAAAGACCCACCAAGATTTGGAAAATTGTCTTTACTCTGCGTGCTCTTTAGTTTTATCATACATGAAATGAGAATTCTGAACCTTATAACTTCCAGATCCATTCCAACTCTCACTTCCTGTTACTTCTCTGTAGTGTGATGTTTTCGTTTATTTACTGTTCAGACACCCTTGAATCTGTAATATATTACTCTCAGGCCGGGAATAAGTATATAAGTGCCCAGTTACAAAGGCAGACCTTGAAGCTTTATTTTTATGATGCTAGTATTTCTTCTATTAATTGCAGAGGTCCAAGAGAGCTAGCTGTCTTTTCTTAATGTCATAAACATTGCCTCCTCCTCCCAATACTACCTGTGATAATGCTTCGTGGCAATCACCATGCAAGAAATCTTTACTGATAATGACAAGAGTGTTTTCTGGTCAAACAAATCATGACTTTGTGAATCATTATTAAATATTGGGCTCATCTTTCGCAAAATGTCAGGCACATTGTAGTCATTCAATAAATATTTGTTGACTAAATGATTGAATATGTTAATTCAAGCATGGGACAAAATTTGACACAGGACAGGGTACCAGTTCCTATATGAGCAACAAGAAAAATATCATGCTATGCTATAGACAATCTCTCTTGCCCTCTACAAGAACTTACCATTTTACATTTCTGAATAGATGAGAATCCTTACTGAAGAAAGCAAGAAAGACACTTTTTAAAAATAAGTACAGACAAAGTGTGTGTGTATGTGCTTGTATGTATATGTGTGTGTCTTGGTGTTTCTGTGTGTGTCTTGGAAGAGGAGACAGATCAAAGGATAAAAAAACAGAAAATCCGCTTGACTCACTGCAAAGTCCACTGAGAAAGAGAAAAAGGACTGTTTATGGAGACAGGAGATAAGATAGAGGAAACAGAAAAAACATTTAAAGGCTTTCATGAAGTTTGTTCATGTAGTGTCTAATACAGATTGTCTTTCAGGGATTGTCATGTAATAGTTAGTAAAAATATTCATTTCTCTTTAATACAATGTAGAGACAGCTGTTCCTGAATATGTCAGAACACTGAGGTCTGCTTCTCCGAAGGAAGTGGATGAGGAGCTTGTCACATTTCGGTTATTGATGCTAACAGTGCTATTTGCTCCAGGCAGTCCCATGGAAGCCAAACTCATTGTGCCTTTTAGATCACCTCTTTTGATTTTTAACTTTCTTCAACTGGGAAATAAAAAGTACAAAATAATCCGTTCCTCTCCCCAGCCCCACCACATACACACAAATCTCAGTACGCTATAACAGTACGCTATAACAGTAAACCAACACATCCCTAGAGGGATGAGTCTGGTCAGGGAACACAATCAGAGGTTTTCCATTTATCTGCTGGATGTCAAAAGAACACTAAGGAAAATGAGGTGGGGGCTAGAGGAGAATCATCTGAACAGAGTTTTTGCCTTGGGGTTTGCACTTTTGCTATATTTTAATCTTTTGTATATTGGTCAATACCTGAGCTCTTTGATTTGCAGGTTGAATGTTTTGCTGAAAAAGAAATGAGCAGTTTATGCACTTTGAAAGTAAGACATGCTGAAAAGAGAATCATGATATTTAACTATACCACATTTAAGCACATATAAATCAACAGCTTAAAGATAAATGTTAATAAGATAATTACAATAAAATCAAATCAAGTCCACCTGCGTACTTGCTAGCTCATGGTCAGCCTAGCTAAGTGTTCTAAATTGTTTAAACATATCTAAAAGGGGACTGATGGCAGGTCTTTTAAAACTTCCTAATGATACTAAGAAAAAAAAACAGATTTATTGAATGATCTATGAGAATTTCACTTCATTTCACAAATGAGCCACTTAATTTATAATTTCTACATGTAAGGTATACATTTCAAGAAGGAGAATCTTTGACTGACATTGCTAGCTTTCTTTCATTTATATGAATTTAAATGAAATCAGATTTCTTTGAAAAATGTATTATAGTTCAGCCTGTCTAGTAATTCAAATTTCCCTTGTAGACTTCACAATTAGTTAAAACTAATGATAGCTTACTATTCCTTTTATGTATGCACTCATCCCCAAAATTAACTAAGTGCTATCACCTAGGCATTTTGCTAAACACTGATTCTGCAGAAATGAATAAAACAGAACTCTCTTAAACTCACTAGCAAAAGTGGATAAATGAATATGCAAAGAAGAGGTGAAGAAACCTAACAAATATTAATTCGACACCTTCTATGTGCCAGATATTAGTTTTGGCACTGGGAATATAATTGTTAGTGAAATTCAAGTGTCCCAAACCTATGAACTTACATGAAAGAGGGTTTGTAAGTGTTAAGAATATAGACATATCCAGCACATTATCAAAAACAAAAGTTGTAAGTATTTTGCTTTGTATGTAGAAAATTATTGAAATTCCAACCGAAGTTCTTCAAAAACTGCAATTATTGCTATAGTATTCCAAAGGACACTCTATCATGTAACAGAAAAGATGCTGATTGAGAATCAGCGTTCACCTTTGACGTTAACTCAGTTTGTGCAATTAGAAAGTAATTTAACATAGCCAGGTCACATTTCCCTAATCTATTTTATGTGTAAAGTGAGAGGATGGATCAAATATTCTCTAAGATCCCTCTAGCAGTCAAACTCAGTGTTTCTGAAACTACAGCCTCCATCCAATCCAGAGATGTTTGTTAGGATAATTTTAAGTTGTGAGAGTTGGGGGATGTATAAGAGCAAAGTGCACATTTTTAGAAGAACAGTGTTCATCAGGGTGATGTGGTTTGGAGGTTTGCCCCCTCCTCCAAATCTCATATTGAAATGTGATCCTCAGTGTTGAAGGCAGAGCCTGGTGGGAGGTGTTGGGGTCACGGGGGCAGAACCTCCATGAATGGGTCTGTGTCCTCCCCATGGTCATGAGTTCACACAAGATGTGGTCATTAAAAAAGAGTATGGGACCTCCCTCCTCTCTCTTGCTTCCTTTCTCACCATGTAATACACCTGCTCCTGTCATCAACTTCCACTATGAGTAAAAGATTCCTGAACCCTCACCAGACGCTGAACAGATGTTGCTGCCATACTTGTACAGCCTGCAGAACTATGAGCCAAATAAACCTCTTTTCTTTATAAGTTACCCAGTCTCGGGTGTTCTTTTACAGCAGTGCAAAATAGAATAACACATAAGAAAAGATGGCTCTTAGGATGTGGCAGTTATTGTGGCTACTTATCAAGTATTTCTGGTTTTCCTCATTCTAATCCTATGGTAGGATTGGACTTGAAGTTGGGCCTGCAGGTGACTTGCTTAGACCTATAATATGTGAGATGTGGTCTTCACGAGCTGAGGCACAATTCATCACATTTTCTTACATCTGCCAAAAGTGACAGAGACATTCCACATAGTGGAAAGTCCATCAACTCGTGTCACTGACTGAAGGCAATGGAAAGAAGAGACTCCTGCAGACCCAAGATAGATACACGGCATAAGAAAGTCTATTGTCAGTCAGCCACAATGGCTCACATCTATAATCCATGCACATTGGGAGGCCGAGGTGGATCGCTTGAGGCCAGGAGTTCAAGACCAGCCTGGCCAACATGGCTAAACCCTGTCTCTAATAAAAATACAAAAATTAGCCAGGTGTAGTGGTGCAGGTCTGTAGTCCCAGCTATTTGGGAGGCTGAATCAGGAGAATTGCTTGAACCTGGGAGGTGGAGGTTGCAGTGAGCTGAGATCGTGCCACTGCACTTCAACCTTTGTGACAGAGTGAGACTCCATCTCAAGGAAACAAACAAACAAAAAAAAAAAAAAAAGGAGAAAGTCCACTGTTGCTTTGAACCACTGAGGGGGATATCTTTTCTTTTTGAGACAGGGTCTTGCTGTGTCACCTAGGCTGGAGTGCAGTAGTGTGATCACAGCTTATTGAGCCTCAGTCTTGGTCTACTGCAGGCTCGATCTCCTGGGGTCAACCAATTCTCTCATCTCAGCTGGGGGTAGCTGGAAATACAGGGACTTGAGTCCTTGGGACTATGGATGTGTGCCACCATGCCCAGGTGATTTTTTTTTTTTTTTTTTTTTAGTAGAGATGAGGTCTCGCTCTACTGCCCAGGCTGGTCTCGAGTTCAAGCAATCTGCCTGCCACAACCTCCCAAAGTGCTGGGATTACAGGTGTGAACCACCATGATCAGCCAGTGGGGTATTTTTTTAACATAGCAGAACCATACCCATCTTGACTGAAGTATATTAGCAAATGGACTATGTTACCAGTAGGTCTGTTCTTGTCTTCACTCTTCTTTTTTTTTTTTTTTTTTTTTTTTTTTTTTTGAGACGGAGTCTCGCTCTGTCGCCCAGGCTGGAATGCAGTGGCCGGATCTCACTCACTGCAAGCTCCGCCTCCCGGGTTCACGCCATTCTCCTGCCTCAGCCTCCCGAGTAGCTGGGACTACAGGCGCCCGCCACCTTGCCCGGCTAGTTTTTTGTATTTTTTAGTAGAGACGGGGTTTCACCGTGTTAGCCAGGATGGTCTCGATCTGCTGACCTCGTGATCCGCCCGTCTCGGCCTCCCAAAGTGCTGGGATTACAGGCTTGAGCCACCGCGCCCGGCCGTCTTCACTCTTCTTTGCAAAGCTCAAAAGGTTGACTCTCACTAGTTTATGGCTAACACTAGAAAGGGAAAGAGACATTTGATATTCCTTCTATGCAAAATCTGATAGAGGTTCATTAAACTTTTCAAACTTAAAATTGTATGTTCTTTTATGATTCATCCACAAACTCAATTTGGTCAACTTAGGTAGATTTTATGGGTGGAATTATTTAAACATATGAACTTAAAAGGTTTATCGTGAATTGAAAAAGCTCAGCAGAGATTTATTGTGGATACCGGACAAGACATTCCTACTTTGTTCCCCCTTTCCTGCCACAAAAACTGCATCATTTTTTATAATATTCTTTCTCTCTATTACAGATCCTTTAAGATTTAATAATTTCAAGGTCCTTGAGACTCAGAGTTAAGTCATTATTATCCTCCAGAAGTTTCCTCAACCATGTAAAAATGCTAACTCTGTATCAGGCTGACTCATGTAGAACCTGTCTGTGCATACACCACCCACCCTTAAAACATGTGAAGCTCCAGCCCCAAGCTGACGCTCCCACACATCAAATCCCAGTTTACAAAATCCTACCCACAATATAACACCTGCCAGCGATAATATTATGACTGTAACTCACATTGTTCAAGTGCAGACCACAGCACTATGAAAAGCTTCTATTTTGTGATATTTTTATGACTGATCCTGAAGCAAAGGAGTGGGGGAGAAAGAACTATGGATGGTCACGAATTGCTGGTAACTGGCTTTTGCTGATCTGCTGCAAGTGTTCAGACCTAAAACACAATTTGCAAACTTCTATGGAGAGGAGTAACAATCTCATTCATCAGCCTTTACTAATAATTCATAAAGTCTGAACTACATTACTGATCATGTGTCTTTTTATGCCAGTTTCATATCTGCTGGTAAATAACAATCCATTTAATTACAGAAATAAATCTGCTCTGCCATCACCATGAACTTGAAAGTGATACAAAGTTTAATAAAATAAGCCCTAGAAATAGAGAACTCAGATGCCACACTTTGGCCTCAATACCTTTTTATTTTAGTTCTTGAAAGACCTTCTGACCTCCCCTAAACAAAGCTGCTCAGTGGAGATAATTGCTAGTCCTTCTTATTAGCAGTTTCCATTTCTGAGTTTGCTTTAACTACTTAGTTTCTTATTATTCTCAAGCTCTTTATCAGACAGCCTGAACTCTTGCCTATATTGTATATTCTTTTCTCTTTCACCATTTTTTGTCTCCTTTTTTTTTTTTTTTTTTTTTTTTTTTTTGCTATGATCTTCTCGTCCTAGAAAAGGTAATTTCACACATACTGAATTACTTTAATTTAGGTCAGAGAGACCAGGCACCATGAAAATAAGTTCTTTATTTAGGAAAAAAAAAGTTTCTGATCTATTTCTCCCGTTAAGCTTGTGAGAGTCTCACCTTCCTCGTGTTATGGATATTGCAAAGAAGATATTTTTAAAGCACCCTTTTAAAAAGTCCCAAGAGGTACCAAATATGCTAATGTATTTCCACAATGCTATTTCAGAAAAGAAAGAATAAATTAGAGGAAGCAAAAACCTCTTATTTTGATCCTTCTCTTAATGTCATTGGTAAACCTTCTGTGACTTGATACAAACCAAGTCTAATCTTCTGCTTTTTTATGCTACAATAATGGGGGAGTTTGTATACTATGATTATGTTGGTTTTATGAGGGTTTAGGAGATTATTGTGGAGGGTTAAGTTTTACTTTGCATTTGTTAATAAACATTCATTTATTATTTGTAGGGGAGTATGCATATATGCTCACACACTCCATGGGTATTCTGCCAAAACCTTTGCAAAAATTATATCATTTTATTAAATATGACATTATTTTATAAAGGGAGAAACTAAAATTTTGAGAGTATAAGCAACTGAATTAAGATCACACAGCTCAGAAGTGCCACTGCCCATACTAAATCCTCAAATTTGAACAGTGCAATGGTCCAACCCCATTACTAGTTTTTTTTTTCTCTCTCTTCCACTTCTACCACATTTGCCTCCAAATAGCTAAATAGAGTGACTCAGTTCAAGTCAACAGATATTGCTGAGGGTCTTCTGTGGGCAAAGTGCCATGCCAGATGCTGTAGGACACGCACAGGAGAACAAACAGAAACTCACAACCAAGAAATGGTGCAGCTAATCTTGTTCAGTCAGAAGCCTCCGAAGAGAAAACAATAAAGCCTCTGAACAGATAAAGCCATTTTCCTTCTTTTGGACTGACAACATGGTCTAGTCAACATTTACTCTTCACCCTGGAGGGAGATGCCACTAACTGAAAGATGAGATGGTTTGCTACATCGTATTTATTATTATTTTTTGCTAGATTTCACTCATATGTTTCCTCCACATGACGTGACTCTCTTGAGGGCTTTAGAGCATAGATGGCACTTTGAGATATTAAGGATGCCTAAAGGAGCACGTGAAAAGAAAATGTGAAAAAGAAAAGACATTCTGAATTCAACTCCTGTGACTCTGTTGCCAGGGAGAAGACAAGGCTGGTGACCTGAGAATCAGCTGGAGGCCCCGATTCTATGCTTGGGAACTGCTGTGGTTTGGGTATCTGACACTTTCACATCTCCTGGCAAAATTTGATCCTAATGTTGGAGTTGGGGCCTAATGGAAGCTGTTTGGGGCCGGGGGGTAGAAGGCCCGTCATGAATAGACTAATGCCCTCCTTGTGGGGAAGGGGCAGTGAGTGAGTTCTCGTTCTATTAATTCCTGTGAGAACTGGTTGTTAAGAGCTTGGCACCTCCCACCTCTCGTTCTCTTGCTCCCTCTCTGGCCAAGTGATCTCTGTGCATGCTAGCTCCCCTTCTCCTTTCACCATGAGTGGAAGCAGCTTGAGGCCCTCACAAGATGCAGAAGCTGGTGTCATGCTTCTTGTACAGCCTGCAGAACTGTGAACCAAATATACCTCTTTTATTTCTTAATTACCCAGCCTCGGGTATTCTTTTATAGCAGTAAGACAGGAATGATCCCAGCATTGCTCTCATTGGGTTTAAATGAGAAATCTTTTTCCCAACATGGCGGTTTTAACCCTTCAGTAAAAACTAGCGAAGCGCCTACCTATAAGCAAAACCCTGTAGTAGTTCCTGGTGATTCAGAGAGAACACAAATTACTCATGGGCTTTCTATCAGGGACCTCTCATACTTAATAATATTAATACACAGGCTGGACTGCGGTGGCTCATGACTGTAACCCAGGACTTTGGGAGGCCGAGGTGGGCGGATCACAAGGTCAGAACTTCAAGACCAGCCTGGCCAACATGGTGAAACCCCATCTCTACTGAAGATACAAAAAATTAGCTGGGTGTGGTCACGCATGCTGTAATCCCATCTACTTGGGAGGCTGAGGCAGGAGAATCACCTGAACCCGGGAGGTGGAGGTTGCAGTGAGCCGAGATTGCTCCACTGCACTCCAGCCTGGGCGACAGGGCAAGAATCTGTCTCACAAAAAGGAAAAAATAATATTAATACACATATAAATATCTAATTATGGAGGCTGATTGGGACTATGAAAAGGTGGTAGTGGAGAGTGATGAGCTAGTGGGAATAAAGAAAAACTACTTTAGGTTTCTGGGTCAGTGTCTCACTGTGTAATTGCAGCAGCATCTGAATTTTATCTCCCACTTATGTGGCCACCTTCACAAACCAACAACATACTTAGTGGTCATTCCCAAAATCATGGCCGTCACTCTGAAGAGGTAGTTGGTATATCTTTATGCAATACTTTTGGTCTGTTATAATAGTTTGCCATATCTGGAATCACCACCATTGCGTCAATGGTATCAATATTGAATGGCTCATGCCCAGCTTGCTTCTGATAAGTTAATCTAAAGGTTGAGTTATACCAATGAAAGTATATATTTACTTTTTAATTCCAGCTTATAAACAATAAAACATAAATTAACTTTCTACTTAGAAAACATCAGCTCAAGAAGCATGGTTTAAAGTTGACAATGTCTTTGACCATTTAGCTTCTTAATATATGCATATAATATTTTAAAGCCCTCATGGTAAATCTGAAGCTAAGTGAAGAATTGTCTATGTAGTCCAGTGTGGTGGGTTACGCCTGTAATCCCAGCACTTTGTGAGGCCAAGCTCACGAGTTTAGGACAAGCCTGGGCAACATGGTGAAACTTTGTCTCTACAAAAAAAAAAACACATAAATTAGCTGAGTGTGGTTGTGCACACCTGTAGTCCCAGCTACTGGGGAGGTTGAGGTAGGAAGATGGCCTGAGTCTGAAAGGCAGAGATTGCAGTGAGCCAAGATCATGCCACTGCACTCCAGCCCAGGTGATGGAGCCAGAAATAATTTTTAAATCCAGGGATAAAACTGTGGTGTCTGTACAAACCCTATACCATTAATATATAAGTAAACATAAATTTCATCACATAACAATAGCATGTTTTTCCTCAAACCCATTCAGGTACATGATGTTTTCATTGTAGTATTGTGACAGCAGGCAGAATGGTTTAGTCAGAAGATATGGGAATGATACTGTCCTCATGTTAATTTGGGACACTCAGAAGCATGATAGCTAAATCCTGGTATATGTGATTACTCTTTCTCCTACAGCAAAAATTTATAGAAGGGTGATAAGAAGTGATTTAAAGAAGCACATTTCTTTTTTCTTGACTTCAACCAAAATTAGCAAAATGTAAGCTATTCTGGAAAAGTCCAAGAAATGCTATTAGTGAAATAGTCAGGAGTGGTGTGAACAACTGCACTCTTTTTTGTTGCTCTTCTGAAGTCTGAGGAGTTTCTACTTACTAACAAGATTGGACAAACAGTTTTCTTTGCTTCCATTAAAAATAAATAGAATTATGGATGACATAGGGGAAAAAGTTACAATCTGTAATTTATCCTAAATTACAAGTTCAAGTTGCAATTTTCGGGTCTGAATATGTTTGACAATAAGGACACAGAGCTAAAATCTCAATGGGCAATAATACATCAGGTTGCACTGGACAAAGGATAAGACACTTCATGACATTTGAAAGCGGCCATTATATTGGTGGTCTTCCACATACTCCAAGATTAATCAGAAATTATCGTTTGATGTTTGCTATAGCTTTTGATGGGAACACTAAATCTTTTAAATTCATGATTTGATGTTCAACATTCTCGTTGATTATTTTAATCACATCACACACAGAAGTACTTCAGTCATCCAATACCTCCCAGGAGGCATAGCCTCAATTGCTATCTCTAATCTTTTTAGAGCACCCTCTTCTGCTACTATTCATTAATTAAACATAGCTCTGCTGATGCTTCTTTTGGCTGCTGCTCCCCCAGAAGCTGCCAGATTGCTTGTCATCATCTTATTCCCTTCATCCCAACCAAGTTCATTATCAATTATTTTCCTCTTTCAGAGCTATCTTTCTCTTTTAGAATATTCTTTGATGACTTGATAAGTCTTTACAGTCAAATCCCACCTCCATTTATTAATATTACTACTCTCAAAGGCACGACCAATCTTTCTTTGTAATCTTTTCTTTAGTCGCCAAAGAAGCTTAAGACTCCAGGATCAACTGTGGATGTACAAAATTAAATCCTCATATTGAAGAGTAAAATTTTAAACCAGGGGGCGAGGTTGATACCAAAACTCAATGTCAATGTAAAAAAATAGAAACTACAGCAATAATACTGTAACACTGATTTATTTATTTTCATATGCTATATGTATTTAATGAGCAAATATTTATTAAGGAGCAATACTGTGTTAAACACTGTGCTGGATAGGTGGGCAGGATAAAAATGGCATTTTTGGCAGGATATATTTTTCAAAAAACACTCACGTATTTTTCTCATAATGTGACTTTGACACTTTCCTATAGACAGATGAGGGTCTGTGTTATTTTCCCCTCAATCTTACGACTATGGCTTACCACTATGACAATGACAATGCTATTTGATTCCTAAAAGTAGGTCAAAAAGACCACAGAGTTTTTTGCTTGGTTCTTTTGGGACACTCATTTAGGAGCCCTATGCTACTGTGTAAGCTGTCTGACTGTCATAAGGTAGCCATGCTATAAGGAAGCCCAAATAAAGAGCTGGCAGGAAATGAGACCTCATATCTTTAACTAGTTCACTACCAACAGCCATCTCCAACTTGCCAGCTCCAGCCATGTAAGTGAACCATCTCGAAAGTGACTCCCCAGGTCCTAGTCAAGCTGCCCTAGCTAATGCTGCACAGAGTAGAGACAAGTCACTACTGAGCCCTGCCCAAATTGCCGACTCAATAATTGTCTTTTCAGGCACCAGGTTTTGGAGTGGCTACTCAGTAACAGATAACTAAGCAGTCCAAAATGTGCAGCACCTACAGTCTACAGTGGAAGACATCATGTTTTCACATAGTTCATCATGTGTGAATTAGTTGGAATAAATACCTCAGGAAGCCAGACATTCCAATGAAACGAGACCTTTGCGTGCATTAGCTCCTTCCTTATGAACTTCACAGCCATTTGCTGGAAAGCATGGGATAAAAATCTAGGACTACACATGAGATCAAATCTTATGACCATGAGAAGCACCCTCTAGAGTTGTGTGCACAGTGCAATTATGACCCAAGATAAAAACTGGGCATTCAAAAAGCCCCAAAAAGTCAGAAATACAGTCCAGAAAACTAGGTCCAGAAAACCAGGTCCAGAACATCAGAAAATAACCTAATTCCTTTTGCCAGAACATAATTCTTGAACTTTAACATATTCATGGCCTATTCATTCCAATGCTGGGAAGCTTTTTGTTTTACTTCCAAGTATTGATTTTAGTAATAATAGTAACAATAACACTGCTACTACTACTGCATTTATTAATCAGTTACAAATTCCTAAATACTTTACTAGGTATGTATTTTCTCATCAAAGAACCCTATGGAATAGATGCTAATGTTCTCAACATTTTATGAAAAGGAAATTGGAGCATAGTGAAGTGAAATCAATTGCCCAAGGTCATATAACATGCAAACAGTGGTGCTGTGTTTGAACTCAGAGTACCTCAATCCACAGCCTGCATTCTTCACCACTGTGCAAACTGTCCTCTTTTGTGCTCTGGCAATGCCTAGTAGTGCCATTCTCAGTTTACTCATCTGAACTGTCAGGCACTATTTTATCTGTACTCCCTAATGAAATGCACAGCATGGCAGTATATTGTTGATGCTCAATAAATGCTTGTTACGTAAATGCATGAAGGAACAAATTGTGTAAGTCACCTTTCCTCCCTGGATCATGATATTCTCATCAGGAACATGAGGATGTTGCAGTAGATATACAGGAATATCTCTTTTGGCTGTGAAATTCTGTGATTCTCTGACTTGAACTACCTCTAAGTGAAGCAGGAACTGCGAATTTTCTTTTTTTTTTTTTTTTTTATTTAGTTTCTTTTTTTTTTTTGAGACGGAGTCTCGCTCTGTCACCCAGGCTGGAGTGCAGTGGCCGGATCTCAGCTCACTGCAAGCTCCGCCTCCCGGGTTTACGCCATTCTCCTGCCTCAGCCTCCCGAGTAGCTGGGACTACAGGCGCCCGCCACCTCGCCCGGCTAAGTTTTTGTATTTTTAGTAGAGACGGGGTTTCACTGTGTTAGCCAGGATGGTCTCGATCTCCTGACCTCGTGATCCGCCCGTCTCGGCCTCCCAAAGTGCTGGGATTACAGGCTTGAGCCACCGCGCCCGGCCGGAACTGCGAATTTTCATTCAATGTTGTCTTGATCCCCAGACTAGAAAATAATAAAAGTTTTATAGGGTTGCACTGAGACTAGCTCTTCTTTTTTTAGCGTTGGGGATTTCCTGTGCTACTTTAGTTAAATAGATCATACGCTCTGGATTCTTGAGAGGAACCCAGTTGAAAGAGTCACACTTTTGTTCTTCGAGATGAATGGGCAAATGGAACATCCTCAAGGCCCACAGGACTTGCCAGTTCTTAGGGCAGATGTGGTTCAGGGTTGGGTTGTCAGTATCACTCTTTTGGGTCTCTTTGTTTGTCAGGGATAACCCATCTGGGTCGTTCTCATCATATGAACCACAAGGCAAGAGAAATGGGAAGCTGAAGCTCCTTTTGCAAGGTAGCAAAATGGACTCCACTTCTCATATATCAGAGTGCTTGCAATTTGGTATATAAATGCTTGGAATGTTAAGTTGGCTTTAGAAGGGCGATAATCTACCTCTGTTACCTCGTCTAATTTTGCCGTTTTTTTAATTGGGGAAAGAAGAAGAAGGTATTAAGTTCATTGCCAAGCAAAATTACTCAGCACAACTCTCACTCTCTGAGCTCTCACAAATGAGAGGCGGCTCTCTGTCCTAGATTCTATGCTCCATTTAGATGTCATAGTCATCACATCAAAGTCACTTTGTTGTTGTTGTTGTTTTGCTCAGAAATGCTCATATTTTCCCCCTTTGCAATCTATTGACTACTCTCCCATGTAATTTTCCTGGACTTCCTGGGTTGTTCTATTTTACTATTTCCTCAGCAATGACTTTAGAAAAGGAATTTGGTATTTATAGGACACAGTTCATACCATCCTTTCCTAACTTTATATTCTTGTCAAGTTGTCTGTAAAATGAGTCACTTTCTGTTCCAGCTAACACAGTAAACTTAAAGTTACCATCTTTGGAGGGTGAAGGAAACAACCTAAATGCTTAGAACCCATTATCAATTCAAGGGTTAATACATGTCAATTTGACACTGTAGATATTTAAACATTTTCACTGTCCATAACCACAAGTATTATATTACATTCCTACTGAATCTACCTACAGGAGTCCTTGCCTCTCTTCTCTTCGTGTGTCAAAAATATATTTATTTTATTGCTAATGCTTTGGTCAACTCTCGGAATTTGTACCTAGTTTATGACTCTTACCGCTCTGGGATTTTCTGGGGACCACTCCTAGACATATCTTACTACACATTCTTACAGACCCTCGTAAATATCAATGCTTTGTGTCTGTTATTACAATAGTTATACATATAAGCTATTTTGCAGAGCCTGCCAAGATGACAAGTTCTCCCAGGGTTATTCAGTCACTTTGCTCACATTAAAACTTTGGACGTCACCCAATTTCCTTCAAATGAATGTGACAGAATACTGAACCATTGCTTACTGAGTTTCTTCTTTTTTTGGCCCTTCTTTGTTCTTTGACAACAGTGTTTAATAATCACACTCTCCCTCCTCTGTTTCCATAGCTAGTAACCCCGAGGTTGCTTTTGACTCAGATTCTTTCTTTGAGATTCACATTAGTCATGCAGTTAGCAATTCATGTATATACAGCTTGGCACGGAGATATAGAGAAAATTGGAATGATGGTCGCACATTCTCCCTGCTCCTTGCTTTCCCTTGTTGCTTTCAGTCTACATCGCTGTGTGGAAACACTGGGTCCCCTGCCTGTTTCTAACCTTTAATGGTTTGGCACATTTTGAATTGCTTGCAGTCACCTTATGAGAGTTGAGTGCACAGATTTTCTTTCATTTATTACCTGTCGTACAGAATTACAAAATTATTGTATCAAGTGGATAGCCTCTTTATTCCTTGGCCTACATGAATATCCCTTCTGTTCTTCCTTCCTCCCTCTTTCCATTCTTACTTTCCTCCCTCCCTCCTTCCTTCCTTTGTTTCTTCCATTTTCATTAGTCATTTGTTGAACACCTATTATGAACCATGTTTTGTTCCAGACACTGGAGAGAGCTTGCTCAAAAAAAAAAAAAAAAAAAAAAAAAAATGAGATTGCTGGTCCTTATGTTTCTGGAAGGCCAGAAAAGGAGGTCCCAGGAAACATTTAAAAGGAATAAAACATAAACAGGATAGCTACATGTAGTGATAAATTCTCTAATAGCAAATATAAAGGGCAATGTAATAAAGAGTGACTTGGGGTAGGTAAGATACTCAAGAGAGACTTCTGCGTTAAGTTAAAACTATCATAATAAGAAACTAGCTAATCATGCAAGGCTTTAAAATAAGAACATTCCAGGCAAAGGGAACAGCTTATGCTATGATGTGGAAAAAACTTGGCTTGACCAAAAAGTCAGAAAAAATTCATTAAAAATAGTAAAATCAAACTTGAGAGCAAGAACACACTCATCTTCCCCATGTTAAAAATGGTTAAACAAATAAAAAAATGAGTAATGGCATTCCAAAAAGGATACCGATCATCTGTTTTCTCCAGTCATTTGTTTCAATGATACCAGATGGAACTCAGCTTCGCCCATTAAATATTGAACTAAACGTCTGTGGTACTGTAACCAGACGGCCAGTGTAGTATATCTGACTCTATTACTTTATACCAGCCCTCCATTCCCAACTTTTTAAAATAAGAAAATAACTTTGGAGAATGGTACAGAGGCATGGGTGCCTGCTATAACATAATACCAAAGTCTGAAAATTAGGAACTGGAAGTACATGCATGCAGCTGTGTGTCAAGAAGCAGGTGTAAGATTATGTAGAATCCTGCTATTCATAACAAACAATTAAATATCATTCATACTAAACTAGATACATTGTATAATGTCCATACAATGGAATACATTGTGATATGTTTATAGGATAGAATATGAAATACCCAAGGAATGCTACAAACAAGAGCATGAATGAAAACCACAAATGTAGAGTTAAGGAAGACAGACATACAAGAATACATACTGTAAAGATTCAATGTATTTAAAGTTCAAAAAATAATAAAGCCCAGTATTTCTGGATACATGGTAATGTAGTAAAACTATAAAGAGAGATAGTAGCCATGACCATAAAAGGAAAAGTAGTAGGTGGGGAGAAAGGTAGCTGGAATTGGGCTAGGCTGTTTAGTGATTCTCAGGAGCAGGCAATTATCAGATTTTGATTTAGGTACATTACATGAGTGTTCTGTTTTTCAGGGGACAAATCACTGACCTATATTTTATGGTGTACTAATCTATATGTCTATTACATTTTACAATAAAAAATAGTAACTAGCATAGTTCCTGGCCCACACTAAATGTTCCATATATTAAAATGGAAGGCATTATAAGCTCGGAAAATACATTTCTCCTCCTCATCTATGAAAGGAAGGATTAAGTGAAATGTTTCCTAAGTGTTTTCCTTTTCTTTTCTTTCTTTTTTTTTTTTTTTTTTTTTTTTTTTTGAGATGGAGTCTCACTCTGTTGCACAGACTGGAGTGCAGTGGCACAATCTTGGCTCACTGCAACCTCCACTTCCTGGGTTCAAGTGACTCCTGCCTCAGCCTCCAGATTAGCTGGGATTACAGGCATGCACCACCATGCCCAACTAAGTTTTCTATTTTTCATAGAGATGAGGTTTCACCATGTTGGCCAGGCTAGTCTCGAACTCCTAACCTCAAATGATTCACCTGCCTCGGCCTCCCCAAGTGCTGGGATTACAGATGTGAGCCACTGCACCCAGCCTCCTTTTTCCAAAGGAAAAAAAAAAACTATTTAAGAAATGGTTTATAGTTGCATCCTGATTCCTGGGTGTTGGGGGAGGAAAGGAAGAAACAATTTAACCTACTGATTCTACTAGTCTACTCTGGACTCAGCTCTCTATTAACATGAAACCCAGATTTATTTTCATCCGAACTAACATTCGGAAATAATAATATTAAGTATTAATGAATGAAAATATTTTTCAACCCCAGAGTAGTTTAAATATTACTGTATTATATGCTCTATAGGTACTAAATTTCTATTTTGCATTTCATTACATGTATATAATTAACAGATTGATTGCAATAGTTTGAAGTGTGTCTATTTTTTTCCTACTACTTTAAGATGCCATTCTTGTCTGGTTACCATAGAATCCTTGGAATCTGCATTGCAAGGCACATAGTAAGCAGTCAAGAATATTTGTGGTTCTACTGATTGAAGTCATCCTGTCTTGTGACTCACGCATGGCACGTGTAGAAGTCAAGGTAAAATGAGCTGTTGAAACAGATATACCCAAATTCTCAGTGATAAACAATAGTTTTATTGTCAGGGATCTAGACAGGTGATACTCCATGCAGTCGCTGGTGACGTGGGCTTTGACAAAACTTCTCACTTTTCCCCAGCTTGAGAGGTTACTGATATCCAATGGGCAGAGGGGGAAGAAAGAGACATATGGGAGTATACTGCTCAGAGGATGGGTGCGCTAAAATCTCAGAAATCACCACTAAAGAACTTTTCCATGCCTCCAAAAACTGTACGCCAAAAACTATTGATATAAAAGAATGTAAAATAAAAAAAAAAAAGAGAGAGGCGGTCACATGGGAGATCATACAGAAGATCTTGTAGGCCATGCCTGGAAATGGCATACCTGCCTTCTGCTCATATTTTATGAAGCAAATCCAGTAAGTGGCAACTCTAGATGCAAAGTCCTCTGGGAGATGCAGTCCCTGTCTAATCTGGGCCACTCCTTCTGAACAGTAGGGTCTCCTAGAAGGTTTTTCTACCATGCAACTCTGGTGGACAGCTGGCTCTCTATGCCACAAGACCATTCAATTAGTTTATTTCTACAGCTCTATACACCACACACACCTGCCTCAGCTACATTATAAGCAGGTGAAAGGAAAGAGATTAGATTCAAGTTTGAGTTTCAAAAGGATTTTACTTTGTCTTCTCAAAGTCACCATTTTAGTGTGGCCAGTGTAGATTACTGCTTTGTGTTTTAAGAAACTACAGAGCGAACAAATATTTAATTCACATTTTTGATCAATTGTGAGGACCTTAATATATTATACACTTAGAGACTTACCAGATCTGTTTATAAATGTCACATAGAAAGAGAGAGTGTTTGCTCAGAGTTTTCGAGAGAATATCTCAAACCATTCAACATTCAAAACAGAGAACAGTTCTGCCGGAAGATTAATCTTCATTCTCATAATGTCCTTGGTAAAATTTGAAATTACAACCTCAATTCCTTGACTCATACCAACAAAGGAATATTTCCAAAGGCTTGCTTCTCTTTCACACCAAAATTTCAGTTTGTTAAAGCAAACAATATCCTTCCTTTTGCAAATGCTTACTGCATTTCAGGCTATTCCTGAACCTTACATTTCTGATCTTTCTTACTAATAGTCAGCTGTTAGACATTTCAGTCATTCAAAAAAGGAGATTTTGAAATTTCTAATTTCATAGAAGACTATCTCAAGGTGCTGAAAGATAACCAAGAACTGGGAATTGTGGAAATTCTTGCTTCTGTGATTTCAAATTAGAGCTCACAATATCTTTGGCATAAGCTACATAAAGAAGAACATCATGGCACTGAGTGATTTAAACATGATAAACAGGTACAGGTGATGTGGTTCTAACCAAATCACTAATGTACTGCAGATCAGACAGAATTAATGAATTTTATGCTGCGGTCTCTATAAATGAGCCAACAAATATGCAGCAAAATTCTGAACTGCAGCCTTGAAATAAAGAGCTTAATGTAATTCAGCGCTTATTGGTTGCCTAGAAACTAACTTGGAAGGGGGTTGGGGAGGGAGGACTAGAAAACATGGAGGGTTCATAGGTTTAATAAGGAAATTATTAACTCTGAACTGCTTGGGGATGTGACAGATATACTCCACAATGCGCTTCTCTCCCAAGAGCTCCGTAATATGTTCGAGAGCAAGGTTGGGGGGCACACAGAAGAGGCTGCTATAGAATGCCAGGGCAGTAGTGAAGGCTTTGGGCAAACACCAGCATATACAAACCTCCACAGTTGCTGCAACCCATGATCATCTCAACTTGTCGACCAGCTGCAGCTATGGGTAAAGCTTGCTTATTTGCTTTTCCTAAATTATTTTTTCTAGAAATACATAGCTTAGGACTTGGTTATTACATGAGACACTTTCCCAATTCATTATATCACTAAGGATATTTTAAAATGTTATTTGGGGCAGGTAGGGGATGGGGAGACAGAAGACAGCTTAATCAATTTTATATTAAGAAAAGTGGGCCAGGTGTGGTGGCTCCTGCCAGTAATCCCAGCACTTTGGAAGGCCGAAGCAGGCAGATCACCTGAGGTCAGGAGTTCGAGACCAGCCTGAATGATATGGTGAAACCCCGTCCTTACTAAAAATACAAAAAAAAAAAAAAAAAAAAGTTAGCCTGGCATGGTGGCAAGCACCTGTAGTTCCAGATACTCAGGAGGCTGAGACAGGAGAATTGCTTGAACTGGGGAGGTGGAGGTTGCAGTGAGCTGAGATCATACCACTGCACTCTGGCCTAAGGGACAAGAGCAACACTGTGTCTCAAAAAAACAAAAGAGTGAAGGGGGCTGAGAAACGGGGCACGGGGCACACGGCACACATATTCAGCAGGAAGCCTTTTGGAAGAGGAGAAATTAACCAGTTTGGATGTTTTAACTGCAAACCACGTGATGTGAAGGGCTCATTGAGACCACTCATGTTACAGTCCCATTGCTAGTTCAACTTCTTTTCTTTATTTGAATATAGAAACCAAGGAGGAGATGATGCCCAGGTGGCAATTCACAAGGTAGCATTTTAGTATTTCCTTTAAAACTTAAATAAATGGCCCTCTCAATTTTAGAGCAGTGCATACACAGGAGGTACTGTGCTTTAGCGTCTCAGCTTCAAAGAGTTGCTTAGGGAGGACATATTTTATCCTAATTATTTTTGACAGGAATTAGGTCAGATTAATTAGTTTAAAATTCAGCTGAACAACAACGTCTTTGCTAATTACTTCAGGGTTCATACATAATTCATTTACAGTAGCAAAAAAAAAAAAAAAGGAAATACTGGGAAAGAATGCTACCTAACACTGACCGCTTTGATGGGCCATTCATAAAAAGAGGACCCTCTGTGACCCAAAAGGTGTGATGAGGAGCACAGAGTTCCGTGAGCAATTGATTAAGTATGAAGATAAATATTTATTTATATAAATATGCATTTTTAGGTAGCTTTATGTTTTTAATTACTTATATTTAAAATAAACATTATTTATTTATTTATTTGTAAACAGTGTCTCCCTCTGTCGCCCAGGCTGAAGAGCAATGGTGCGATCTCAGCTCACCGTATCCTCTGCCTCCCGGGTTCAAGTGATTCTCCAGCCTCAGCCTCCTGAGTAGCTGAGATTACAGGCGTGCACTACCACACCCAGCTAATTCTTGCATTTTTAGTTGAGATGGGGTTTCGCCATGTTGGCCAGACTGGTCTTGAACTCCTGGCCTCAAGTGATCCACCTGCCTTGGCCCTTCAAAGTGCTGGAATAACCGGCATGTGCTGGACCTAAATATATTTTTAAAAATACTTTAGAATGTAATGTCAAGGTAAGACAGAGTAAGAGAGTGAGTGATGAGGAAGTGAGTTTTAGAGAGAAGATAGTCCTAGCTCAGTCCCTTACCATCGGCAATGTACATAACTGCTCTGAGGTTTAGAATTTTTTTTGTTATTGCTGTTAAACTAATAATAGCATTTAGCACCTACTTTATGGCCTGTTGTGAGAATTACACAAGATAATGTATGTAAACCTCAGCACCTGACATAGAATAAGTATTTAATGTTTGTTAGTTATTATCGTTTCTATAGTAGTATAGGAAATTAAATAAATGTTTGCCTTACTACCTACACACTTCTAAGCTTGCCCTCAGATTACTTTAAAGTGAATTATACCTTTTGGCTCAGATTGCATTAGAAAGGCTGCTTTAAATTTAGAGTCAATTTTCTACAGGGGGAAAAAAATAGATGGACTAAAATATTTCAGTAGATTAAATATCGACTAATATTAAGCAAAAATCAAAGGTGTTTGGGAGGTCTTGGACAAATATCAAATAGTAGAGTGTAAGTATGCATTATTTGTCCAGTGTCCTACTCAGGGATAAGAAAGCATTTTAAAATCTTTTATTTATGAAGAGAATCCCAAATACAGATTGTGGAATCTCTTGATATTTAAAGGCTTGCTCACAGATTCTTTTTTTTTAAATGCATGAGACAAACAAATATATCTACACTTAGGTTCTGTTAGTCAAAAATTCTGGGCTAAATTATGACTGGATTTGGGGACATATAATCAAGCATCTAGATACATGTAAACTAAAGGCGAATTTTGCTGGCAAACAAACTAGTTCTGGCCTCTGGCATTAGGACTACTTAGATTTTCTTTTCAAATACTAGACTATATTTACAGCTTAAAATTTGGATGGAATAGGAGCCATTAAAAACGGATGACATTGAAGGAAACAGTAATAATATTTTCCATATGTAAACACAAGTTGAAAATATAACTGGCAACTCTGTCTGTTCAGTGCAAAGTATTTTGATGCTTAACATACATGTTATCATGATTGCTGCTACTTTAATTCCCACATCTCCCTGGCAAAATAATTGAATAGTCAAGAGAATAAATGTCTCTCACAGCATGTGAGGCAAAACCCAGGATGGTTCAGATCACATTTGGCCAAAGAAATGCTTTCTTATTTGTCTTCTAGCACTGTGTGTCTGAACACTATGATGGGCTGTCCAAAGTGTTTTATTAGATGGTTCTTCCCCCTAAATACCTGATTTCTGTACTGGAGGCATGCTGTCTTCCCTGGAAACAATTTTCCTTTTGAAGTTATAAAACAGCCATTAAAATAAGTAACTTAACAACTGTCATCAGAGAATAAATTCTAAACAGTCTGCAGCACTGTTAAGAGAAAAACAAAAGAAGGCCTATGCACTTACTTTACATGGATAAAATTTCCAATTAACCTTTGGCTATTTTGGGGAGCAAACTTTAGCTATCAATGGGGAAAAGGAAGCAGGTGTTAGGGTGGATTGGGAAGGAGAGTGCAACTATCTTGAATTGCTGAATTGCAGACTGCAGTAATCATCATATTCAGGCCATTTCTGGTCTTACTTTTTCTCTTTGACAAAAGAGCAACAAAAGCTCATTCTAGCCTATATACGTCTCAATTATCAACCAGCTGTAATTGATATTGTCATTTCCATGGGCACTGGCCGCACAACAGGTAGTGAACATGGGTGCAGCGAGAAAGATGTGGCTGAAATATTTTCTCCAACACAGACTATCTGAGATCTTTACCTACCTTATAAAAATGTTTTCTGCATTAAATTTTACATACAGGAAGACTTTAGCAAATCTCTTGATATATTGTTACTATAAAATAAGGAAGAGCAGTACCATTGTTACTTTTGTGATTTTTATCAATATCAAATAAATTGTCTACAGTACACTGTAGACTGTCAAATAAATACAGTCAACAGTAGTTCTAAATTCAAAGATGTTTTACTTTTAAATAGAGAGCATAAACACAAGATATAAGCAAATGAGAACAGGTAAAAAAACAATTTTATAAATAGAATGTCATTGTAGCATTTGACTACACTTGTGACCACTTTTACTATCATAAAATAGGAACACTTACTTTTTCTTGAATGCTAACTCTAGGTTTAACTGTGTTAGGTGTTTTACCTATGAAATTTCATTGAATCATTGCAGTATAACTAAGCCTGGTGTTATCATAATCCTCATTGTAGAGTTACAGAAACAACTGAGCTTACTACATGAAGTTCAGTAACTTTGCTCAAGTCCCCCAGCAGGTGATGCTTAAACACATGAGAGTAGGTGTCCATATCTCTGGTAGATATGACTAGTAGACTGATACTTGTGAACCACTGCACCGCACTATACACTTTCTAAATTTGTTTGAGCATATCCACTGTTTAGTCTTTGCAAGAAAAGATGGAGGTAGGGTGACAGAGGGTGTGAAGGAAAGAGTAGATTGCTTGGAAGTTTGGCCCCATGGATTTAGGTTGACAGCACAGCAGTCTAGACCACCACTAGGGGGCAGACTGGTGCTAATTCATATTTCCATCATTTCTGGCCTAACCATAATGTACAGAACCCAAAGCAGCACCTTACTTTGCTCCCCACTATCCAAAAGGGCACAGTTCTGTTTCCTTCAGGATTATTAAATGAATGCAGTTATAAAGGTAAGTGAATATGTGCTTATTAGGGCAGAGATGAAAGAGCGTGAATGTAAAATGTTGCAGCCACGTTGGAAAGAAGTTGGACCATTTCTGAGAAAGTTCAACCCAAACTTAACATACAACCCAGCAATCAGACTCCTAAGATAACTATCCTGGAGCAATGAAAACCTATGCTTAAAGATTTTCATGTGACTATTCATAGCAGTATCATTCACGAATGATGGTCAAAAAGGGGAAGTTATCCAGATGTCCATCTACTGAAGTATGGATATATAAAATGTGCTCTATCCATAAAATGGAATATAAGGCAGCAATATAAAAGTAATAAAGCACTGATATATGTTACAACAGGAGGGAACCTCTCCAACAATACACTAAGCAAACGAACTCTGACACAAAAGAACCCACATGTTGTATGGCTTCTATGAAATGTATAGAATAGGTAAATCTGTAGAGACACACAATGCATGTGTATTTGCCTGGGGCAGAATGTAGGAATGTGGATTAACAGTAAATGGGTGTATGGAATATGGAGCAATGAAAATGCTTTAATACTACATTGTGGCAATGCTTGTATGCTCTGTAATTTTATTAAAAATCATCGAATTGCCAGGCGTGGCACTGTAATCCCAGCACTTTGGGAGGTCAAGGAGGGTGGACCACAAACTCAGGAGTTTGAGACCAGCCTGGTCAATATGGTGAAACCCCATCTCTACTACAAATACCAAAAAATTAGCCAGACGTGGTGGCACATGCCTGTAATCCCAGCTACTTGGGAGGCTGAGGCAGGAGAATTGCTTGAACTCGGGAGACGGAGGTTGCAGTGAGCCAAGGTGGCACCACTGCCCTCCAGCCTGGGTGACAAAGTGAGACTCCGTCTCAAAAAAAAAAAAAAAAAAAAATTGAATTGTATACTTTAAACAGATGAATTTTATAATATGTAGATTATACTTCAATGAATCTGTTTACAAAAACTTTAAAATGAAATTAGGGATGGAGCCCGTCAGGTATGAGATAGCACATTCACTCGAGTCGTTTCTCTACTAAAAACATCTCACCCTTCAGTCCACATTCTGCTGCAGTGACTTCCTGCCCTTCTAGTCCCAACTTCTTTTATAACATTTTGCCTCTGCTTCTTGTCTCTTTATCCTCATCTCATATTCAACCCTCAGCCCACTGCAATCTGGCTTCAGCCCACATAATTCTACCAAAATTGTTCTTGCCAACTTTGTGATGACCTCCTTTTTGTTACAACCAGTGGGTGTTTTTAGCCTTTATCTTTACTTTCTCTCTCAACACTCTGACCCTGTTCACCACTCTTGTACCCACTATTTTCTTACAGAATTTGTAATGTTTTATTCTCCTGGTTTTCCTTCAATACCTCTGGTTGCTTTTTTGCAGTCTTCTTTCTGGGTTCCTTTTTCTTTGTCCATCGCTTATGTTCCGATACTACTCAGGACACTATGCAAGATCCTCTTCTCATTATATTTCAGAGTGGTGTCACAACATCATCTCTACCAGAACCATTGGGTGGGGCTCTGCTTTTCAACAAGCCAGATTTGGGAACTACATTCTACACCTACTCAATGAAACACTCTGGAGTTGGTACCCAGGATTTTGAATTTTATTGGGTTTCCTGGGTAATTAATCTGACCCCAAAGTTTGAGAATCATTCCTTTATATATCATCCCTGAGTAAGATTATCTACTCCCATATGTTTAATTACCATCTGCTTGCTGACAACCTCAAAGTTTGTATCTCTAGCTCAGATCTTGTTCCTGAAAAGGACTTTGTTCATAATCCATATGCATAAATTTCTGCTAGCCATCTCACTTGAAGTCTTACAGAAGGAAAACCTTACTATGCCACCAAATGATCTCATTGCCTTCACTTGCCATATTTAGTGTATGTTTCCTAGTTCAGCTGAGGAATCAACCATCACTGTTACAGATCTCACGAATCTAGTTAGCTTCCTTAACCCTTGATCCTCACCCTCCTTTACATCCAATCTGAAGCACTCTCAATTTAATCTTCTAAAAATACGATGATTCCAGCTACTTGTCTCCATCCCCACTTACAGGTATTCTAGTTGAGGCCAACAGTATCTGTCACCTGGAACCACTATAGCTGACTCCAAATAAGTTTCTCAGCCTCTATCTTTGCTGCTCTCATTTGTCTATCATCCTCTATTCGTACTGAAATGATTTTTTTGAAATGTGAACCTAACTAGGCTGCTTTCTTATTTAAAACATTTCTGTAGAATTCCAATCTTCTTAGAAGAAAGGTCAAATTCTTTAACTTGATAAAAAGGAACTTCCATGATGACACCCCGGCTTACCACTCCAGATTTATTATTCCCAATCTCCGTGTCATCTTTTCAGGAATTCTAACTTCTAGTTTCATTGAACTCTTACTTCTTAAAAGAATGCCAACTCTTTTATTACCTCTATACATTTGTATATAATGCTTACTGAGATGAAGTATTCTGTTCTCTCTCTTTGGCTGATTTTTACTGATTTGTCAGATATTACCTTCCATGTTACCTTCCCTGGAAATTCTCCGACCCTCTGAGTTCAAATAAGAGGACTCTGCAATATGCAATTGTAATACACTATGTAGACCCCAGCATAGGACTATTACACTGCATGTTAAGTTTTCAGTTTTAAGAGTTTACTGAACTCTTCTCCCACTGGACTACAGGCTTAATGGGGGCTGGACCCAAGTGACCAGAACATGGATTTTGCCAATATAAACCTATTGAATTATTCAACAGGGGAATGATTTTTTTTTTGTAAACCACAATCTAAAAAAAGTGTTATAGTCACATATGTTTAACTTCCACATAATTGAAATTATAATGAAGACTAAAACATTTTGTGGTAGGTTTTTGGATGACACTATGGATATCATTTTAAAACACTATTTGAATGTTTCATATAGAATAAATACAAATATATCAACATTTGGGGGAAAAGTATTAGAGAGTGTTAGCATCCTCAAAGCTAACTCAGTATAAACCATACCAAATTATATTAAAAAATATTTTCACTTATTTGGATACAGAAAATAATGCTGTAAGTTTTAAACTATTTTATTAGCACCACAAATTCAATAGCATTCTTATTCAAATAGACATGAAAAAGAGTCTTGTTCAAGGTCTATTTTCCTGTTGATTTACCTTCTGAATGAATGACATTTTTGAAGTTACAATGCAGATTTCCTTATTTAAAACACATTTACCTCCTCAGAAGCCTGTTTTTGACTCTGTATATTTTGAGGTGACCTCTTCACTTACAGTTTCAAGGTGTCTCTACTAAAAATACAAAAATTAGCTGGGCACAGTGGTATGCACCTGTAATCTCAGCTACTTGGGAGGTTGAGGCAAGAGAATCACTTCAACCTGGGAGATGGAGGTTGCAGTGAGCTGAGATCGCACCACTGCACTCCAGCATTGGTGACAGAGTGAGACTCCATCTCAAATAAAAAAAAAATAATAAAAATAAAAATAAAGAAAAAAAAAGAAAAAAGAAAGTTCATGAAGATCAGTAAAACAGTCAAAGAAAATATAGGAATGAGAAATTCAAGGCAAAATCTGGCCCACTGCCCAGATGATATGGGAATAAACTACTTGTGATGTTTAATGGGAAGCTATAGAGAAGTTAATAGGTTTGTGAACAAATACGCCAAGCTCTCAGCTCGAGGTATGATTTCCCAATTTAAGAAAATTTCTACCCTGAGGGTAGTAATTTTTACCCAGATTTTGTCCAAAGAAACTGCCACTATCTTCTTTTTTTCTTCCTTTTCCTATTTTCCTAATAAAAGTGTTCAGTATTCTTTGGTGGAATTCTGCCCTACTGTTTGATGTCATGACACTTTCTTGTCATTTGGAGCCACTGGTGCTAACCAGAGCAGTGCAGGATAGATACTAGAAGGTGCATTAGTACATTAGGTTATATCTCATATTCTTATATAACTCACACAATCAGCTACTTAATAGAACTCAGCTTCAAAGTTGTGTAATTTTATTTGTAGCATTTTTAAGTAATATTTTATTTTTAAATGTGATATATGCTCATTAAGAATGCACACTAACAATTAGTCACACATCGCTGTAACTGAAAACAAAAATTATTTCGAATAACTTCAGACAGGCCTGATAACCAGAAATATTCATAATGTTGGAGTCCTTCTCAGCTACTTAACAACTGGGGTGATAATTTCGGGTCTCCTCACCCTGGTCCACTCCTTTCCCAAACACTCAAATATTCACTAGATCATCTTTGTTTGCGCTAAAACTCTCTGATACAAGAATACAATATTGTTTTGCAAGCGGAAATACAATTTGGAAAATGAAAATGAGAAAGGAACATTCTTGGTTGTAATTTTCTTAGAGCAGAATGACATTTCAGCTCCAAGAAGAAGCATCATTTTCTTAGAAACGACACAGGTCTAGAGAAATACTGTGACTTGCCTAAGGTTGCACAGACCTAGAATCCATGATCCCGGCTAGATATCTTCAACTTCAGTCTTATTTCCACTGTATTGATTATTTGATTCTATTTTCTAGTTCATTAGTTTGTACAATGTGATTCACTAATAACTACAGCAGGGTTAATCCTAATAAAGTTAGTGAATTACTCTAGACACTCATGAAGTACCTGCAATGGGAAGCCTCTGTAAAGAACTTTTAAAAAAGTAATCCTGCTTTATTCTCACAACAACAAAGAAGGGAATCACAGGCATTACCCACATTTTAAAGGACACAAGGTATTTTTATTCATATTGATGCATTATTTAAGTTTCCGTAGTTAGAAAATGAAGGACTTCAGATAGGAATCTCACATGTATGCCTCAAGAACTTGAAAACCTTAGTCTTTTTTTTGATACTCACTCATGACTTAATCAACTTTTTCTTTGCATTGGATTCACAATTTGTGTTTCTATATTTAGTCTGTTTTCTCAGAATTTAGCTTTTTACTAGAAGAGCAGACTACAAAAAGGACCCCTATTCTTTACTCCTTCCTTTGCCCTCTGCAATGTAACATTGCAGTTTCTTCCATCAAGAAGTGAGATCCCTTTGTTGACTGCTTGTTGTTTTGTTTTTGAGACACAGTCTCACTCTTTTTGCCCAGGCTCCATGGAGTGCAGTGGCGTGATCTCAGCTTACTACATCCTCCGCCTCCCGGGTTCAAGCAATTCTCCTGCCTCAGCCTCCAGAGAAGCCGAGATTACAGGCGCCTGCCACCATGCCTGGATAGTTTTTTGTATTTTTAGTAGAGGCGGATATTTTAGTATTCCCCATGTTGGCCAGGCTGGTCTCCAAATCCTGACCTCAGGTGGTCCACCTGCCTTGGCCTCCCAAAGTGCTGGGATAACAGGTGTGAGCCATCGTGACTGTTGTATTAGGACTAGTTTTGTGACTTGCTTGGCCAATGTAATGCAACAAAAGTTAGTTAGCACATAGCAAAGCAAAGATGCAACCTACAGAGTGGGAGAAAATATTTGCAAACTATTCAACTGAGAAGAGGTTAATAGCCAGAATATATAAGAAATTCAAACAACTCAATAGAAAAAAAGAAAGTCGACAAATAATCTGATTTAAAGATGGGCTAAAGATCTCAATAGACATTTCTCAAAAGAAGACATACAAATTGCCAACATCAATAATCATCTAAAAATTGCAATTCAAAACCACAATGAGGTATCATCTCACCCCAGTTAAAATGTCTTTTATCAAAAAGACAAAAAATAATGGATTCCAGTGAGGGTGCAGAGAAAGAGGAATGCTTGCACACTATGGATGGGAATATAACTTAGTACAGTCACTATGGAAAAGAATATAGAGGTTTCTCAAAAAACTAAAAATAAAACTATCATATGATCCCAAATAAAGGAGATATATACCCAAAAGAAAGAAAAATCAGTACATCAAAGAAGTATCAGTACTCCCATGTTCACTGTAGCACTAGTCACAATAGTGAAGACATGGAATCAACCTAAGTGTTCATCAGTGGATGAATGGATAATGAAAATGTGGTCTATATACACATTGTAATATTATTCTTCCGTAAATAATAAAATCCTGTCATTTGCAAGAACATGGGTGGAACTGGAGGACATTATGTTAAGTAAAATTAGCAAGGCAAAGAGAGACAAATATTTCATGTTCTTATTTATATGTGCACGCTAAATAATTTATCTCATGGATGTAGAGGGTAGAATGATGGTTCCCTCACAAAATTGGAATTACTCCATAATCTCCCTGTTAACCTACTTTTTCAATTTACCAACATACTTAGACTTAAAAAATCAATAGGTGTAGGCTCTCTTTGTGGTATTAATAGTTATGAAGTACTCATTTAAAGGATTCTACCACAGCACATTTAAAACATTTAACTAATTAGTTTTCCTTGATGCTTATGTGGTTACCAACTGCTCACTACGTTAAGCATCATGGCAAGAAACATCTTTGTACAGTTATCTCTTTCTCAGATCGTTTCCTTAAGAAAGATGTTGAATGTTTAGTCAAAGGGTATACTGAAATCATTGATACATATTGCATGATTATCATCTGAAAATGAAATATCAATTAACATCTGTATCAACATTGCTCTCTTGAAAACGTTGTGAGGGCAGAAGACTGAAAATATGTATTAGGACTTCCTTGCATTGCTCTAAAGAAACTGTAAGACACTGGGTAAATTATAAGTAAAGAAGTTTAATTGGCTCACAGTTTTGCAGGATGTATCAGAAGCATAGCAGCATCTGCTTCTGGGGAGATCTCAGGAAGTTTCTAATCATGGCAGAACGCAAATGGGGAGCAGGCTCATCACATGGTGAGAATGGGAACCAGAGTGAGAGAGAATGGCGGGGGCAGTGCCACACACTTTTAAACAAACAGGTCTTAGGAGAACTAATCATCATGAGAACAGCACCAAGGGGATGGTGGTAAACTCTTCATGAGAAATCCACCCCTATGATCCAACCACCTCCCACCAGGCTCCATCTCCAAAATTGGGAATTACAATTCAACATGAGTGTTGAACACGGACAAAAATATGAACTACTTCAACCATATAGACTAGGATTGTTTTCCTGTATACACTGAATATAGTATAATGGTAATTTCCCATTCATCCATATTGGAAATTGTCAAATGACCATCTTTTACCTTTGCGTATTTTCTACTGAATTATCTTAAACATTCGTTATCATTTGTAAAAGTGCTTTATATAGTAAAGATATCCCCCATTGTCTATATATTGTCAGACAGGTTACAACCCATATAAGCTTTTAACAATACCTCAAAGCAAATTTAATTGTATATGTATTCTATCTTCTCGTATCCTCTGTATTTATCACAGTTATTACCGTATATTTTAAATCATTTGGGTTTTATCATTTTTGACCAAATACTTGAATTGTCTAGAGCATAATAGCACTGAGGCCAAAGTAGTGGAAGCTGGCTATGATTTTCAAAGGTTTTAGAGTAAATTCCTTAGACAAACATGCAAAGACAATCTTGTGTCCCTGGGAGAAACAATTATGGCTAAGAACAATTAAGTCCACTGGTAGAAAGATACCTTATTGCATAAGTCTTTTTTTTTTTTTTTTTTTTTTTTTTTTGAGACGGAGTCTCGCTCTGTCGCCCAGGTTGGAGTGCAGTGGCGCGATCTCGGCTCACTGCAAGCTCCACCTCCCGGGTTCACGCCATTCTTCCGCCTCAGCCTCCGAGTAGCTGGGACTACAGGCGCCCGCCACCACGCCCGGCTAGTTTTTTGTATTTTTAGTAGAGACGGGGTTTCACCATGTTAGCCAGGATGGTCTCGATCTCCTGACCTCGTGATCCACCCGCCTCGGCCTCCCAAAGTGCTGGGATTACAGGCTTGAGCCACCGCGCCCGGCCGCATAAGTCTTTATTCTCCAAATGGGTCAGTGTTATCTTGGCTTACAAATTATGTCACATTATTAATGAAAACCAGCAGAGAAAATGTTTTTAAGGCTATCAAATTGCTGAACGTCAGAGGTCAAACTAAAATGTATTAGAAGCTGTCAAAAACATGTTATTTCCATGATTATAGACATGTTTCAATCACACTGAAAAATTATTAGAACAAATTGCAGAGTTTTTAACCTAAAAGGACTCTGGAACTTTAAAAAAACAAAACAAAACAAAACAAAACAAAACCTTCTTTAAAAAGAAACCTGCATATTGAATTCTGTCACTCTTCTTGTTTAAGAAGCATTAAGCCTTTTAAAAAACCATGGTAATGAGAAGTAGTTCTGTCCTCTGTGGCAAGTTTATGTATAAATTTTGTATACCAGCAAATCTGAATACATCTGCTATTAAAAGCACAAGTGTGCCCCCTTCTGAATAAATGAAATATTGAGTCCTATATTTGCACTTCAAATAACGAACTCCTTTCTGGACAAAACTGAATAAACAAATTTGGGCAAATATTAACAGAGAGTTTTAAGAGCACTCTTTTCTACAAACATTTATGATTGGCAAAATTGTAAAGGAATATTCAGATGACATCTGCTACGTCCTTTCATATGTGTTTGGTTGTTTTCACAGTTGGAATCCACTAAAATAAGTCACCCGGGAAAAAATTCTGATCTTATTCTAGATAAAGAATGAAAAGCCAGGAAGCTACATAACCCAAGGTTGAGTGGAAAGAGTTGGGTAGAGAGTGGGCAACTGTTTTGGAAACCAAAACAGTGTTAAAGATGTCAGAAAAATGTGAAGTGATATTCCATTAAGACAGTTCAAAGATGTTTTTAAAGACGGTAGCTACGTAAGTTAAGTATCTCGTGTTGACTTAAGTCTGACTTTGTTCTCTTAGTTCTATGGCTGAGACAAGTCCCAGAGTGATTAAGTAGGTTTTGGGAAATTATTTAATGACTAAGCCATATTTTTATACCTTCATTCAAGTGCTCTATCTACCAGAAAACATAATGATCCACATGAACTATTCTGGTATATTAATACATGCTTAATAGATTACCTCTATAAAACTATTTATTTCAATCCAAATTCTTCTCTTATTTCTCCTTCTGTAAATTCAGACCCAAAAACAATTTTTGACCAAAATACGGCACCATATTTGATACACTTCTCTTGGGCAGTGTGACACTTGACTATTTTAAAACATCATGGAAATCAAATGTGGATGATGAAGATGATTATGACAACAGCAATTGTTATCAAAGTGAAGGTGCACTTTGTCATCACATTATTAAAGGTTGACAGTTAAATGATAGCTTAAATCATAGTTAAATGATATCCTAAGTCATCTGATAAACAGGAATTAACTTCTAACCAAGTTCTCCAATTTATAATCAGAGAACGTCGTGCTTTGTCTCATATTTGCCGCTATGGTGGCAAAAATAATTTGCCTCATTTTAAACACAAAGGCCGACTGATTAAACCTATAGCTACTATTGCTAGTTTTAGTAGGATTGGTGGCTAAATAAGTTACTTTCTAAAATGCTATAAATGTAATACATTAGAAAACTGAATATTTATACAAATTTCATCAATCTCTGCCTTTGTTTTCTAATGTATAGAAATTAATGTATAGAAATTAGAAAACAAAGGAGAGATTGATGAAATTTGTATAAATATTTAGGATTTTCCTCTCTTTAGCAAACCCATTCACTTCGTGGCCATTCGATTTAGCTCAGATCTATTTTTTCACATGGTATTTAAAACTCATATCCTCTAAGAATGAAGTAAATTATTCTTATTTTCTACATATTTCCAGTGCATTTCCAGAAATCACTAACTTCTGACATTATCAGAACTTTGGATGAAATAAACACAGGCTTTTGAATGAAGTAAATATTGTCTATCACCAGTTAAAATTCTTTTCCAATACTATTCTTTAATGATTCTATAAAGATTCTACACAGAATCTTTCCAACACTATTACTCAATACATTCTCCAGAATACTGTATTAATATACTTACAAAGTGTTGAATCTTTAAATTGCTGTTCTCAATGGATAAAACTGACTGATAAAAGCACATTTATAAATGTCAGTTGCCATATGGTTTACACTTTTGCTAATGATCAATCACAAGATTAAATCAATCATTGGACAAATACTGTTATAAAACTGTGAAATGTTTACGCCAACTCTCTTCTTCTCTCCCCAAGTAACATCACTAATTTGTGCCTATATTTATGAACATTTAACCCATACCTCCTTTCCTGCTGTAAGATTCAAATTCACCAATTGCATTTAGAGTGACCACCTATTACTTGGCCAACGTATTCATTTGAAAAGAACATTTATTGAATCAGCATATATAAAATATCTCTTTGATTTAATTAATAGGCATTGTGTATTCCTTGCCAAAAATATGTTCTCAACTAAAATATACCCTATGATCATCAACTCACAGAGCTGTTGCTGATTATTCATAATTGTGCAATGAACTATCTTGTAGAATAAACAACCTCGACAGTTCTTATTTTGAAAAACTTCAAAACGTTCAGACTAGTAATTACATTGAATAATAGCTTAATTTAAATTGTAAAAGACCTCTAGTGGATTGTTTATTTCATTTACACTGTGTGATATGTTTTATACAGAAAGAAGTTATACATACTCATGAATCAATATGTACAATGAAGAATATTGAAAACAAATGGGTTTTATTCTACTTTTTAAAAAACTGTTGAAATTGAGCCCAGCCTTCCCCCTGCCACTTGTTGCAACTTCCATACTTCATACGTACACCACCTCTTTCCTTGACCCTTGAAAGATATCATGTGTTTTTCACCTGAGAATGATGTAAATATGAACACTCTGATATTTACATTTTGTCAGAAGGTTTTGTTTATGTATTTATCTTGTGAATTGCTGATGTATTATCAGTATGGCATCCAATTGTCTTTCTTAACTGTGAATCACTTTTCAGTTGTGAATTTGTTATCTGTAAATCACAAACTATCCTTGTTGCCTGGGCTTAAATAAAAAGCCCAAGATGCATACCTGACTGATCACTATATTCCATCCCCTAGACTACAGAGCTTGATTCAAGAATGGACACCAACTAAAACTAGTCCAGTCTCAATAGGGTATTGCAAATTAAAACAACAATGAGATACCACTACACACTTATTAGAACGGTACAATCCCAAACACTGACAAGGACAAGTGCTGGCCAGGATGTGAAGTAACAGCAACTCATTCATTTACATAGAAATGAAAAAAGGTATGGCCATTTTTGGCGACAGTCTTGCAGATCCTTAAGAAGCTAAACATAGAATTACCATATGATCCAGCAATTACTCTTGTTGGTACTTCTCCAAATGATTTGAAAACGTATGTCCACACAAACCTGCATACACGCATTTCCAGTGACTTTATTCATAATTGCCCAAACTTGGAAGCATTCAGGATATCCTTCAATAGGTGAATGAAAAAACAAACTGGTATATCCATGCAATAAAATAATACCAGTGTAATAACAGTGATAAAAACAAGCAAGCAAGCCCTCAAGCCATACGGAAAGGAACTTTAAGTACCTATTGCTAGGTGAAAGAAGCCAATCTGTGAAGATGACACACTGCATGATTCCAACTATATGACATTCAGGGAAAAGGAAAACTCGAGAGACAGTAAAAACATCACTAGTGGCCAGGACTTTGGCAGGAGGGAGGAAATGCTGAACAGGTGGAGCACAGAAATTTTGGAACAATATTCTGTATGATACTGTAATGGTGAATAAATGATATTACATATTTGTCAAAACACATACAAACTCTACAACACAGAAGGTGAGCTCTAATATAAACTATGGACTTCAGTTTATCATGCTATATCAATACTGGTTCATCAGTTGTAACAAATGTACCACATCAGTGCAAGATGTTAATAGGGAAAACTGTGTATGGAGGGGTTGAGAATCTTTGGGAGCTGTCAGTACTCACTGCTCAATTTTTCAGAAAACCTAAAAGGGCTCTAAAAATAAAGTCTATTAATTAAAAAACAACTGGTTGAATGAATCATAGTTCCAAAAATTCTGTTGGTGTTACTTGGAAAGAAAATCACAGGAAAGACTTCTCAGGGACTATCACATGAAGAAAGCCTGCCCATAAATAAAGATAAATTGAGGTGAATAACAGGAAAAGAGTGAGAAACAGAAATCGAATCTTGCATATTCTCTTCCCTCTGAAGGGAAACTGTGCTTGAATCCAGTACTACCTCTAAGCCTTTCAATGTACAGCTACCTCTAAGTCAACAGAATGCCTTTAGGTCAGAACGAGTTGGGTTTTCTGCAACCAAAGGACTCCACTCCTGAATAATACAGTTCTATAGGTACAGATAAATATTGCAGTGCTAGTTTTATTTTTTTTAATAATTTAATTTTCCAAGTTGATGGAGATGGAGTGCTAGTTTTAAATTACCAGTTAGAAACACAGCTAATTTCTAGAGTGGAGAAGGGAACATTTCCAAGTAATGTTGATAATAGACCCCCAGAAATTCAGTTAAAGACAATGAAACAGATTTTATTTAAGTAGTGTTATTAGCACTGGGTATGGAAGAGCTCTAGACAGTCAATGGAATTCCCACAGTGGCTGCTATGGAACAAGTGAAGTCAACAGGTGGGTGTTGACAATGAGCAGGAAAGGCTCCCAAAGTCAGCATTCACAGCTTCTCTATTTCATTTACTGGACATCTCTGTAAGTATTTCTTTGAACAAAGGAATGTTCAGTGAAGACAAAGTTTGAAAGACACTAGATTTGGAACATGGGTAACTACCAAGTTCAGGTCTTGCTCAGTTCTGGACCTCCAAGAGAACCACGGAGCAGGAACTGAAACACATAAATGATAACCTGGCAATTGAATTTAGTGGGCATTTATTATTACAACAGATCAATTGGCTGCATCACAATAACCAGCCAAGTTTCTCAGGAGAAACAATAAGCCTCTGCAGGGGTAGAGAGAGCTTAGCACCTTGGAAGATGCATTCTGATGTCTTAACACAATACAAAAAGGGAGAAGACATCTACACAGAAGTGTGATGAAAACATGGACAGGGTGACACTGACCTCAATGTATGCCTTTATAGACCAGGGTTCTGTTTGTATAAAGAATCTCTCACGATGGTCTTTCCAAATTGCTGCTTCTGTGTAATACTCTGTATTCCATAACACTTCCTGGAATAAAGGAATGGATGAATGGTGCCCCCTGGAGTTGTTCAATCCAGTGACCCTGCTGCTGTCACACTAACACGAGTACTTCAGTCCCCATATTATCAGCTATTTCAGGTGGGCATTTATGTCTCAATGCCATAATGTTAAAATGACTTCCTGCCAAAGTCATGCTCCCAATCACCTTGGATCCCCTCGGAATCCAAGATTATCTTCCAGTCTAGTTTCAACTCCTTATTTCCCACCCCAGGTTTTCTCAGGGCAATTTCTAAAAAGGTCAATTTAATTTAATTTTTATATTAAGTTTCATTCCTGATCACCAAAACCCTTGCTTTTGGACAAACATATATGTGTCTATTGAAAGACTTGCATACAGCTATAGTAATGTAATAGTGATGATGACAAACATTATAAAAATCAACATTTATTGTTGTACCACACTGTACTTAAAGATTTTGAAATACATCATCCCATTCCAGGAGCTTCTAATTTCTAAATGAAACATTGACTTCTCTAAGGTGTCCAGAGGATTCCTCCTCCAAATAACTGTCTATTTATCAGGTACAATTGGCAATTCCGCCAACTGGGATTCCTGCTGCTAATGTGGTTTCCCATATTGCTGTGTAGGAAGTAATCGTGACATCAGCTTCTGAACCAGCCATGGAAATAGCAGATCTCACACACACCTACTCTCTGCAAATCATCATGGACAGTTTTCCTCTTTCATGTTTGTAAAAGGGGGAGCAGATGATTTATGTTACTTGAGGGGGTGGAGATAAAAATTCTCCACCTATTTCTTGCACATCACAGCCACAGAAAAGATTTCAAGAAAGATTTGAAGCAGAAATGAATAATTTTGGACTCAGCTCTTGCCTCTACTGCTCTCTCAGGAAGGGTGCATAATAATGTTTTTTTTCTTTTCATCTCAGAATGCTGGCAAATGTGTCAGGGAATGAGGATTAATTCATTTCTGAAAAAAATCTTTTTAGTCATAAGAAACATGGAAAGCAATTTTTATGAACATTCTGAATGTTTTTTTGATGTCAATAGTATTGAAGATAAAAAAAATGGCAAATTAAAGCTCTACTTCCTTTTTAATTAGTGATGTTTAAAGGCCAATGTAGTTTTTACAGCAGCATCTGTACTTTGATAAATGACATCCTTCAAAGAATAGTTTCTGATAGACTGAACTATATATTAATTTTGTTACAGAATTTCTTTCTTACCAACACTTTTATGTGATCATGAACACGCTTCTTCACTATTATGACTAAAAAATAATCCACATCGTAGCTCATTTTTCATCTGTAAGATTTTTGGCTTTTGAGGTACTTATTTGAAAGCTAAATAAGATTTCATTGAAGCCTCAAAAGAAACAGTTCTGCCTGTTAGTATCCACACACTTAAACTTCATGACATCATATACAAGTTCAAACACATTTTTCTTTACAAACTCTAATATTTTTACTGTTACGTGGAAACAATGTCATGTTATATTTATAGCAAAATGCCTAGACATGGTCAGAGGCTCCTGTTAAATGAGACATAAGACTGTTACTTTATGAAAGGGGGATGTGGTTGGGCAATGTCAAAAAAATCAGAACCAATCATGGGACAACAAGATGGGTATTTTTTAAGACTATTTTTTAGAACAATTTTAGGTTCAGAGTAAAATTGAGATAAAGGTACAGAGATTTCCCATATATACTCTGCTGGTACACATGCATACTCTCCCCCACTATCAACACCCCCTCCCCCACCCACCGCCCAGAGTGGTGCCTTTGTTACAATTAATAAACCTATGTTGATAACATCATTATCACCAGAGCCCATAGTTTATGTTAGGGTTCACCCTTGGCATTATTCATTCTATGAGTTTGGACAAATGTATAATGACATAAATTCACTGTTGTAGTATTATACTGAGTAATTTCATTGCCCTAAAAATCCTCAGTGCTCCACCTATTCATCCCTTCCTCCCCCAAACCCTTGGCAACCACTGATCTTTTTGCCATCTCCATAATTTTGCTGGTTATTTCTTTTGATCGGCTATAGTGGGTTCACCACGTGAAGGGTAAAGCCAGCTCGCTTCCAGTGGACATGACTCACCAGTTTTCAAACGATAAAATTCTAAAATTCTAACTATATTTTTGCTTGAGAGAATTTTTAGAATTCAAATGGTATATATAAAGTGAGAGTATTTGATATATTTAAGTTGCTCACTATTTTAAATTTGCATGGTTCCATTTATAAAAATGTGGCTCCACTGGTGCCCAACACATGGAAGATTCTCTCACAGATAAATCTGACCTTTTGCTGTAGCTGTACCCATTCATGTTCTGTGACACTCATCTCTTTGCCCACTTCATGAAAGAGAAGTAAAGACTGTTTGTACTAGAATAAATTATCTATATTGTCCTTGCCCCTTACTAAGTAATATTTAATTTATCCTTTTGGCATTGGGTCTACCATGTGAGATCCAAACAGAAGAGATTCCAAATTTTTATTCCTGTGCTTCTAAACAGAGAACACAGAAGGACATTCCATCTATAAGAGCAACTCTTTATAGTTCCTGTTTCACACTGCTGTATCAAAGAATGACTTTAGTCCTATGCATTCAGAATGCATCTTAAACAGGCATAAAGAATAATGTAATTGTACATTTAAAAATAATTACAAGAGTATAACTGGATTGTTTGAAACACAAATGATAAATGCTTGAGGTGACAGATACCCCATTTACCCTGATGTGATTATTACATATCATATGCCTTTACTGAAATATCCCATATACCCCATAAGCATAAAAACTTACGATGTACCCACAAAAAATAAAAATTAAAAATAAATAAAACAGGCGTAAAGAATGATTGAACACTAAGACATTTTGCTCTGGCATGTTTTGTTTGTTTGTTTTTTCCAGAGATAGGGCCTTGCTCTGATGCCTAGGCTGGAGTGCAGTGGCACAATCATAGCTCACTGAAGCCTTGAACCCTGGGCTCAGGCAATCCTTCTGCCTCAGCCTCCTGAGTCCTTTAAAATATTTTGTGAGCTAGCAAGAAAGAACTTTGGAGTTTACATAATCTGGGGCTACATGCACGAGCCACCATGCCCAGCTAATGTTTTTAGAGACATGGTTTCCAACTCCTGGCCTCAAGTAATCCTCCCACCTTGGCCTCCAGAGTCCTTTGGAGTAGTTTTGAGCAAGTGACAAAGTACTTTAGAGATTACATAATCTAGTCCATTCTGTTTTATAATGGAAGATCCTTAGTCCCAAGGGAGTAAACCTAATTGTCCCCTCAAATTTCTAATCATGTAAGCGACAGTCCAGTCTACTGAATCCTTAATTACACATGGTTCACAACATAAGTATAATTTCACCTACTTGTTTATTAACTTATCATTCCCATATGATATTCAGTGAGAGTTGCAGTAGACAAAGGACAGACTCGTTTCCAATTCTTTTCGTCCAGATCTTCCGATCTGGAATAAGATCACCTGGGTTTGTAATCTAGCTCTGCCACTTACTAGCTGAACAGGTTACTTAACCTTATCATTATCTTTTTCTGTATATTTAAAATGGAAAATTTAGTACCAATCTCTTAGGGATGTATGTTGAAATGCATAGCAGAGAGAGGGTTTAATAAATTTTAGCCACGGTGATAAGTATTAGCATTATCCAGCCAATCTATTTCTAAATAAATAGTCCATAGTAGAATTTTCATCAGATCTTTTCTGTCTTGTATGTAACCTGCTGGTCTTCATTTCTTTACTTCTCTGGAACAAAAAATGTAATCTGAAAAAATATTATAACATATGTCTAAACTGCATCGTCCTAAGCAATATATCTTCTAAGGGATGTGGATGGGAATCCAATTGCATACCATCCAAAAAAACTCACGCAAGGGAATTAAGTATCTAGTATAATAAAGGAAACACACCTAAAAAGAAATGACCAGAATATTTCTCTCCTGACTTGACACTGATTTTTGTCAAATGGTTTATGAGTTCTCTAGGAAACTTCTTGCAAATTTTTGTATTGGTGACTATGATGTGCACTCTCCAATGGAAATACTATATAAACACTACTATAAGAAATGACAAAGCCATTGTTTATTGTTCTAAAAAGTAGAGTTTTAGAACCCTCTAGGGAAACTATCTTCTGTAGAAAGTGATGTTCATGAAAACTTTTAGCATTGATTCAATTAAAAAAAAGCATCTATTTGCAAAAGTAATAGACTAAATGTGAAATTGTTAACCAATTGATATCTGCAAATGGAAATGAGAATAATTGTCAATCTGTACTCCCCAGTACAGATCTCTTCGGGTCATCACAGAGTAAATTTTGTTGGCATAATGTTACTTTTCCCATACTTCGCACCATGTCTCAAATCATAGCATATTATTATTTATATGTAATATACATATACAATACAACACACATACCTGCCAAAAGAAGTAAAATTGCTGGGAGTTTTCTGTTTGTTTGTGTTCATTCAACTCTGCATTCACATACAAAAGCTTCCTAGGATTGTGTACCAAATTATTAGTATCAACTCTCTTAAAATTTGAAGACTGTTTTTACTAAACAATTCACTTATTTCCATTGCTCACAGGCATTCTAGAATAGAGCTTTAGAGCACAGGGTTCTGGGTTCTGGCTCTAGGTTCTACTGGAATTCAACTACTTTTTAGATCTAAGCCTCAGTTTTCTGAAATTTAAAGTGAGGGCAGAAATAACATAGATGTGGCAAAACTGCTAGGCATAGATGTCTGGAATATAACTAAGCACATACAATATATGTGTGTACATGTGCATGTGTGTCTGTGTATATTGCATACATGCATGCCTTTTATTTCTGTTTTCAATTTTTTAGGTAATGCTGAAATTGTATTTGTTCAGAAAAAGTCAGTTTTTTGTAACATTAGTACAAACCAGCTCTTTTTCCTGGATTCCATTCTCCTTGGCCTTTCAGATTTTGAGAGCTTTTTTTTTTTTTTTTCCACAGTAGGCATTTAATAAATATGTATTGCAATGATTTTGACTCTTTTCTTATTTAGGAATATCTGAATCTTCCCTTCCTCTCCCTTGGAGACCATATTTATTTATTTTTACTTTTATACCTGATAGTCCTGATTCTTCTGTTACTTATTTATATCTGGGAATCTGCCTCCTTTTCTAGTTCAGTGAAATTCTATTGCTGTAATGCGGTGTTTCCTGGCCTCTGCACTACTGATACTTGATGCTGGATACTCCCTGGTTGTTGGGGTTTTGTTTTGCTTTGCAGGATATTTAGCAGCATCCTTCATCTCTACCCAGTAGATGCCGGTAGCACACTCCAACCCGTTATAACATCCGGCATTGTCTCCAAACATTATTAAGTAAATATTCTCTGAAAAAATTGCCTCAGGTTGAGAACCACTACTGCAATGTATTGGTTGACACACACACTTTAGAGTTAGAAAGTCACATAGTTTAAGTCTTGATTCAGTCCTTTCACCTGATTTTGACAATAGTAGGCATTTAATAATAACTTGTTAAATAAAGGCTGAAAACTATGATAACCATTTAACATTTCCAATCCTTAGTTTCCTGATTTGTGATATAGGAATAACAAAACACCTATTTTTAGAGAGATGCTTTAATGGTCTTAAGTGGGATTTAGTGAGACCTTGTAGTTCAGCTGCTGTGTTTCATTCGGGTATCTGAAGTGGATATGAAAATGGGATTAAAATTTTAAGAGTTTACCTAGGGGAAATGTCCATGTGAAAGACAATGGAAGGGACTTACGGAAGTCTAGAAGAGCAGAGCTATCAGGAAGCAAGCCTGACTCCAAGGAAAGCGAGGAGGAAAGGAAGATTGGATACCAGTGTCCTGAATTGCCATGCAATATAAAGAAGTTTCAGCAAGGCTGAAGGGGAGTCCTGGAGCAATAATCAACCATCAGAGGAGTCCTTCCTGCCTTGGAATCCCTGCCATGATCCCACCTCCACTGGGAGTTGTCCGTGAGAGACCTGGCCCTAGTGCAAAGAGGGTAACAGATCGCAGAGCGAGGCAGCTGGGGCCCTTCCTCAGTTACGCTCCTTGTGGTGGAGGTCTGCTGGGTGCTTGCTGGTGTCTGACAGCTACCTCACACAGTGCTTAAAATAGATTGGGACATTATTATGATAATTAATATTATCATCTTTGTTATGATTACTAGTATAATTCATATGAAAACCTCACCCTATACCAGACCCTAAACCCATAGCCATCTTCTCAAATTCTTTATTACATGTTATCGACAACACATTTTTTACATTCGTTAGACATCTCTATTTGGAAATCTACTAGGAATCCTGAAATTAACATGTCCAAAACAACATAATCTCATTTCCCCCTACCCTGGCCCAACTTTTTCCTTCCCATTCATCACCAGCTCAGTAATGGGCTCCATCATCCACTCAGTTGCTCAGACAAAAACTCCTGGAGTCATTTTTGACTCCTCTTTTTCACATACTGTGTCTGATTCCTAAGCAAATCTTGTCACTTGGCCTTTAAAATATATCCTGAATCCAACTATATGTTTCTTTTTCTTGTTTTGTCCTTCATTCCGACTGGCAATCATCATTTCTCTCTCTTTCTTCTCCAGAATAAAAAGTTGCATGAAGGAATAATAAATGATTAAACAGCAGGGGCCTAAGGTCTAACATCATTGCCTAGGCCAGAGGTTGACAGACTTTTTCTTTAAAAGTTAGACAGTAAACAGTTTAAGCTTTGCCAGCCAAGAGGCTACATCAAAACTATTATGTAGGTACTTCTATAACCATTTATAGGGGAACCATTACAAAATGTAAAAAATCATTCTAAGCTCTCAAGTAATGAGCTAGATTTTGCTCACGTGCCACAGTTTACCAAACACTTACCTAAACTATCATCTCTCAACAATCGGGTTACCTTTCTCACTTCTTATTCTCCAACAATACTCTTCGTAGGAGAGCCAGAATAATGATTCTTTTATAATAAGATTTCATTTCATTCTGTTTCCCTAAACCTTCCTATAGATTCTGGTAATAATTGTTATAAGATCCAAAATTCTTCCCTGGACCCATATGGCCCCACATGATGTGTCTCCCACTTCACTTCATCTCTCTGACATCATTTCCCACCACATCACCTCTTGATTTTTGTCTGTCCTGCAGCCACACGGGTTCTGGGGTACTTTGAATGCCACTCACATGTTCAGCCTCAGGGCCTTTGCACTGGTGTCTTCCTCTGCTGTTCCCTGACGCACCACCTGGCTGCTCTCTCAGGTCACATACCCCTCTGCAAAAATCTCACCTTCTTGGAGAATCCTCCCATTGAGAGGTGACAACGTGCTAGTAGCCCTCGCTCTCGGTGCCTCCTCGGCCTCAGCGTCCACTATGGCAGCGCTTGAAGGGCCCTTCAGCCAGCCACGGCACTGTGGGAGCCTGTCTCTGGGCTGGCTGAGGCCGGAGCCGGCTCCCTCTGCTTGCGGGGAGGTGCGGAGGAAGAGGCGCGGGCGGCAACCTGGGGCGCTAGTGGACCAGCGCGAGTCCCGGGTGGGCGTGGGCTGGGCGGGCTCTGCACTCTGAGCAGCCCTGGCCGGTGCCGCTGCCCCGGGGCAGTGAGGGGCTTAGCACCGGGGCCAGCACCCGGGCCAGGTTGCGCCACGACCCCCAGCAGTGCTGGTCTGCCAGAGCTGCGCTCGAATTCTTGCCAGGCCTCAGCTGCCTCCCGGCGGGGCAGGGCTTGGGACCTGCAGCCCGCCACGTCCGAGCCCCCGCTGTCCGAGTCCCCCTCCGTGGTGGGCTCCCGCGGGGCCTGAGCATTCCGGACAGGTGCCGCCCCCTGCTCCGTGGCGCCTGGTCCTATCGACTGCCCAAGGGCTGAGGAGTGCAGGTGCACTCCTACATCCCCTGTGTGGGATCTACTAGGTGAAGCCAGCTGGTCTCCTGGGGACTTGGAGAACTTTTCTGTCTAGCACACTGAGTCTAGCTAAAGGATTGTAAATGCACCAATCAGCATTCTGTGTCTAGCTCAGGGTTTGTAAATATACCAATCAGTACTCTGTGTTTAGCTCAAGCTTTGTAAATACACCAATCAGTACTCTGTATCTAGCTAACTTAGTGGGGACTTGGAGAACTTTTCTGTCTAGTACTCTGTGTCTAGCTAACGGATTGTAAAGGCACCACTCAGTGCTCTGTGTCTAGCTAATCTAGTGGGGACTTGGAGAACTTTTATGTCTAGCTAGAGGATTGTAAATGCACCAATCAGCACTCTGTGTCTAGCTCAGGGATTGGATCAGCACTCTGTCAAAATGGACCAATCAGCTCTCTGTAAAACGGACCAATCAGCTCTCTATAAAATAGACCAATCAGCTCTCTGTAAAATGGACCAATCAACAGGATGTGGGTGGGGCCAGATAAGAGAATAAAAGCGGACTGCGCAACGGAGTCAGGTTTTTGTCTGTGCTGTGGAAGTTTTGTTGTTTTGCTATTTTACAATTAGTTTTGCTACTGCTAATTCTTTGTGTCTGTGCTGCCTTTTTGAAGTGTAACACACACTGCAAGGGTCAGCGGCTTCATTCTTGAAGTCAGTGAGACCAAGAACCCACCAATTCTGGACACACCATGAAAACCCTAACTCGAATATCACTTGTCTGTCACCGTCTCTCCTCTTACTCTTTATTATGTTCCTCCATTGCACTTATCATTGCTGGGTTACTTGCTTATTTGTTGGCAGGCAGTTTTTCTCTTCCACTAGGATGTTGGCTGAAAAATAGTTGATGGGGTTCACGGGAGGTCTCCATGCCAAGAAGAGTTCTTGATACTGAGTATAAAAAACTTGATTTTTTAAAGTAAACAAACAAATAGGGTTTAATGTCGTTTTGAATTATTTATTGCAATGTCTAGATTAAGCCCAAGCACCTTAAGTTTTGAATCGTGTATTTCATTTTCTTCTATTCTGTTACTCTTATGTCTTACGCATGATCTGTGCTAAATGTTTACAACCATTAAATACATATGACATATATGGATTTACTGTTAAAGCACATTTTTTTTTTGTCAATAGAAGAAAGTCTTTTCTTATAATAAAACTAGTGCGCACTGACAAGTAGAGAAAAAGTATAGCAATAAGGTACATAAAAATTGAAAATTCTCTAAAATCTCACTTCTAAGAGATAATCAGTGAATGAATTTTTTTTTTTTTTTTTTTTTTTTTGAGGCAGAGTCTTGCTCTGTCATCCAGGTGAGAGTGTAGTGGCATTATCTCGGCTCACTGCAACCTCTGCCTCCTAGGGTTCAAGTTGTTCTGTCAGTCTCCTGAGTAGCTGGGACAACAGGTGTGTGCCATACGCCTGGCTAATTTTTATATTTTTAGTAGAGACGGGGTTTCCCCATGATGGCCAGGTTGGTCTCGACCTCCTGATCTCAGGTTATCCGCCTGTCTCTGCCTCCCAAAGCGCTGGGATTACAGGTGTGAGCCATCGCGCCTGGCCGATATATTTCTTTAGTGTTGTGTTTCTGTGCACGTATTCCTTTCTTTTCTTTTAATAAAAATAAGGTAACACGCTCCATAATCCTTTAACGGCTTATGGACTTTTTAAATTCAGTTAATGCTAGGTTTTTAATATCTTTTCATGCCAGGAACTTATAATTTGAGACTTGGCTTTTGAAAAATATGTGAGAAAATACAGAAAATCCATTAATTAGGATACTTCAGGATTAAATTATTGCAGAAGTGACAAGTATAGGATTTTTAGTGAGCAAGAGATGGCATTTGGGGGCCTAAATGCATAGGCATTGAAGTATAGATGGAGTTGGGAGAAAAATGTCATCTGTAGGTTAACAGGCTACCCAAAAGATACAGATTAACTATCTGAATTCTACAAGAATAAGAATGAGATCAAGCAGTATAATAAAGGAAGAAGTAGCAAAATTACAACAGAGCAGTGAAATGGATATGCTTTCTGGCAATAATTGTGAAAGGTCTGGTAATGAGAAAGTAGGAACAGCTAGTGGCTGCCACGTAAAGAGAAAATAAATGAGATTAAATAGCTCAAGTTATAGCGTGATGACTTTAACAATCTGGAAAAGGTTTTGAGGAACATTTAACCATAGACAGATATTTTATGTGCAAAATTAAGGTTAGAAAACTTATTTTCTTTTTAATGTGAAGTTATACATTTCAAATGCAATGTTACTGCCTTTTATAACCTAAATTATTATTACTAGTATTATCTTTTTCCAGAGCTCTTGAGTTTAGTTAGAGCTGCCAAACATTCTCACATGATAGAAGTGATGCATTAAAAAGTAAAGTAATAGAAAAAGAGTTTTGCTGTTTTTTTTTTTATAAAAGGGCTGTTCAAATGGAATAGTTTCTTGCTTATATGGGACTGTAAGAGTTTGCAATAACCAGTCTTCATGGTGTGCTTTTTCTTTAAACTTCCAATTGCTTTATGCTCAGGTATTGAGTTTCTACGTGCATTTCCTCCCTGTACAGCTGAGATGCTGAGAGATTCTAGTGTAATCCTTTGAGCCAAATGCTGTTGTTGCTAAGGCAGAATTTACGACATACATATAACTCGTCTTTGGGATGTGGCTGTTTATTTTATTTATTTTCCCCTGGCTGGTGGAGCCCTCTGGGGAACATTCTGAGTCTGTTTAAATGAAGGCATGCTTAGCATGTGTGGAATCACGCATCATCCTTTTCAGCACAGACTCATAAAAGATTACTTTATACTTTATTACAAGAATCAAGATACGTATTTTCTCACTTTTTACACTGAGAAAATATCATTTTACAATGATCTCTCATCACCTTTCCTCCCAATATTTACATACATATGGTCAAAAAGGCAGGATCTGTACAAGTTCATCCACCTCTTAAAAAAGCTTAGTGGTCCTGATAATCGGCAATGATAGGAATAAATGCCTTCCCAATGTTTTCGAAAAGAACTCGCTTAGAGACCATAGATTTCATTTCGTATTGTCACTTAGACTCTCATTAGTATGTCCCTTTATCCATCAACTTCTTTGATATGCCATGACAACAGAAAAATTTACAGCAACCCTTTAGTTGAATCACAGTGTATTCAAATTCACTGCAGGCATTTCATTTAGAGCTCTTGTCAAAATGCCTCGGAAACAGAACTGTCTCTACCCGACACCCAAATTTTGCAAATCCCATTACCTTACTAATGGCATTTTATATCTGTAAATCTTTTTAGCCTTTTCAAAGCACTTTCAGATTTATTTATTTATTCGTTCAACTCGATGAGATCGTATGACATGCTAAACACAGAATTGGGGACAGAAGAAATAGGAAAGTACGGTCCAGCCTAACAGGCATCTAACCAGCTAAAGCTGGGGGCAGAACTGCTGAACTGTGGTATTGACCACGATTCTCCAAGTGTGCTCCCAGATCAGCAGCATCAACATTTTAAGAAATATGTTTCATGAACATAAAGATGGTAACAATAGACACTGGAGACTACTAAAGAAGGTAGAAGGGGAGCAGGACAAGGGCTGAAAAACTACCTATTGGGTGCTATGTTCACTACTTGGGTGATGGGATCATTTGTATCCCAAACCGCAGCATCATGCCATATATCCATGTAACAAACCTGTACATATACCCCCTGAATCTAAAGTAGAAGTTGAAATTATAAAAGTTAAAAATGAAAACATAAATTCTAGAAAAAACACAGAAGCATATAAAATAATTTTGGAAAGTTGCATGGGTATCTCACATGTCTGGATGAGAATATTCAGCATTGGTAATATTAAACCAAGCTAAATTTCTGTATATATGCAAGTTGTTCCCCATCAGAAAAAAAGCGTTGATGAAGATAGATGAGGGGAAACTTGCACTTGCAGATATTCCATCGTGATTACGTACTAATCAACAGAACGGACAAGAACTGGTGGGGAAATAGAAAAGTCACTGATGGGCCGGGCGGTGGCTCACGCCTGTAATCCCAGCACTTTGGGAGGCCGAGACGGCTGGATCACGAGGTCAGGAGATCGAGACCATCCTGGCTAACACTGTGAAACCCCATCTTTACTAAGAAATACAAAAAACTAGCCGGGTGAGGTGGCGGGTGCCTGTAGTCCCAGCTACTCCGGAGGCTGAGGCAGGAGAACGGCGTAAACCCGGGAGGCGGAGCTTGCAGTGAGCTGAGATCTGGCCACTGCACTCCAGCCTGGGCGACAGAGCCAGACTCCGCCTCAAAAAAAAAAAAAAAAAAAAAAAGTCACTGATGGGCCGGGCGGTGGCTCACGCCTGTAATCCCAGCACTTTGGGAGGCCGAGGCAGGTGGGTTACGAGGCCAGGAGATGGAGACCATCCTCTAACATGGTGAAACCCCATCTCTACTAAAAATACAAAAAATTAGCCAGTCGTAGTGTTAGCGGTGGCTCACGCCTGTAGTCCCAGCTACTCGGGAGGCTAAGGCAGGAGAATGGCATGAACCCAGGAGGCGGAGCTTGCTGTGAGCCGAGATCGTGCCACTGCACTCCAGCCTGGGCTACAGAGCGAGATTCCGTCTCAAAAAAACAAACAAAAAATCACTGATGAATCTACATAGATAGTAATGCTGCATTATAGCATTATATATATTGATATATCTAAATAAATAACTGAATACATGTGGTAGTTATACCAGATACATAGTTGTTACTTATATGATGCAAACATTAGTTATATTCAATAGCATTTTACTTTGTGAGATTATGACGTTTATTAAACAAAGTTTGTGAAGCTGGGAAAAAAAAAACAAAGAAAAAAAATGTGTTAGAAAGGCACTCTTACACCCCCACCCAGAGTAGCGGAATCAGAGACTTGGGGAAAAGTGGCTTGGGAGCCAGCTATCTATGTTTAATAAGCTCCCAGGTTTCTCTAAAGCTCATAAAAGTTTGAGAAACACTGCGTTATATATTAATAGTAAGAATATTTTTCAAAGTGAACACTGGAACAGTTTGCTCAGGTATGGGGCTCCCTTTAAAAACTGGCCATCATGTAGTTACAATGGCTAAAAAACCAAAAGTTTTCAACTGAGGTGATTTTACCCAGGAGGGGACTTTTGGCAATGTCCAGAGACATTTTTGATTGTCATGACTGGGGGAGTAAGTCATGCATTTAAAAAGCAGAGGCCAGACATGCTGCCAGACATCCTACAATGTACAAGACAGCTCCCAAACACAAAAGAATTATCTGGACCAAAATAACAAGATTACCAAATTTAAGAAACCCTGAAATAGAAGTAAAAGAGGTTGTGAGAGCAGAAAAGAAGTGATTCATTTCTAAGGGAGTAAGGCAAAAACCTAAAAAGAAATCGCAAGGAGGTGGTGATCTGGCTGTACACGAAAGGACTAGAAGATTTCTGACCAGATTAGAGAAGGTAGTGGAAGGTGGGTGTAGGGAGAGTGGAAGAATGGGAAGTTGAAATTGGAATTCTAGGTTGAGAAGACTACCTGCTGTAAATAAAGCAAGGGAAGTAATAACAGATGTGATTCCAACTCTGTTAGCCAATCACACCTCCCCACTCCACCTCCTTCAAATATATCCCTGGACCACTTTTTCCCCTCCTTCCATGGGGACAATGTCTTTTGTGAATTTATCTATGTCAATTTTTTCTTGTTTAATTAAAGATTCAGTCTATGGATCCATTCTATACCATCATTGCCTTATAATTCTAAGTCATTTTGCTATGTCTCAAAATACTTGCATATTTTATCTCATTTGAGGACAAATAGTATGAGACAATAGTTTAGGAGTGTGAGACCTGGATTCAAAATCAGATTTAGCCTGGATATGAATCCTGGGCCTATTGAACTTGGGAATATGATTTGTGATGAGGATCAAATAAACTGATACTTGTAAAGGAACTAACACAGTGCCTGGAACATAGGAAAAGCTTAATATATGTGAACTGCTATTAATAAAATACTCATATTATATTTTGCACCAGTGCTATTAGGCAAATAACAAATGTTCCTATTATTGACCTGTGAAGGCGCTGAAGCTCTGAGAGTATCAGCAACTGATCCTGGATGACCAAACACATGTTTGTGAGACTAGAACCTGGGTCTCTTGCTGGTTTGAGGTTTTAACTTTTACCCCATGGAGCCAGGCACAAGTAATATCCATCATACAAATTTAAACAAAGATTTGAAACTAAGGCCGTTTAAAAGTCTACCCTTCAATTAAGGAATGGACTTTATGCATTCAGGTTAGGATGTATATATGTCACTACTTGGTAATGCCAAAATGATAGTAGGGAATGGGGACGTTTTATACTGGGGTAAGTTGCCTAGATACGGTCATTTCATTAACACTGCTTGAGCTTCGGCTTGTGTCCAGAGGTGTGGAGATATAGTAGATACAGAGATATCCTCAAGGAATTTATAGTCTGGCTCAACACAATATGTCAGATTTAGACAAAGGATAGATACTATGGGAACCCAGGAAATGATCATCAAACCTGCCTGAACATGTTGGTCTGGTTGGAATAGGTGTTCCAAGGGAGTTATTCCTGAACTTAAGAAAGAGCTAACTGCATGAAGAAGGGGTGTGTGGGCTGGGATCCCATTCAGACCTACTCATCTTCAGTCCTTCTCTGTGTACTTCTCAAAGATGTACAGATGCAAGATGTGGGCCTAAAATCCCCAATTTCCCCTTCAAGTCCATACTTGTCACAAATTTCATAAATTAAAAGGCAAGACTGGTGACCCTAGTGTATAAATTCATTTGAATGTCTCTGTCTAAGTCAGCACAAGCAACTTTCAAAATATGTTCTGAGTTTGCATTCATTTGTGTAAAGGTTTGTAAAGTGAAAAAGAATAAATTTTCACCTTAGTAAATAAATATTCGTAGTGAATATGTTCTGTTCACAACTAAGTAACATATATGATCTGAGGTTTACAATCACTTTAAATATTTGTTTTACATAAAAGAGTAGCAAAATGTCCACAGGACAAGGAAAGAAGGAAACTCGATTCTAGTCTGATGCCTCTAAAGAACTGAGTGACCTTGAGCCAGTCACTTCCTCTTCTGGGTCGCATCGTTCCCTTTTATAAAAGAAGGAATTAATAACTTATTAATATTCTCTCATATGCTTTATTATACAAGACAATTCCAATTATATAGAATTAGACATAACATTTAAAGATCCCAGAAACATACAAAGAGTTAATTCTTGTTCTCTCTCTCTCTTTCTCTCTCTTCCTCTCTCTGTCCCCATTCCTTTTATTTTCAAATCAAATCCTCATCCAAGCATATATATTTTTAATAAGGTATTAGAAAAAATATTGGGTATCTGAATATTATGACTACTTAGAATTTTTCTATACTGTATTACTTTTATAAAGTGTCTATCGTAAAATACTTATTTCTCAATCTAACTTTTTCTTGTTCAAAACAGGGGCTCAGCAGAGGTATTAGAATAGAATAGCAAATGGAGTTTATCTTATTGTAACGCATATGCACATGCACACATCGACACTTATTCACATGCACACACAACACAACTGGCTGCTAAACATAGACAAAAGGCAATAGGCACATTTTTCATGTGCGTAATTGTCACCATAATAGGATTGTATTTGAAAGACAATGTAAAATGTCATGTCTGAGTGGTGACTCAGCTCCTGTCGATCTAGATTTATTTTTATAGAAAGAGCAAATGGAAATCAAGATGAAATGTTTGAGCAAAACTTATTGCTCTCTAGAAATCACTCAAACAATGGTTTAATCTTATCCTCTATTTCAACTGCTCTAAAATTATTTTATGTCTCCATTCTCAGCTTGTCTAGTAGATTGAATGCCGAAGCAAAGAGTCTCCAGAAAGGAGGGATAACTAATTTCTGACTTCTAAATATTGAACACTGACAAATTTTCAAACTATATCCCACATCTTCTTCTATTTTCACCTTTATATCTTCCCAGAAGTACGGCCTTTGAAGAGAAAGACAGTCAGGAAAGGGATTAAGTGGCACATTTCCTTCAGACGACTGATGCTCCTGTGAGTAAGAGACTATACAGTGCAATATAAATCAGCTGTTGATTTGAGTTATGGGAAAGAGTTGGTCTTGTTTATATATCTTAGATATCAATAAAGTGGTCAAAAGGAGGCAATCAAAGTCAGCATTAGAGTGATAATATACTTGCACAGTCTCGTCTCCAGCCTCATGCTAGGTGCTTGCCTTTTCACAAAAACAAATAGGAAAACAAACCACAAATAAAAGCTCTGAAGTTACAGAGTCTCCCACATTTCTTCCCTTCTCAGCCATCAATCCTTTCCCCAGCCCTCACAGTAGGAGCCCTGGGAAGACATCCAGGCACCTAACAAAGGAACCAGGAGGAGTTTTACATTTAAGGCAGACAACTATAGAATTCACTGAAAAGGTTGAAACAGAACCATTCAAGAGAGGTCCAGACTCAACCACAGGGAAATCCTCATTTTAGTTTTCACAGAAAGTTGCACTGAGGTAAAAAAGAATGAAAGATACAGGGAGAGGAAAAGCATGCATATTTCTTTGATACCCTAGACTTACTCCCCGAGGCTAGATAATGAGGGTAGAAATTGTGGCTGAGAACTATGACCCATTAAACTGTATAGCAATAAATACTGGAAAACGGCCCAGAACAATGTGTCCTAATCTTTGAGTTTACCAGTAACACTTCCTTTATTTTGCCTTTTTAATGTATTGTCTACGTAATCACTTTTTAAAAAATTGAGCTCATCTTTCTTACTTAATTGATTTAAATTCATATATTTGAAGAAAGACACTATATCATTACTATAAAAGCAAAACCAATATACCTGGCATATTAAATATAACTTCCAAAGTGATGTCAATGAAAGGAAAATGGTACTAGGAGAGTCCACCTCACACAAAAGTCTGGAAACTGCAGGTTCGTTATTTAAAAAGAGGTGAGCGTGAATTACAGAAGTGCTGAAGACCTGAATGGTAGGACTAGACCAACACTATCCCCTCCCAACAATGATGTGCTGGTCCACGTTTAACAGCTATCTGAGACGAAGAGGCTGACTTGTAGAAATTTCTGATTTCTGTGTGTAGATCTTTCCACCATGGATAATTTCAAGCTATTGAGGTAGCATCACTGGATATAGATGGGAGGAGATGCAAACAGCCTGCTCTTGTAAGCATCTAAGAGGTAACCCAGCACACAACTGCCTTTTTTAAAAAAAACTTTTATTTTAAATTCAGGGGTACACGTGCAAGTTTGTTACACAGGCAAACTTGTGTCATAGGGGTTTCTTGTACAGATTATTTCATGACCCAGGTATTAAGCTTAGTACCCATTAGTTATTTTTCCTGATCCTCTCCCTCCTCTTTTAAGTAATTAGAAGTACTGAAAGAATTGAAACAAGAAAACTTTTCTTATTATTATGTGTTTCTAGGTAATTAATTCCACCTTAGTGTTATACTCAAAGCCATATTCATTTATCAGCAGTGCTACATGTCCCCCTTTTGGAAAACATAAGTCTTAGGTAACCTCCCAGGCTACCTTTTTTTTTTTTTTTTTTTTTTAACACTGAGGCACTTTAGTAGATAAAATCATGTTATAAGAATGGTACTATTTTTCTACTTCAAAGCATGATTTCGCTGGTACAGTTGTATGTACATGATGCTTGCCCCACCTTCTGTGAGATACTAAATTGGATCTACCTGTAGAGAGTACATAAAGAATAACACAGGAATAGTGTAAGAATAAGCATCCATTTCAACTTTGTAAAATACAAAGTAAACACAAACTAAAAGAGAAAATGATGCTAATATCCTTAATCTGAACTCTTTTTCTATGGGAAGGAAAAAGGGGGTTGTTCTTTGAATTGGTTAGAAAATGTTTAAATGGCGGCATGAGACGAAGTGTTCAGAAGAATAAAGTGTATCAAAATCCCTGCATATATTTTGCATCCTATTTAGATTTCCTCGTACCCTTCCGGCTACTCTTCCTATTGTTTACAGAGGTAAATTTTAAGAGAGTTTTGTTTATTTTTTGATGAATCCTGATGGCATTTTTAGGCAGCAGAGATACCAAACGACACAGCTGAGAATAATGAAGCTCTTACATTAAATCAAAAGGCTCATGATTTCATCTCAACAATGCAGATTCAGCAACTGAGACCTTGAAAGCATCTATATGGAATACAAATGTGTAAAAGCAGAGATGGAAAATGTCCCAAATCTCTTCAGAATGCCACAGCAAATCAAATAAGAAAAAAATTACGGGATTTTTAAGAATGTTCTGTTCTTTTAATGGATAAAGATTCAGTGGCATCCAGAAATGAGATGTGAACGTTCAGAATATAGTGGTGTGAAACTTTGTCCTGTCACTTCTATTCTATGAATTTATGTAGAGATTAAATTATTATAGCCTGCTTCAACTCCCAACCAGTTCCTCAGGAATAGAGGAGAAATTCAAAGGTGATTTAAGGGAGCATTTACATCGACGGAGAGAAGGCATAATTCATCAGTAGAGACTCATGCTTCCTTATTCTTCAGGCTGCTCAACTGAGCTGAAACTTTAGCAAGTTGAAAGGCTTAGCTGTTCAAGGAGAAGTTCTGGATTTAAAAAACTGGGGAAAGGGGCTGTGAATAATGGCACTAAGCTGTTGCGTGCTCATCTTCTTTTCTCCCTGCTATCCCTGTTCTCTCCTTTGGGGATAATGGTAAAAATCACCTTTTAAGCTGGATTCCATGTGACCCATGGCTTCCCCCATCTTTCCACAAAATACAACAAATTATCCACTTTGACTTGATAATATTTCCCCACTAGATATTCCTTTGCTTGCTTCCACCCTATTCTCCAGCATTGTTCTTCTAGTTCAAACTTCATCGTTTCCAGCTAAACTGATCTATGACTTTGTGACCCTAGTCTTATCCACTGCAAACTTCCAGAGTTACAGCTCAGCCAGCCAAGTCTGAGCATAACCTTCCCTTGAAGAGAATATCCTCAAGTCAGGATGACTGCCAAGTGCCTAAGGAGGGCATTCGCAGCCACTGTGCTCTAGGCCCTGCATACTTCTCCACATTCATCTCTTGCCATTCTCCGGCTTGAACTGCACCCTGTGCAAGGCTGTTTCTTCTGCTTCTGTGTCCTTCATGTCCCTCTCTTGTTTGTAGGACTCTACATCCCTTCTCCCACTCTACCGTACTTGATAATGAAAGCAATAGCATGTCTTCCATCAATGATAGACTAGATAAAGAAAATGTGGCACATATACACCATGGAATAGTATGCAGTGATATAAAGGAATGACATCATGTCCTTTGCATGGACATGGATGGAGCTGGAAGCCATTATCCTCAGCAAACTAACACAGGAACAGAAAACAAAAAACGACATGTTCTCACTTATAATTGAGAGCTGAACAATGAGAGCACATAGACAATTGAGGGGAACAACACACACCGGGGCCTGTTAGGGGGTGGAGTGTCAGGAGGGAGAGCATTAGGAAAACTAGCTAATGCACGCTGGACTTTATACCTAGGCGATGGGTTGATAGGTGCAGAAAACCACCATGGCACACATTTTCCCATGTAACAAACCTGCGCATCCTGCACACCTACCCTGGAACTTAAAATAAAAACAACAACAAAATAACAGCAACAACAAACACAAACAAAAACCCAATAGCAACTTGTTTTTATAAACTGCTTACTAAACTCTAGGTACTGCTCTAATCATTTCATGTAATCCCCAATCAATTTTGACAGGTGTGGACCATTATTATCACCATTTTAAACAGAGAAGTAAAGTAACTTGCCCAACATCATGGAGTTAGTAAGTTTTAGATTCCTGGACTCTGAAGTAGCACTCCATCACCATGCCATATTCACTGTGTTTGCCTTAGTGAAATTCAACCATCTCTTCAGACACAGAGTCACTGTCTCCAGTACGCTCTTCCCACTCTCCTGACTGAGTTGGGTTATGTGTTCTTCCTTTGCTCATGTGAGTCTTTCTATAAATTTATTTGGCTCATCGAACTGTAATGAACTGTTCATATATCTCTTCACCCTGCTGGATCGTCAGTAGCCATGGCTGATTTGTTTTTATATCCCAGTCTGCTATCCAATAAATGCAAGTTGAATGTGAATGTAAATACATATCTTACATTATAGCAAAATATCAGAGGCTTACAAGGCACTACAGAACATGATATTTATATATAATTCTCACTATCTTTTATACAAATATCCCCATCATCACATAAACCCAGAGAGCTTAGGTCAATATTTGTTGAGTGAATGAAAATGTCCATGATGAAATGTTAAGAGAAACTACAATCTTTGTAGTAAATATTCAGACTGTTCTCAAAATAAAGAGAGTATCCAATTAAATCAAACTAGACCAATGCTTCTGGGTTAGATACATCCTGGGTACAAATTAAATATTTGGAAGATTTATTAACTGATCTATGCAAATGGACAGAGTTCAACAGTTGTGCTTCAAATATAAATAGGTAAGTCTATGGGGGGAAATGGGATTTGATAACTGCAGTTTAGGAAAAAAAAATCATCTTGATCCAATATCTTAGCTTAAACAGAGCAGCAAGTTAATGGTAGAAGAACTGATTACTTTCGGATTTAATCTAAGTATTGTGGAAGCTTCTTTGCAGTCAAACAATTCAATATATATATCAGCCTCTAAAAAATTAAACTATTCTAACATACAAAATAATGAAAAGGACAGTTTTGAGCCAATATTTCACACTAACTTTAAGTCAGTACAAACTGCATTTAGGAAGTACTTACTACAATCCTTTCATTTCCATTATTATTTTGTCTTCTTTTTTAAATGGATAATATGTGTACATGATATGCCATCAAAAATTATGAATGAATATATAGGGAAAGTAAGACTTTCCACTTGTTTGTTTTCCTCTTTCCTTCTCTATAGGCTAGCACTATTACCCATTTTGTGTGAATTCTTCCAGATATAGTCCCAACAAATACCAATGCACAAATAGTTACATAATCAAACTGCGTTATAATATTGAATTCAGTTTTCTATTATTGAACATTTGAAGTGTTTTAAGTTTTACAAACAATTTTTCAATGACTGTTCTTGTATATATGTCTTTGTTCATACCTATTAAATTCTAGAATACCTGAAGAAAAAAACACCTAACAATAAATCTGCTAAATTAAAACGTAGTTACATTTTAAATTTTGATGTGTTATCAAATTTGTAATCAAGCTGACCTTTGCAGAAGTTTTGCAATTTAAACTGTCACAACAATAAAAGAGAGTTTTTTCCCCTCTATGTCTTCATTGATAAACAAAAAGTGATGTCTCAGTGTAGTTTATACGTGTGTGTGTGTTTGTGTGAGTGTGTCTGTGTATCTATATATAAGCAGAGCTTAGTACCTTTTCAAATATTTAAAAGACAAATTTTAGTTTATTATTTGTCTGTAAGCTTTGTTTATTCTACGCCTATTTTTTTTTCTGTTGGTTTGTTTTCTGATACATAAAAAGTTCTTTATATAGTAAAAATGAATAGTGGTCGCACTTAAAGTACTGGTTGGAAATATCTTTTTCTAGTTTGTTGTGTTGCCTTTTGACATTGTTTGTTTTTTTTTCCTATTCCAAATGCTTATGCAGTTGAACTTATACATTCTTGGCATGGTTTCTACGATTTGACCAACACTAAGAAAGGTCTGCATCTTCAAAAAAAGCCTCCATGCTTTCCCCAAGAACATTCGTGTTTTCATTATTTCCATTTATATCTTTTTATGTTTTATCCAGTTTTCTCCATGAGATTTATCAAATAACCTATCCTTTTTTCCTTGATATAAGTTTCATTTTTGATATATAATGAATTCCCTGTGTAATTTGGGTCTATTTCTGGACTCTATTCTGTTCCAACACTGTATTTGCCATTTAATTAGTTTGATAATATCTGTAGTATGATTTGGAGAGCATATTCTCACCTCTTTGTTCCCCTCTTTTGGAGATACTGGCTATAACTAGTTTTCCATATCTTTAGAATCTAAATTCCTAATTCCAGAGAGAAAATGATCCTTTCAAAATTGTTCCTTATTTTATCGGAATCGAATTAAGTTCGTAGAGTAATTTAGGATGAGTTGAAATCTTCATTGTATAGAGTTTACCTATCCCAGATCAATATGATTTTCCTTCTATGCAAGCACTTTTTAGGAGTCTTAATAACCTTCTACAGTTTCTTCAATAAATATGTCTTCAAATATTTTTAGTTCATTCATAGGTATTCTATGTTTCTATTTCTATTTAAAATTGAGTCTCTTCTGTCACTTGAAAATTTAGTTTTTTGTCTATAGCAAGGCCATTAATTTTTGTTGTTGATTAATTTTGTTCCCAATCATATCACTGTATTCTCTTGTTATAAGATGTCAAGATGATTTTCTTGCATTTTTCAAGTATGTCATATCTTTGGCAAATAATGATAGCATTATTCCCCTCTTTCCCATTTTTATGCCACACTTATATTTGTAATAGTGAACATTCTTGTTTTCTTCCTAACCTCAGTGAAACATTATAATATTGTATTTCTATTCATTCTGATGTCATATTTTATGCTGTTTTCTCTTTTATTGCTTTATTTTTTCTGTGTTGTATATATTTGTTTGCTTTTTTGTGTATGGGTTGGGTAACTTACTTCCATTCTGGAAACTTTTGTTTCTGTTTTGGGTCATTTTAGTATTTGATTCTATATCTATAACATGATTTAGTGTATTTATCTCCTATTTTGTGGACACTAGAACAATTTTGTATTGATACATCTCTAACTCATTTTCTCCAACATGGCTTAGTAGATACTACTATTAGCTCTGCTTGTACTTACTTCACACCTTAAATTATACCCAAACCTCAGTTGTTTGAACTGTCAGCTATAAGTGAGGCTTTTAGACTTCTGATTATAAAAGATGAAATAATCAGTATTTTTACACAACTGCCTAATTTCTTACCAACTTTTATTAGTTATATTGTTTGTTTGTTGTCATTGCATTCACATTGTACTAATGAAGCTGTGATTCCAAGAGTTCCTTTTTCGTTACTTTTAAAGTCAAATGGAGTTTAGGTTCACCTTTGTCCTTTTGGTACAGTGTTTCTATTCAACAGGTGTTTGACTGAGATTTATTTTTTTTAACAATTTCTTCAAGTTGGCTTTAGAGGAAATATATTCTCCTAGTGCTTGCATGATCAAAAATGCCTGCTGTTGCCTTTCTATTTCAGCAATTTGTCTAGGTGTGTGAAACATTTTTGCTCACACTTTATTTCCTGGAGGACTGTGCATTTATCTCTCCACTGATTTCTGATGATGTATATTGTTGTGAATGCTAAGGCCAGCCTGATATATTTCTCGTATAGATTTTTGATCTTTCTGGCTGGATGTTCAATTATATTTTTAAAAATCATAACTTTACTGGGTTGTATTTTGGTAATTTTTAAATTGTGTTTTTATTGACAGATAATAATTGTACATATGTATGAGGTACAGTGGGATGTATATATTATGGAAAATTCAAATCAAGGTATTTAGCATACCCATCACCTCATACCTTGTCATTTTTTTGTGGTGAGAGAATTCAAAATCCTCTCTTCTACCTATTTTGAAATATAGAGATATAGAGTAATCTGTCTATCTATCTATCTATCTATCTATCTATCTATCTATCTATCTATCTATTTTTCGAGACAAAGTCTCACTCTGTTGCCTAGCTGGAGTGCAGTGGTGTAATCTCAGCTCACTGCAACCTCTGCCTCCCAAGTAGCTGAAACTACAGGCGCCCACCACCATGCCCAGCTAATTTTTTTGTATTTTTAGTAGAGACGGGGTTTCGCCATGTTTGCCAGGCTGGTCTCAAACTCCTGACCTCAGGTGATCCACTTGCCTCAGCCTCCCAAAGTGCTGGGATTACAGGTGTGAGCCACCACACCCAGCCACAATATTGTTAATCATAGTCATCGTACTGTGCAATAGAACACCAGAACATATTCCAACTATCTACCCATAAATTTGTACACATTGACCATTCTCTCCCTATTCCCCCTTCTCTCTCCCTTCCCCAGCCTTTGGTAACTATTATTCTACTCTTTACTACTATGAGACTTACTTCTTTAGATTCTGCACATAAGTGAGATCACTTGGTATTTGTCTTTCTGTGTCTGGCTTATTTCACTTAGCATAACGTTGTCCGGTTTCATTCATGTTACTGCAAATGAGAGAATTTCATTACTTTTATTGGCCAAATATTATAGTATCCATTGTGTATATATGCCACATTCATTTTATTCACTCACCCTTTAATGAACACTTAGATTGATACCATTTGTTGACCATTGTGAATACTGCTGCAATAAACATGGGAAAACAAATAATCTCTTTAAGATGCTGATTCTATTCTCTTTGGCTGTATACCTAGTAACAGGATTACTGGATCACATGATAGTTCTATTTTTAATTTTTTTGAGGACTCTCCATATTATTTTCCTTAGTGGCTGTACTAATTTACATTCCCACTAACAGCATATAAGAGTTTCACTTTCTTCACATCTGCACCAGCATTTGTTATTGTTTATTGTCTTTTTAGTAATAGCCATTCTAACAAGTGTGAGGTGGTATCTCATTGTGGTTTTGCTTTTGCTAATGATTTATGATATTGAAGATTTTTTCACATACTTATTGGCCATTTGTATGTCTTCTTTTGAGAAATGTCTATTCAGGTTGCTTGTTTGTTTTTGTTTTTTGGTTTTTTTGACAGAATCTGTCTGTCACCCAAGCTGGAGTTCAGTGGCACAATCTGGGCTCACTGCAACCTCCACCTCCTGGGTTTAAGTGATTCTCCTGCCTCAGCCTTCCAAGTAGCTGGGATTACAAGCATGCACCACTGTGCTCAGCTGATTTGTATTTTTAGAAGGTACTGGGTTTCATCATGTTGGACAGGCTGGTCCCAAACTCCTGACCTCAAGCGAGCTCAGCCTCTTAAAGTGTTGGGATTACAGGCATGAGCCACCAAGCCAAGCTATTCAAGTCTTTTGCCCATTTTTAAATATAATTATTTTTCTTTTGTTATTGGGTTGTTTTAGTTCCCTATCTATTCTGGTTATTAACTTCTTGACGCATAGTTTGAAGATATTTTCTTCAATCCTGTGGTCGTCTTTTTACTCTGTTGCCTGTTTGCTTTGCTATGCAGAAGTTGTTTGATGTAATCTCATCTGTCTATTTTTGCTTTTGTTGCTTATACTTTCAAGGTACTTTCCAAATTGCCCAGGCCAATATGATGAAGCATCTACCCTAGGTTTACTTCAGGTAGTTTCATTGTTTTGAAGCTTACATTTCCGTCTTGAATCCATTTAGAGCTGAGTTTTGTATACCGTGAGAGATAGGAATCTAGCTTTGTTCTTCTACATGTAGATATCCTCTTTTCTATTGAAGAGACTGTCCTTTCCATGTGTGTTCTTGGCAACTTTGTCAAAAATCAGTTGGCTTCTAGATTTGTTTCTGTGCTCTCTATTCTGTTCCTTTGGTCTATTTGTCTGTCTTTTATGCCAGTACCATGCTGTTTTGTTTACCATAGCTTTAATGTATATTTTGAATTCAGATAATGTGATGCTTCTAGCTTTGTTCTTTATGTTCAAGATTGCTTTGGTTATTTGGGGTCTTTTATAACTCCATGTCAATTTTAGGATTTGTTTTACTATATCTGTGAAGAATGTCATTGGTATTTTGATAAGGATTGCATTGAATCTGTAGATAGCTTTTGATAGTATGGACACTTAAACAATGTTATTTTAACCCATGAGCATAGAATATCTTTCCATTTGCTTGTGTCTTCTTTAGTTTCTTTGATCAATGTTTTACAGACGTCAGTGTAGACTTCTTTCACCTCCATGGTTAAATTTACTCCTAAGTATTTACATTCTGTAGCTATTGTAAATGAGATTGTTTCATTGATTTCTTTTTTATGTAGTTGCTATTAGTGTATAAAAATACTAATAGAAATTTGTATCCTGCAAATTTACACAACTTTATAGAAAATAGCATTTTGTATCCTGCAACTTTATTGAATTTGTTTATTCCAACAGTTTTTTGGCATTTCAGTTTTAACCATACCTTATTGTCTTTTCATGAGGCACACTGTGGTTTTGAATCTTATTTTTAGAATGTATTTTTGAATTTTTTTATTAACATGTTTTTAGTCTTTGCCTTGGTAGGAATTTTTTTGTAATTCAAGGATGCTAGATGCATGTTGAAACTCCTTTGCCTATTTTCAGTATCTATTCATTTTTTTCCTCTAATCCTACTTAATTCATTATTAGTTTCAAGTGTATGTTTTAATTTTATTTAATATGTCCTGTGCTCCATATTTTTATTGTGTTTTAAACAGTCCCTGAAGTTACTTGTTTTTGCTTTTTCTAATATTGTCTTCACTTATACTATGGTTGTATTTTTGTCTTTCACTGCTTTAGTGGGCTCTGTCTGCCAATTTAATTTTCATTTGTTTCCACTGAAACATATTTCTAATGTCTTACCTGGCCCATATCTCTGAGAATTCTGATTTCTTTAAATTTAGAAACTATTTTTTAAAAATTTAAGATTGTTTTTTAAAATTACTTAAATCCATTAAAATGCATTTGGATGCAAGATTCTTTGGCCCTCGGTAATATTTTTCTGATGTGTAGTCTGTAGTCTCTGACTTTTGTTTTTCTGGTTCTAGTCCTCCTCTTTTCTTATATTTACACAGATGCAGTCATGTATCGCTTAATGACGGGGATACATTCTGAGAAATGCATTGATAGGTGATTTTGTCATTGTGCAAACATCATAGAGTGTGCTTATACAGACCTAGATGGTGGAGCTTATTATACACCTGGGCTGTATGGGATAGGCTATTGCTCCCAGGTTGCAAACTTGTATAGCATGCTACTGTAAAAAATACTGTAGTCAACTGTAACACAATGGTAAGGATTTGTGTATCTAAGCATATATAAATATAGAAAATGTATGATAAAAATACAGTATAATACAGTATTATAATGTTATGGGACCACTGTTGTATATGTGGCCCACAGCTGAAAGAAACATGATTATGCTGTGCATGCCTATATTGTGCATCCTTTTGAAATATTGTTCACTTTGAATTAGGTGAGCCCTTCCTGGACCAGCTATTTTCTGGGCTTTATGATGGAGAGAGAACAGAGCTGCAAAATGTTTCTCTGCCTCAGAGCAGAGTTCTTCACGACACAGGGAGGTGTATGTGTGTGGAAGGGATTGATTTAGCCTTCTGTTTATCCCTAACTTTTAGAGATTTATGGCTGCAGGTCATCTAACAACTCTGAATCTTTCTTCTAGACCTTGACTCACAGACGACTTACTCCTGGCAAAAATGTCATGTGTCACCTAATTCAATTCGCTGCACCCCTCCAGTCTCTAGAGTTCTGTGGTACCAAACCAGGAAGCTCTGTCCTAGCTGTGTGTACTGATCTTTTGTAACAGACAAGGTGTGGCCCCTTGGCATGCTCCTGAGTTTTGGAGCTTGGTCCTCGCCAGGTTGTGCTGCCCTTGGCTGCTGCAGTGTTTCTCTTTAGTACCTTCCTGCACACCAGGCAGATCCTTTCTTCACACAGCACCCCATCTTCACCATTTGTGATTTTTGTGATTGAGGATTGTATGTATCTGTTGGTTTGTTTTTTTAGTCTCTGTTTTCTGCTCAGTTGTAGATAGATAAGGATGGTAGTATCTGAAATCTGCCATTGCATACATGATGGTACTAATGCTTCTATCCAATGTCCAGCACATTTAGTGCAAGTCTACTCTAAGCCTTCTACTGCTTTAGCTGCTGGTAGTACAGCGGCATCAAGAAACAAAAACAACAACAAAAACAACAACAAGCAAAAGAGACCCATATCTTTGTCCCCTTGAAATAGGAAAGAATAGTTAACATAAATAAGGTAGTAGTTTAATTACGTCTTGCCCTCTGCCCTTCAAGTGTTTGGCTTGGCCTGCATAAAATATAATTTCAGTTAAAAAAATATTGCAAACTAAGGTTAGGCCCCCAAATCCACTGTAATTACCTCTGAGTTAAAAGGTCAGCCAGATTTCAGATTGTCTGTTGAACTCCCTGGCTGGAAATTCCCTTTAGCCACTTCACTAAGTATTGCTATTTTCCTTCTTCAGGGGTTATGTGTGACACAGGCACTGGGAATGAGAGTAAATGGCCCTGGTAATTCAACTTTAATAATCTCTTAGTGCCTTTCTCCCTTTACAAAACACTCATAGTGATTTTTGTTTGTTTGCTTGCTTTTGTTTATGAGAGCAGTACTGCAGTGATGACTCTTAAAATTCAATCCCTTTCTACTGAAATTTGAAGAAAAATTGGAAATATTTTATGACAGATCATTATGCCATTTGGAAGTATACCCTGGAGTGTAGAAGATGACAGGAGATTTTCCCCCAAACAATGGCACGAAACTCAAAATGGTATATAAATCAACTTGGGGTAATTAAAACCTTGTTCCTATCCATTTTCATCATCATCGTGGAAGGTTAATAATAATGATGATGACATTTACTATTTTTAAATTTGTTTCATCTATTTTTTATTTTTAAATAATGTATTATTATGCTTGAGTGTTTACGCTGTGCCTGGACATCATACTACCGGCTGTATAAACAGTGTCTCATCCACCCTTGCAATTAAAATAATTAGCCTCATTTTATTTTTTCCTTTTTTAGTAGACACGTAATTGCACATATTGATGGGGTACACAGTGATATTTTGATACATGTATACAATGTATCATGATCAAATCAATTTAGCCTCATTTTAGAGTTAAGAAAGGCAAGGCTTAGAGGAAATAAAAAGATCCTTGAAAATAATCCAGCTACTAATGGCAGAACTGGAGTTCAAATCCAGGTCTGTTAAATACCCAATCCAACACTCCCACCCATCATATCGTACCATCTTGGTTCTAGTTCCAGAGGTTCTTCAGAACCTTGGAAGAAATGAAAATCCTTTGACCCCACTTTAGGATTTCTGACTCTGTAGGCTGGGATGGAGCCTAGGAATTTGGTATGCTCTAGATGATTATTTTCTGTACCAAGTTTCAGAACCATTGTTTTAGAAAAAAGAAATCTCCTTGTTATAATGAAAATTATAACTTAAAAAGTTTTGTTTTGTTTCTACTTATAAGTTTTTATATTAAAATATGAAACAAAAGAAAATCAGAAAAAAAATAAAAAATGAATTCCTTTAATTCTACCATCCAAAAATAACTATTTTTATATTTCCATGTTTTTCTTCTTTTTTACGTATTATGTATATCATTTCTTTTTGGTTTGCTTTCTCTTTCAGGTCATCTGCAATAGTGTTCTACATAAAATGTGGTATCATGATTTTTATACTTAGTGTTCTATAATAAAATATTTTAGTATTATTACGTAGGTCTTTATAAAGCTCACATTTGTCAAGATACTATACTTGCAAGAAAACCTGAGTCCAACTTATACTGGCTTTTACAAAAATGAGAATGTATTGGTTAATATAATACAACAGGGAAAGAACACGGTAGAGCTGGATTCAGAGACAAAACACCATCCAGCCTCTTTCCGTTTCTGTCCTTGTCTTGTTGTTTCTGTCTCATCACTGTTCCCTTTTTTCCCTGCTTCTGGCTGGCTTTTGGATTTAGCCTCTCAGGCTGTCAGTTCTCACGATTCCCATGTGGCTATAATCGTCGGTTCCCATCTAAAGAACAAGGCAGAGATTGCAAAGGGCAGAAAGAAATTTCCTGTGCTGATTTCAGAATGAAAAACCCTTTGGATCTTTGCGGTGGGTTGTGTGGTCAGCCCCTGGACCAACTGACATAGTCAACGAAGGTGGAGTTTCATGACTGGTATGACACGGGCCCACTCTTGAAGCCAGGAGATAATATGCTACAGTTGTTACCTCCCGTAACTACCAGACTTGAGGAGAACCTGCCGTTTAATTTTTTTTACATGAAAAAAATGTAAATGTAATTATATCTATTTTTCCAGAAGTAAAATCACTAAGCCAAAGTGTTGAAAAGGTTTAAGGATCTGTTATGTCTTTCCTAATTGTTTGTAAAAAATATTTTACCAATGTACACTGCTGCAAACACTGTCTGAAGGCTCTCTTTTTCCCATATACCTGTCGTCATTGACTTATTTTATGATAGCTTAAAGTAAATCATCTGGGTATATATAGTGTAAAAGTAAATCTTAGTAATTACAGCAGAGACGATGTTTAGAAGACTATGTGGTTTAGCTATTAGACCACTCCCATGTGTATTCTACCTGAGGATGTTTACACACATGAATTTTTTCGTGAAATGTTATAGTATAGTAGTTATTTATTAGTTACACTGTGATATCTGGCTTAAGTAAAATTCAGTTGCATTATGGAAAATTATTGTTTCTAAAATTGAAGTAAAATTGTCGCACGTCTCCTAGTGTGTATTATGGTACACTATGATTTTATGTGGAATAGTATATGTGACAGTGTATAGCATAGGTGAATAGATTATACATAGCAAAAACAAGGAAGTGTGATTGCTCATAAAAAGAGAGAAGAAAAGGATAAAAGAATAATAAATTCAAATAAATTAAAAATACCAGCAGGTAACTCATGCTGTCAAAAGCAAATAAGAAAATATAATTTTCCTATTGTGTTATTGAATTGGTTAGAAGCTTGTGTGTTACCTAGCTTATACAATGGAAATAATACAATGGAAATAACCAATACTTAATCAAAATCTGTATACTAATAAGGAATAAAAAGAATTAGGGCTGTAAGAAATTTTGAGAATGCAGGAAATTCAAGGTGGACCCTGTAAAATTTGTGGTCATCAAATAAGTGACTTCAAAAATATAGGGAAATAGTGGTAATGTGACAAAGTGTCAATTTCAAAAAGGCCTTCACTCTCCAAATATTACCAGTGCCAAAAGTAAATGAAATAAGTCAAAGCTTCCATGGGCCAGGCGCGGTGGCTCATGCCTGTAAACCCAACAATTTGGGAGGCCGAGACAGATGGATCACGAGGTCAGGGGATCGAGACCATCCTGGCTAACACGGTGAAACCCTGTCTCTACTGAAAATACAAACAAAATTAGCTGAGTGTAGTGGTGGGGGGGGGGGGGAAAAAGCTTCCATGATAATACACAAAGGGGAAAACAGTATTAATTGGAACTCATATATAATTTTTTTTTTTTTTTAAGATGGAGTTTTGCTCTTGTTGCTGAGGCTGGAGTGCAATGGGGTGATAACGGCTCACTGCGACCTCTGCCTCCCAGGTTCAAGCAATTCTCCTGCCTCAGCCTCCCGAGTAGCTGGGATTACAGGCTCCGCCACCAAGCATGGCTAATTTTTTTTTGTATTTTTAGTAGAGATGGGGTTTTTCCACATTGGTCAAGCTGGTCTCGAACTCCTGACCTCAGGTGATCCACCTGCCTCGGCCTCCAAAAGTGCTGGGATTATAGGCATGAGCCACCGCACCTGGTCTCATACATAAGTTTTTAATAATATTCACACACACATAAATTGCAATCAACTTAAATGAGTTTTACACCCAAGATTTCTGGCCAAACTTTAAGTTGGCAATCATAGATGGTAAAAATAAATTATTAGTGATGTAATAAAGGTGTTATTAAATTATAACCCTTGATATTTCAAATAAAAATGTATTTCTGTTTGTAATACATTCACAAATGGAGCCATCTTAAAACTAAGAAAAAAACATGGATAACTATCAATGACTAGGAAATGAAATGTCAAAATTAGTAGGGACAGCTGTGAGCACGTACTGTATTACTTATTCAGAGGAGCTTTAAACAACTTCTAAGAGCACTTTCTTTTTAAACTATTAACAGCCAAAACAAACCCATTAATTGAATGTTGTCTTGTTTATTTATTTATTTATTTATTTATTTTTATTTTATTTTATTTATTAATTATTTTTGAGACGGAGTCTCGTTCTGCCGCCAGGCTGGAGTGCAGTGGTGCGATCTCAGCTCACTGTAAGCTCCACCTCCTTGCCATTCTCCTGCCTCAGTCTCCCGAGTAGCTGGAACTACAGGGACCCGCCACCACGCCCGGCTAATTTTTTGTATTTTTAGTAGAGATGGGGTTTCACCATGTTAACTAGGATGGTCTCCATCTCCTGACCTCATGATCCGCCTGTCTCAGCCTCCCAAAGTGCTGGGATTACAGGCATGAGCCAACGCACCTGGCTGAATGTTATCATGTTTAAACATACAACGAATATACAATTATCCCAGATACATTAATAAACAAATTAATGTTCAGTGACTTGTCCATGACTGCATATCTAATAAGAATTACAATGTGAATTTAATTCTGAGACTTATTCTAGGTATCTCAATACGTGATCTTTATGCATCAAGTCAATTATTAAAAGAAGCAATTTGATACTGCTGGAAAAATCAAATCAATAAGTGGATTTGAAAATCTAAAAAAATTTAATAGGGAAATAAGCTTTCAGTATGAATACACACACAAACACACCCAGGTTGCTTCAGGATATTGCTTCAGTGCTGCTAATTTCTAAAACATTTGGAATAGAGAGTTACGTAAAATTTGGATAAAGGTCATACTGGACCACATTACTCTGTAAAAGCAGTAAATTTGAGTAATAACTGCAGGAGTCCCATATCATGCTCTGGCTACAGCCTCTGCTACTCAAGCTGCAAAGGCTAGCTGATGTTCCAAGCCTGGCTGCGTCCACTAATAAAAGAAGGAGGAGAAGGAGAAGGGGGAGAAAAAGAAGAGAAGGAAGATGAAGAGAAAGAAGAAGAGGAAGAAAGAAAAAGAAAAAACAAAGCTCATACTCAACACTTGAAGTAGTAAATTTTATACTAACGCTAAATAAAATATTAAAAATATATCCACAAAATTTAGGAGAAAGTAAAAAGTTTAAAACGATACCAAGTCTAAAAACTCTAAAAACAGTATATGAAAATATTTCTTGATCAAAGAAATATTTCTCACCTTATAGAATCTCTTAATCTGTATAAAATTAAAACACCTTATTTGCAATATATAAATTTTATAAAATAGAATATTACTATAATTTAAAATTAAACAATTCCAAAGTTAAAAAATAAATTGCACAAATTATTAATAAGGTTCAGACTAGAAATCTCTGCTTATAAATTGTCAATGTGATAGGACACTTTAAATTCTGGTAATCTTTATATACTATGGTCCTCTTTGAATTGTTACCACCAAACTCAAGGAATTAAACAAATGAGTACCAGCTACTCATTTTTATTTTGCCTTTATTAAGTCAAATAAAATATAAATTTTAAAGTATCTTGACTTTCTTATCCCAGTGACGAGAAAAGAAGAGGGCTGCTCTACTAGACCACCGGATAAACTTCTATTTAAGACTAAAGTTTCCACATCATACTTTTTCCAATTCTCTTAAAATATTGCACTCCTTAACCATGTCAAAATGGTTTCAGTAGAGTGGGGAAGGCCAAAATTATCTGGAGGGGATTGGGAAGCAAAGGAGGGGTGAGGTGAGAAAATAGAGAAAGCAGGTACAGACATTTTCAAAAACTTTATTGTAAACAAAAGAATGAAATAAGATATTAGTTGAAAGGGGTTGTGGGGCCTAGCACGGAATTTAATTTTAAATACAAGAACTGTTTTTCATGTTGATTAGATTAAAAGGCATCATTGGTTGTACAAGAATGAGACACCAGGAAAGTCCATGAATGAGCAAAATAGAATAGGAGTACTGTATTTAATGTTGCCCTTACCTAGCTGCAAGGAGAAGTCCATCATCATTATAGGAGGGTGGGCAGGTGCCCTGGCACATCTGGTGAAGGGACAATGAGGCAGAAGTGGAGGAAGTGACACTGAAGTAGGAAGTAAGATAAGATGACTATTTCTCTACTGAAGTGAGTCAAAGCAGGATAACAGAGAAGATATAAATCTGTTATCTCCGAAAGCAGGAAGCAATCAGAAAAATGTAAGAAGCCAGCTAACGACCCAGTTGTGGTCTGAGGGTGTAAATTTAAATGTCTACCTACTTTGTGTCTACAGTTGAGAAGCCAATGTGGCTGGCAGATGCCATTTAAAGTTACCAATGTAGTGAGGATTGGTATCTTGCTGGCCAAACTCAACAGAGGTTAACGGAAGGTTTGCCAGTGATGGACTGTGAGTCCTTGCAGGTGCGGTGGAGCCACTGCAGAGTCCCCATGGGGTGGGAGATTGGATCTGAAAAGTAATATTAACAGCTTACAACACATAACATTGCTGAGGGAAGTTGCATCAATAATTGTGCATACTTTTCTTCATGTCAATTTCACTTGATGCGATACATGCAATTAAGAATAATGCTTTCAAGAGTTCTCTGAAAACTCTAGGTTCACAGATGATGCCACTTTACTATTAGTAGTGTGGCTAAGGTACAAAGAAGAACCTGCCTGTGTCAGCTGCCATAAATAGACTAAGAATTTCATGTAGCTACTACCCATCTGTAGCCTGCACAATGACTGTTCAAAAGTCCCAGATTCTTTTCCTCTCTGACACAGATGATTGGTCAACACAACGTGATTCTCTCTAGGGAAATGGAGGTTCAGATCTGATTGGATATGTGAGAAAAAATAAAATAAAATAAACTAAGAGATCTCACGGGGAGATGAAATCAATATTATTTTAAACAGAAAGCAAATGTACAACATAATGAATCTTTGGTGGTCACAACCTTTTGTTTTCTGCCTTTTATCTTTGTTGTTAATCAAGAATTAAGTCTATTCTAGTGAAAAGAGTCACCCTCAATTTTGGTAAAATCTCTTCTCATTAAAAAAAATTGAAGAAAAAAAATTACATTGACCAAAATGTAATAACATGTATATAAAATTTTCCCTTAATTCCACCAACTATTGTACACCCTTACTGTCATTATGGGGTAATTTTTTTCCTCTTTTTTCTCTGCATTAAAATACATGAAACCACCTTTGCAAAAATTATGTAAGTAAAAACATTATGGCAGTTAGGCATTAGGGAGATCTGATCTAGCCAACCCCCTCCTTGCCTTTAGCTTTCAAACTGCCTTAATTATTCTTGGACTTAGGCCAAGCTAACTTTGGAAGACATTTAGGTTATAGGCTAAATGATAATAGCCCTTCTCCCAAAATCAACCATCTTTACCTTTGTAAAGCTAATGAGAGGCCACTAGGGTAGCAGGAGGAGAGGAGCCTGAATTTTGATAAAACGTAGACTGGTCACAAGATATGCACCTTCCTCAGTTAGTCCTGCAGATAACATCAGTATTGTAGACTGGCCTTTTGAGATATCTTTTCAGGGTTTTCGTATGTCTGATACCGATGGATCCACCTAGACCCACCAACTGATGGTTTCACTGCTCCTGTAACTTCACCCAGAAGCAACTGTGTACAAAAGGACAGCTTAGACCCTTTATCATTTCATTTCCACTCCAACCAGTCAGCAGCAAGCACCCATTTCCTAGCCACTCCACCATTACCCCAAAACTGCCTTTGAAAAACCTCTACCCTACAAGACTTCAGTGAGATTAATTTGAGTAGTAACTTTCTCCCACATGGCATGGTTAGTCTCATGTCAATTAAACTCTTTCTTTACTGCAAGGCTGTGGTTTTTATTTGTGCAGTGGGTAGGAATAATCTGTCAGGAGGTTACATACATATATTTTTTAAAAATTGATATCATAAATACAGTTAAACAAAGTTTTGTTTTTTTTTTGAAACTGAGTCTTGTTCTGTCACCCAGGCTGGAGTGCAGCGGTGCAATCTGGTTTCACAGCAACCTCTGTCTCCCAGGTTCAAGTGATCCTCCTGCCTCAGCCTCCTGAGTAGCTGGGACTACAGGCATACGCTGCCACACCTGGCTAATTTTTGTATTTTTAGAGACAAGATTTCACCACTTTTGTCAGACTGGTCTTGGATTCCCGACCTCAAGTGATCCACCCGCCTTAGCCTCCCAAAGTGCTGGGATTACAGGCATGAGCCATCACTTTCGGCCTAAAAATTTTTAATAGTTTTACTTTTTTTTTTTTTTTTAAGTTGGATATTTTTACTTGAATTTTGCGTACCTTTTTCCAGATTATTACCTATCATCAAATTCATAATTTTTACAGACTGCAGAGCTTTCTATGGGAAATCCATATTTTACCAGTTTGCTGTCATTAGATATTTTCATTGTTTCTAGTATATTTGCTATATAAGACCCCAATAATCCTACTTTTTAGTACATGTTTTGGTGTTTCTCTAATTATTCCTAGAAATAGAGTTTTGAGGTCAAAAAGGAAAAGGTCTATTGTGAATATGATGGTTTCTCCTCAAGGTTTGTCTCCTTTTAAAGTTCACCACTGTTTTAAAGCCGGAGACTCTTATGTCTCCTTATGTTAGTTAAAAACAGCACCTTCACTGGCAATTATTTCCACAAGGGCCTTAAAAACATACCTAAAATATATATCTATTAAATCAATAAATAGTGTCATTTTATCAGTTCCTCACTTCAGGGGAATCACTCTTCTGACTCAGAGGAATTTAGAGACCAATAAGAAAGCTAGTCCTATAGAAAACTGGAAAGAATTAATTCAAACAAAAGTTGAGTTTCTATTGTGTTTGAGGAACACGACCCCAGTTGACATCAAAACATTGTTTCCTTTGGCACTTGAGATTTATTTCTCCCTTTGACAACAAAGATTTTGCTTTTAGGACACAAATAAGATATTCCAATTTTCTGTTCAAATAACCGTTTACTTGGTATTAGATAAAGTGGGCTCAGTTTCAAAAGCAAATTAATTGCAAACCTCAATTTGAGGCAAGTCAAAGCTACAAATATATTATGGAATTCATTTCAAAAAATGACACAAAATTAAAATGAAATAGGCTCTAAAATTTGAGAACCCTTAGGCACAGTAAATCTTAGTTATAGCAGAAAATGAAACATTCTATGACAAGATCGGGTCTGATAAGATGTAATAAAAACATGAGGCATGATACATAAGGGCAGGAGGATTGATATAAAATGTGAAATGATCACAAAGATAGCATAGTCCTAGTCCCCTAAAGTATTTGGTAGTGACAGGAAAATTAAATAGCAAGCAAAGCTGAATAGTAAATGAGGGTGAATGTGCAATACATCATCCCTAAATCTATCTAGGTATTCCTAAAATGCATGTCACATTTTTCCAGGAAATAACTAATGTCTAGACCAAGGTTAAATTTTTCAAAAATGAGAGCATGAACATCATGGAATTTCAACAATGGTATTATGTACATATGATGAGAAGGAGATGAGGAGAAGGTATGGTGATTTGGCAGCAGTAAAATACAGTTAAGAAACCAGCAGAAATGTATTCTTGTAAAACAGAGTGTGACTTACTTTTATGCCTAACCTTGAAATTATGATGGCAAAGCCCACAGGTGCTGAAATGGCCAAAAGCTTACTGACATTGCACTGTAGAGCAGCGTGACATTTATCCCATAGGCACCTCTGATTAATTCACATAACCCTTTAACAAGTCAAGGGCCACCTTTTAAAACTGTTTTGGTAGTACAAAGTTCTTAGAATGAGGAATAATAGCTTTGCACTTCCTCATAGTGGGGTTTCAAGTCTGTCTTTGCTACTTAGTAATGTATGATCTGGAAGAATTTCTAAACTCTTCTGAGCCTCAGTTTCTTCATCTGTGAAACAGAGATGAATCTTACAAATGTTAACCAAGCTAAAATATGGAAAGTTATAAGCACAATGTCTGTTATTCAGTAACTTTCAAAGAACTTCACTTCGTTTTCTGCCACTCCTTAACCTCTCCTGGCTGCAGAAATGTGAATTGATCTTAATTAGTCAGATACTGTCTTTATTTGTGGTTAACATCAGTAGCTATGAGAAAGGATGCAGAAAGGGGAGAAGGTGACTAAAGATAAAAGGATAAAGCATAAATGTAGCTTAATGTTTCCTCTTAGACATTTTATAGCACCTGGCTTTCATCTTATTCCTCATCTTTTCTCTCTCTCTCTTTTTTTTTTTTTTTTTGCCAGAAGGAAGACACTATGATATTGACATTCAGAATTCAGTAGGACAATAGTCTTGAAAACCAGGCTATTGTCCTTCTAAGACACTGGATAAATTATTCTTTCTTTTCTTTTAACTGATGCAGTTGGACTCATTGTTAAATCCCCTCATTGTATTGAGGAGATCAAGATTTCCAAGTTGCACAGACACAGGAGGCATCATCTACATTGTGTGCAATGGTTTTCTCCAGGGGTTGCTATTCACGTAATATACAATTTAAGTAATATTCAGGGAGATATTGCTGTTCCCCATTAGAGATGGGTGAGATAAAGTAGAAGGAACATAAGATAGGAGGGCAGTAAAAAGAAAACAAATAATTTTATCTACCCACTAGGGTGGTACAAAGAAGAGAAGATCAGGGAAGAGAAGCTCATGAAGGAAACAAACATGGCTGTCCTGCATAGAGAAGCACATTTGACAGTTTATGAAATCGTGGAGGAGAGTGACTCTTGCCTTGCCACCCATTTATTCATCTGGAAGGAGGCTTCCGTGTAGGTTGCACTCACACTCAGAGGGAGGGCAGTCACATGAAAGCAGAGGTCAGGCAGAGATTTAGTTTCCTTGGTTGCCCTTGGGTCTGATGAGGCAAAGGCATATCCAAAGCAGCTAAACACTTGGTTGGCATAGTGGGCAGAGAGGCTTCCCTTAGGGGTTCTGCTCCAAGGGCTATGAGCTAAATTCCCAGTCAGACAATCAGAGAGTATATAGCACCAGCAAGAGCTCAAATAAAGCTGAGAAAGTCAAAAAGTATTACATGGCCTTGACTACACCCAGACAAAAGATGCTGACCATGGCTGGGCATAGTGACTCAAACCTGTAATCCCAGCACTTTGGGAGGCCAAAGCAGGAGGATTGCTTGAGCACAGGAGTTCAAGGCCAGCCTGGGATGCATAGTGAGACCTTGTCTAAAAAAAGAAAAAAAACAAAACAAAAACAATGCTGACCACAGTCCTAAATGCCAGCAGGGCTAACTGCCCCAAGGTGGTCAAAGGACATTGCTTTGGAGGTCAGGGTAAGGGAGGAATCACAAGAAGAAGTATAAACACCTACTCCCCTTCTACCCAGATACCATCTTTAGCAGATAAGCAGAGATATTTGAGGTAGAGCAATCTCTGAGAGAGAGTAGGAAATTATATTTAAAAAATCTAAACCATTTTTAAAAGTCCTTGACTAGTTATTGGGTTAAGTTTTATTTTTTTAACTACCTATCCCCAAGTTCTGTGAATAACCTGAAAATGAGGTTGTAGAAGGCAAATAGTTACAGGCAATAGTTAAAAGTGACATTTTTCCCTCCTGTACCTAAGATGAGTGAGAATTATTGGAGAGACACTACTACCTACAAGGCATGCACAATTTACATTTGTATGACTACTAGAGTTTACAAAACATATCCAAATGTATTTTTCTTTTAGAAGGAAATTATCAAGGTAGAAAATATAGATGTTGTCAAGAGATCTTCATAAAGCAAGAGAAAGAGGAAGGTTTTTCTTGCATGAGGTTAGTTTAACATCCTTGAAATAGCAGAATAATGACTGAGATCTTGCTCTACTACATGTGGAAACATGCCATGAAGCTACAGCAATTATATCAGTATAGTTCTGAAGTGAAAATGATGGATCAGTGAAGCAGTAGAGCCCCAAAATGCACATACATGAATAGATGGATATAAACAGTTAGGTATCCATATAGTCATCACATCTATCTATCTATCTATTCATCTATTTATATTCATATATGAATATCCTTATGTGAAAAAGTTACATTTCAAAATCAACAGGTAGTGGATGGACCATTCATTGGAGTGGATAGCTACAATAGGTTACTAATTTGTGGTGAAAAATAATATTTGATTCTTACCTGGTATATCTTCCCTAACATAATGTATTCATTTGACACACATTTATTCCAAACAAATACATGACCAGAAGGTAGAAAAAACATCTTAAAATACTAGATGAAAATAAATGTTAATTTGGAGAATGTGTACCTCTCCAGAAATAAAATAAAAATCAGAAGTAATAAAGAAATTAAATATTGGAATTGTTTAATGAAAAAAAGTTAAATTTGTCTATGGCAAGTAACACAATAAACAGCTTAAAATTAAAGACAGACAGGAGAATTATTTATAAGTATAAAGGCTAATAATAATAATAATAATAAAAAGGTCATATAAAATGTTGACTGGACTATATATTAGTACAACTTGTACTAATATGGGGCAATTTGGTATTAACTACTAACATTTTGATAGAGGATGGATAAGCCACACATACCCATTTATACCAAGACATTTTGAGAAAGAAGGAGGGATATTGGGGAGGGGGTATTTGTGAGAAATTAAGGATTTACATTCAGGAGAGGCTAATATTTTCTGAATGTGCTCAGTATGTATTGATTTAAACATTTCTTACTAATCATTAGGTGCCTTTCTAGGATTTCAGCACATAGAAGAAATGTCCCTACCTATGCATACAGACATGCATAAGAACAGAAAGTGAAGTCTTGTTTATCAGGAAAAACAGCATTCATGTATTACTTACAAAAATTGAGGCCAATCTCCAAGCTCTGCTGTGGAAAGAGTTCATCAGTTTCCTAGATTGAAGAAAGCTAATTGTAAGAAATACATATGTAGTATAAAAAAGTTTCATTATAAATAAGAGTAAAAATGTGCATTGTATATGTACATTTTTATGAATGTCTGTGTGTATGTGTGTGTAAATGTCTTTTTGTATGTGTATAAAATCTAGAACAATCTGCACCAATCTTGAAAAGTGGTTATGTTTGAGAAATGAAAATGGAGAGGCGAAATTTCTGCTCTAACCCTGACTTTGTTTCTTTCATTGTTTTTGTTCTTTTAAAAATAATTTACAGTGTGAAAGGGTTTGACATTTATTAAAAAAAATTAAATAACTAAACCACCTGTGTACAACAAAGCAGAATGTAATTCTATATGTTAATTAGAGTTATAATTTTAATTAGACAAAATTTGCATATATACTCAAAGATGTAGTCTTGATTGGAGGTAGGGGTTGGGGTAGTTTTTGGAAAAATTTACCAAGGTATAAATAGAAACTATACATAATGTAATTTACTTCATTTTTGTGTATTTTCTAAACTCAACAATTAATACAAGCTACATTTTTATCCAGAAAAAGTCATTAAAATGACAAATATCTAGGACACCTGTGCATTTTGAAATATCTCATTTTGTATCAAATACTTTGGCAGTTCTGGATGGATAACCAAGATGACACTTCAGCAAACAGGTAAGAAGGTGTCTGTCTTAGGTTGATTCCCTAGAAGCAGATTGAGATTGGGATTTATTACAGAAACTGTTTATTCCAGAAGCGCCCCATAGGGAACCAGTAAGACACAGGGAAGCAGAAAAGAGAAAAGTGGAAGAAACTCAACAAGGGTGTGGTTTCAGGCGATGTCTTCCCAGAGTTTTCCTGTCTATTCCTGCAGGGGACCTCGAGAGCATAAATTAATCTCAGAGTTGTTCACCTCCATGCAAGGAAGTTGGACTTGCAAGTATTCTTTGACTAAGAGCTTCTGCTGGAGAAAGGGGCCAAGCTGGGCAGGAAGGAAACTCCTAAGAATGCTGCAGTAGGTGGTAAAGGGATTCCAGCAGCTGAGGCAGGCTTCCTAAGAGAAATGCAGGTGCAACAGAGAAACAAAAGCAAACACAAGCCAGGAGAAGGATGCAGCCAAGGAGAAAAGGGGATTGGAGGAGATTTAGTAGAGCATCAGCAGGATCCACTGCAGAAGAAGTTTTATTTTATTTCCAAATATACCTTCATTTGTTAAAATACTGCATTGAACAAATATCTTTTCTACTTCTAACACCATAGAAAAAAAAATCAAAAATTACAAGTGAACAAAATTTCAGACGCAGTAATTGTAATACAGGGAAGTTTTTAGGAATTCCCAGAAAAGCATAACAATTTAACAGCTTAAATTTAGTGAGATCAGAGTTCAAAGTTCTCAATATTTTACAGACTTAGATGTTTCTATTATAAATCAAAACAGTGATTCAGCTCCCGCATCTATTTTTCTTCAGGATTCATTTTCTTTTTCAGTGTTCAGTGTTCTTTTATACACTCTGGGAAACTCAGTAGAGAAAAAGGATACTTTTGTTTTAGAAAGATAATTTAAGTTAATTACTCCTATATTATCCTAAAGCATCCCTGGACACAAGGAAAATAAGTGCTTTCAGGATGACTTAACACACAATTTAAACTATAGTGCAAAGGAAACAAGAAAAACAAGATGTATTCAAAGATAAAGATTAAGTACTTACTCAGAGACCCTACTGGTTGGGGTGTCACACAAACATGACTCCATTTTCCCCTACAGCATTCTTGTCTTCTTATATAATTGTTTTTTGTAAACTTGCGCAGGTTACTTAAGCTCTCCTAATTTCAGTTCCCCCATTGGTTTCCTGGTCAAGTTTTAACACATAGTAGGCACTCAGGAAATACTTGTTCAAAGGGCGGGCGTGGTGGCTCATGCTTGTAATCCCAGCACTTTGGGAGGCTGAGGTGGGTGAATCACTTAAAGTCAGGAGTTCAAGATCAGCCTGGCAAAACCCTGTCTCTACGAAAAATACAAAAATCAGCCAGGCATGGTGCCTGTAATGACAGCTACTTGGGAGTCTGAAACAGGAGAATGGCTTGAACCTGGGAGGTGGAGGTTGCAGTGAACCAAAATTGCGCCACTGCACTCCAGCCTGGGCGACAGAGCATTCAATATATGGATCAATATACAATATGGAGTATTAAAGATGAGTGTATTCTGGATACTCTAGATGTATGGAACCACAGAGCAGAAGTCCAAATAAGAATGTCAGTCTTATTCTCTGTACTTTAGCTCATGTGGTTCTACACATCTAGAGTATCCAGAATATACTCATCTTTTTCTCTAGCCATCTTATTATTTTTCTATTGCTACATAGTGAATTACCACACATGTAGTGGCTTACAACAACACACATTTACGATCTCACAGTTTTCATGGGTCAGAAGTCCAGACATGGCTTAGCTGAGTCCTTTGAAAGGTCTCACAAGGCTACAATCAAGGTGTCAGCTGGGTGGTGTTTCTTTTTGGAGCTCAGGGTCCTGTTCCAAGCTCACATAAGAGTTGGCAGAATTCAGTTACTTGCAGCTGCAGAGCTGAGGCTCTGCTTTCTTGCGGGTTGTTAGCTGGGAGCCACTCTTAGCTCCTGCAGGTTCCCATAGTCCCCTATCATGTGGCCCCTTTGTAGCCCACCTCACAGCATGACAGCTCACTTCTTCAGGGCCAGCAAGGCAGGGTCTCTCATATCATCCTTGTCTGCCCACAGTCATAGATCTATATCTATGTCGATATTTATATCTGTATCTATATTTGCGTCTGTATCATCTATATATATCTATATCTACTACATGTATATATAACTTATACCTCAAGGGAGTGATATTCCATCATTTTTGCCATATTCCATGGGTTAGAAGCAAGTCTCAGGTTCTGTTCATGCTCAAGGAATAGAGATCATCAACAAGTATGACTCAACCGGGACTCCCCTTATGGTATATTTGTCACACTGTACAAGTCCTATTGGCTTCAAAGTCAAGCTCAATTCACAATCTTCTCCTTTGGTCTCCTAGCACCAGACACCAGACAGGACAGAACTAAGAATTTATCCAGGGTGTTTTTTTTTTTTTCTTTTTTCTTTTTTTTTTTAAAAATCATTTGTCATGTCCTGTAACACACACACATAGGTGCAGGACTAAATGCTTAATGCTTACGGCTTCAGATCCCCTGAGGCTGGGATCTTGCAGCTATCTGCAATCTTTCTCTGTCTTTTGGCACACTATCCAAATCCTCAACAAATTATGCTAAATTTTCTGCTCAGACACTTAGAATCCTCACTTCTTCCCCATTTATGGGTCTTCACTCTATTTCAAACTTCAGATATATCTCGTGTCTGAAAAAAACCTTTTGGCTGTGCTTCATGCTTCTCGTCTTTGCTAACTCCTCAAACCCCTACACACGCTACTCTCTGAAACTGTCACCACAGTGATTATGCGATCCCCACGACATAGGCCAGATGTCTTCCTTACTTGAAGCACTTACCAGCACTTATATATCTCATCTTTCAACGAGTACATATGTAAAGACTAAGAATAATTTGTGTATTATTTTTTGTTTAGGTAACAAATTTAAAAATTAACATATCCCAAAATGGAAATAAAACAGATAAAATGCCAAGTGCATATTAAATAAGGCAAGCTATTTATGATGAGGTAAGGAGAGTACATAAAACTTTATTTTTAAGATGTAAAAGCAATACTAGTTTGAAACTACTTTGTTTTATTTTTAGTTTTTCTCAAAATTAATATATGTAATAAGATTCATAATTTTGTAGATAAGAGTGTGGAGCACAAAATTATGCAATACATGGGTGTTACCTACCCTCAACTGTGATGGTTTCCAAGGCTGCCTGTGGAGTCTGATACAACTGTGAAAGAAAAATAAATCTTGGGGCCCCAAATCCCTCAGCTAAAGGGAAAAGTTAAGCTGGGAACTGCTTAGGGAAAACCAGCCTCCCGTTTTGTTCAGAGTCACCCCTCTGCTCACTCTGATTGCCTCCTTTGGAAAGGCTAATCAGAAACTCAAAAGAATGCAACCATTTGTCTCTTGTCTACCTACGACCTGGAAGCACCCTTCTCATTTGAAGTTGTCCTGCCTTTCCAGATGGAAGCAATGTTCATCTTACACATGTCAGTTGATGTCTCATGTCTCTCTAAAATGTATAAAGTCAAGCTGTGCTCTGACCACCTTGAGCACATGTCATCAGGACCTCCTGAGGCTGTGTTACAGGCACGCATCCTTAACCTTGGCAAAATAAACTTTCTAAAATAATTGAGACCTGTCTCAGATATTCAGGGTTTACACAACTAGAATCAGTCCTTGACACTAGAGAAGCTCATCTCAAATATTGATGTTCTGAAGTACCATAATTAGAATAATTGAAAATTAAATTATATCCAAGGGCAAAATAAATTCATCACAACAGGAACAGTGATGGCCAAGACCTATACAATTTGACACAGTTAATGGAAGCCTATTATTTTCTTCCATCTGCTTCAGGGGCATTAAGATTTAGTTGTAGTTTTTTAAATATGCAAAAAAAATCTACATGTTGTTAACTTCACAAACTTGAAAAATATGGAGTTATTTATTCATTTGTTAACCTCACAGCAAGAGGCTATCTTGGTGCATTGATGAATGTTGGGAAGTCAAACAGGGAAGTTTCATATTCTGGTGATTCTCATTCTTTCTTGGGGACTGGAGTTTATTCAAAGCTAAGAAAGATGAAGAGGTAAATTGTTAACAAATTAGTATGCCTTGCCCAAAGAACTAAACAGGAATGAAATAATTTATTCTCAACCTTTCCATGGTTTAAGCAATATTTCTTTGTTAGCATCCATTGTTAAGTATTTAAAAACTACTAATTTTTTTTCACAGTGTTTTAGCATGTGGTTAAGGAGCATTTCTTTTTTCTTCTTTTCTTCTTTCTTTTTTTTTTTTTTTGACAGAGTCTTGCTCTGTCGCCCAGGCTGGAGTTCAATGGCACAATTTCGGTTCACTGCAACCTCCGCCTCCTGGATTCAAGCAATTCTCATGCCTCAGCTTCCCTAGTAGCTGGAACTACAGCATAAGTCACCATACCCAGCTAATTTTTGTATTTTTAGTAGAGACAGGGTTTCGCCATGTTGGCCAGGCTGGTCTCGAACTCCTGACCTCAGGTGATCCACCCGCCTTGGCCTCCCAAAGTGCTGGGATTACAGGTGTGAGCCACCGTGCCTGGCCAATAGCAGCTTTTTTTTTTCAATGGTCAAAGAGAAATCATTTTGTAAACATGCTACAAAACTACAGCTAACTCTTTCTGTACAGTTGAAAACATTGTTTATCAGGAAATATACGTATGCAGCTCAAAACTGTGGCAACCAATTGTATATTATATTATTTGTTTGTGTATTTAATCTATTTTGCTTTGTTCAACACACCATGAACAGAATTGATACTATACTGCTGCGTCTTAGAAGGTACATTCTTGGACCAATGTTGTCCTTAATTAAATTTAACAATGTTTTAAATGAAGTGGCCTAAACAGACACTTCCTTTGACTGCACCATTTACACAGTGACCAATTCAATTTATTTTCTAAGTTCCAATATCCAAGTCTCAAAAATAATGAGCAATCATTCTATTCAACAGAACTGATTCCATAAATAAAATAGTGAAACGTCAAACAAACGAGAGTTGTGGCATCCTTGCACCTTACCTTTTACCTACAGATATCATCATGCTTGCCCCAGCCAAGCAGATTTTAGAGGAAACTGCTCTGCTCATCTTCCTCGTGTCGGGGAGCTGGTCAGGGGTCAGGGGGCGGGGAGCATGTTTTGTACCTTGTAATGCAGCCATTTCCTGGTCTAGGCTACAGAGCTGTGGTGAACATATAATAAAAGATGAGCTATCTACAGAGTAGCAGTGTCTAAAAATATGAAGTTGGCAGATCTGATCTTCTTAAGAATTTGAACTCGGCCGGGCGCGGTGGCTCAAGCCTGTAATCCCAGCACTTTGGGAGGCCGAGGCGGGTGGATCACGAGGTCAGGAGATCGAGACCATCCTGGCTAACACGGTGAAACCCCGTCTCTACTAAAAATACAAAAAATTAGCCGGGCGTGGTGGCGGGCGCCTGTAGTCCCAGCTACTCGGAGGCTGAGGCGGGAGAATGGCGTGAACCCGGGAGGCGGAGCTTGCAGTGAGCCGAGATCGCGCCACCGCACTCCAGCCTGGGAGACACAGCGAGACTCCGTCTCAAAAAAAAAAAAAAAAAAAAGAATTTGAACTCAAAAACATAAAGAAATTAGAATAATTAATAGTAAGAAAAGAGCACAAGGGAAGAAGAGGGAACAGAAAATACCCCTGGCCAGAAAAGGAAATTAAAAGAGAATGAAAAAATATGGGGCAGCCTCATAAGTAGGTAGTGTCAAGGAGATATGGGTACTCCCTTGACAGAATCCATGTGTGTCTTGAGGGATAAAAGCTGGTTCTTAGAATTGTTGCAGCTTCTGAAGTTTCCCGTAGATGGGAATATTGTTTTACTTTCCCGAAAATTTCTCGAATATCTGTTTCTAACTATATGACAACAAAAGCAACAAACGTGTACTTTGATACTAATATCCTGGTATGATATTCAAATTATGAAATAATCAGTACGAGATAGGCAGTGATCAACCTGAATAGATGCTGAATATAAATATCCACTACTTGCACACCCAGTGGCCTAGCCAAAACATTCACTGTACTAGCACCATGCAGTGTATGTGACACTAATTCAGAGGTGGTAACATTATGCAAAGTCAGTGTGCACTGACCTTTGACTTTGCTTATCAGGGCAAAAACAGATGCTCATAAAGTTTGAAAGTAGCAACAGGATTCTAACCTGGATCTCTCTGACTTTATTATTAATTAATTAATTTATTTATTCATTTTAGAGACAGGGTCTTGCTCTGTCACCCAGGCTAGAGTGCAGTGGTGCCATCATTATTCATTGCAGCCTTGACCTTCTTGGCTCAAGGAACACTCCCACCCCAGCCTCTTGAGTAGCTGGGACTACAGTATATGCTACCATGCTCAGCTGCTTTTAAAAATTCTTGTAGAGATGGGGTCTCACTTTGTTGAGCCCAGGCTGGTCTTAAACTCCTTGTCTCAAACTATTCCTTTTTGGCCTCCTTTGGGAGGCTAAAACTCCTACTGGGATTGCAGGTGTGAGCCACCATATCTGGCCCTCTTTGACTTTAAAGCCATAATAATTCTAACTGAAGATTAGATTATACACACAGAAGTGGCTGACATTTAGTTAATGCTTAATATATATAAGACACTTGATTTGGTCTTCACCAGAACTCTGTTCGCCTGGTGTTATTATTGTGCCTATTATCGAGAAAAATAAATGAAAGTTTGAAGAATTTGTTCAAGATCACACAACTGGTATAATTTGCAGTCAAGTTGTAACAACAATCTAACTCTTGAGCCACTGTATTTACTGTACTGCCCCTCAGTCTAAGATCATGCTTGCTAGGTGGCCTTCAAAAATCTGACAGAAAGTAAGCAGTGGTGATAATTCAGACATGAAGGGCTCCCAGAAAAGGCTTTGTTTGTATCATTTGAAAGCTCTTCTCAGATGAAATCAATATTAACAGCCAAGTGAATAGTGAACCCAGCATGCCATTGTTACTTGTTGTAGGCTGGGGCTTCAGGTTTGTAGGACATAATATTAAGACATAATGTGACACGATGATGGCTGCCCCAAGCAGTCTCAGAGACTGAGAATCACTAGTGACTTTAAATCACCTAGAACATTTGAATCATGATTCTAGAGAGAGCAATAAGCAGTGCAGAGCACAGAGTAAAGAGATTGTTAGAGGGGATAGCCAACAATAAACAAAATACTGGACTTCTTTGGCTTTCCCATAATAAAAAACTGCGTTTTTCCAGCAAGTTGTGTCTATGCTTTTATGAGTTAATGCAGAGAGTCTCTAAGAGTCAAGACAAAGATTGTTAGAAGATAAATATCTGTGATAAACCAGATAATGTCTTCAGTATTGATGTAGTATATAGGGATTTACTCAGATAAATTAGATGTGGAACAATGCTCCTGTATGTAATATTATTTTTGAAACTTTTAAGGAAAAGACCAGAATCGCATGTTCCTTTCATTCTAACATTCCATGATCACTGAGCATATTTACTTGACAAGTATCAGATGAGCTCCTATCATCTATGCAGGAATGTGCTGAGTTCCCAGGACAATACAGAAGTAGTAATCTACACCATGCCTGCATCAAGAAGCCCAAGTTTGATCCACTGTTACTACTCAGAGCTACTTTATGAAAACTCATGAACAGAATTCATTCATTAATTTATTCTTTCAACAGTTTGTGAGTCTCTCCTTTGTTCCATAACCATGCTACATACTAAAACGTAAAGAAAAAATAACTGATTAATATAATATATAAAAGTGCCAATGAAAGATTCAAAATGTCTACAATGAGATCCCTGCTTTGCTAGGCTGACAAAGATGAGAATTCAGCCAAATTAAGGCTATTTTACCAGGGGCTTTTTGGAAATAAGGATAGTCTCCCTCTTGTGGCAAGTATAATGGTCCACCCTGGGCAATGCAATGGCTAGACTACAGACACTATATGCCCATTACCTTTAGAATCATGACTCTCCTATGGGGTTAGTATACCTAGACTGATTAGGTTTGATGAGGGTAGTATGAACAATGCCATCATTTATCAGAGTTAGTGGCTGAACTATCAGTGAAGCTTGAGGTGTGTTAAAAGCAGTGAGAAAGGATTAGTTTGTCAATGACTGCATTAATTTGATTTAAAGTATTCATTTGGTCAGGTTAAGTTTGTTTACTGACTACAAGTTAGGTTTGTTTATAGACTAATGTTCTCATCTTCATGCTGGCATAGAAATAGTCTCATAATCTTGTTGGTTATTGCTAATTTGACTCAATTTCTTATGCTATTTTAATCAAGCAGATATCCCTACTGTCTCATTGAATATTCAGCAATGACAGATGAAATTTTGCATGCACTTTTCCCTTCAACTGGAAAGGCATTCTATTTCTCATTCCTTCATCATAATTCTTCCCTGTTCTTGAGGCTTAATTCTATTCTTTTCTAGCAGAACTGTAGGCGTTATCAATCACATGTTCTTTGAAATCTTACTGCATTTTTTTTGTTTGTATAAAGCATTTTAGACTATCCATATAGAAATATGCATGCTGTATTAAACTTTTTTTCCATATACACATGCCATAATATAACCTTTTCCCTGTATTTATTTCTTTATTTCATAGCTAACTCACTTGCAAGTTACCAGAGAGCATGGAGTAAATCCTTTATTTCTCATGTCCTCATTGTGCCTAAGACTGTGTTTCTGTACACATAAAAAATAGGAAATCAATGATTCCCAATGCTGATGTGTGAACTCTTCAGGATCTGGAGGAACATTATAAATTGCTCTTTTAGCTTTCTCTTCTTTAGGTTGAAAATAAAAATTGTGATGCCACTTCTACCTAGTTCATTCTTCCCAAGACTAACCTAAGTCATGGTTTCCTTACTAATTAGGCAATAATGAGGATCTTAAAAATATTGTAAGAGAAAAATATCTTAGCAATGGAATATGCTATCAGAATAGCAATAATGATAGTGCCTGAGGAAGAAAGGGAAGAAAATTTAAAGTAGGTAATTTTTGTAAGTCCATATCTGTTTTTACTTTGGCCTAGAGGCAAATATTCTCTACTAATTTAACTTTTGAAAAAACTCGTTAGATTATGTAGACAAAAGACCAGATGAAGAGAAATAAGTAAATGTTAGAGGAAATTCTGCCGTGTAATATTTATAGGACTTCAGCAGAGCTGTTTTTGACATTTACAAAATAACAGAATTGTACTATACAATCTTTATGATTATTTTCTCTTCTGAAATTTTATGCTGAATTAGGTCCAACTTTTAACTCTTACACAGTTGTCCCTTTGTATCCATGGGGAATTGGTTCTAGGATCTCCAAAGTTATCAAAGTCTAAGGATGCTCAAGTTCCTGATATAAAATGGATATAAACTTATATCCAAAGGTTATATGCAAATACTATGCAAAAGTTAAATAACCTTTCCTATACACTTTAAATTATCTCTAGATTACTTATAACACCTAATATGATTTGGATTTGTCCTCTCACTCAACTCTCATGTTGAAATTTAATCCCCAATGCTGGAGGTGGGACCTAGTGGGAGGTGATTAGATCATGGGGGCAGATTACCCTCGGTTGCTGTTCTCATGATAGTGAGTGGGTTTTCGTAAGATCTGGTTGTTTGAAAGTGTGTGGACCCTCCCCTCTCTCTTCCTCCGGTTCTGCCCATGTAAGGCATGCTTGCTTCCCATTCACCTTCCACTATGATTTTAAGTTTCCTGAGGCCTCCCCAGCCATGTTTCCTGTGCAGCCTGCAGAATGGTGAGCCAATTAAACCTCTTTTCTTCATAAAGTACCCAGTCTCAGGTATTTCTTTATAGCAGTGTGAGAAGAGATTAATACAATACCTAATACAATATAAATGTTATGTAAATAGCTATACTGTATTTGCATTATTTTTCATTGTTGTAATGTTATTATTATTGCCTTTTTCCTAATATTTTTTGATCCCCAATTGGCTGAATCCACAAAGGCAGAACCAATGGATGAAAAGGGCTGGCTATAAATCTATGTCAATGTGGGAAAAAGGAGCTGAAAACCATGTGTTTACATTGATCATCTTTTGCTTTTTTTTTTTTTTTTTTTTTTTTTTTTGGTAAATGCACTTAACAGGAAATCCATCCTCTTAACAACATTTTTAAGTTCACAATACAGCATTGTCAGCTATAGGGATTGCTACAATTTACTCATCCTGCATAACTGAAACTACACATGCATCAAACAGCAACCTCCCACTTACCCTGTCCCCGGGCTCTGGTAATCCTTCTTCTTCTGTTGTCTGTTTCTATGAGTTTTACTATTTTAGATATCTCATATAATTGAAATTATGCAATATTTATCTTTGTGTGCCTGGCTTATTTTCTTAGCAAAATGTCCTTCAGGTTCATGCATGTTGCTGCATATGACAGGATTTCCTTATTTTTAAGTTCAATAATATTCCATTGTATGTACATACAATATTCTCTTTATTCATTTGTATGTCAATGGTCATTTAAGTTGTTTTTACATTTTGGCTATTGTGAATAATGCTTCAATAAATGTGGGAATTATAGATACCTCTTCGAGATCCTGATTTCACTGATTATGTATCCAAAAGTTGGATTGTTAGATCTTATGGTAATTCTATTGTTCAGTTTTTTTTTTAGGAACCTCCATAGCATTTTCCACAGTGGCTATAACAATTTTACATTCCCAACAACTATTTAAAAGAATTCCAATTTTTTCATATTCTTGCCAACACTTTTTATCTTTTGTTTTATAACAATCTTTGATTAGCAAAATCCTTACCTAGTATTTAAAATCTTGAAGAAAAGAACCACCATTTCACTTCTTTTTCATCACCTTTCCTTATTAGTACATAGTGTTTAATAAATAAAGATAGTTTAATTTGACTTGGTTTTCTCAAAATACTTCTTAAAGTAGCAATCTCCATAATTTCTTCCACACTCTGGAGTCTAGAGCTATGGCTGTTAAGCCCATTCTAAGTTCTTGGACTAGCCTGATACTCTGGAAAAATAAATGGACTACTGAACTAAAATCTTATCGTTCAGTATTAATTTGGTTTCCTAGCTGACATTGAATGGACTCTTCTTCCAGGGGTCAGGATCTAGCCTTCTAACACCGAATCTAAATTCTGAACAACCCCTATTCCAGTAAATGGAGTTGTAGCTGTTGGCTATTGACACGTAATAAACATTCTCCACATTTAGTGGCCCAAATCAGTATCATTTATTAAGTATACAATTCTATCGATTGGCAATTTGGAATAAGAAGTCCTGCTGGTCTTGGTTAGATTTAGTCATGGATATGTGATCAGCTAAGGATGGGCTGGACAACTTCAGAAAGTATGACTACCCTTGTCCCACAGAGTCCCTTGCTCTCCAGCAAACTTCCTTGAGCTTGTTCACCTGGCAGCAGGAAGGGCTTGAACAGAGCAGCAGGAAGCAGGCAAGCTCTTTTGATGTTTAGGCTTGGAACCAGCCCGATATCACTTCGGTGATACTCTGTTGGCTGAAGCAAGCCACAAGCCATGAGGCCAGCACAGACTTAATACATGGAAAAAAATGCTCCATTTCTCAATGAGAGAAGTGAAGACTCACACTGAACACAGCATAGATACAGGAAGGCAAAAATAATGGTGTCTATTTTTATAATCAGCCTTCTACGTGACATTTTTTCTTATTTTATTTCATGCCTAAAATCCTATCTTGACACCGTGTTCTGAGAGTCCAGGTTCCCCTGCAATGTTGTCATGGCTCAATCTAAATGCAAGTCCATTCTCCAAAGCCAGCTTCCATGGTTTGCTTTCCTACCACCTGTGCTGGTAGTTGGCTATGTCAGTTTTGTTTTTCCTTTTATTTTCAGTTGACATGTAATAATTATACGTATTTGGGGGATATGGAGTAATATTTGGATACATGTAAATAAGGAATAATGAGCAAATCAGGGTAATTAGCATATTTATCACCTCAACCAATTACCATTTATTCGTATTGTGAACATTCAAAATCCCCTTTTCTAGCTTTTTGAAAATATACAATAAATTATAGTTAACCATATTTGTGCTATAGTACTGCAGAACACCAGAACTCATTCCTCCAACCAAGCGGTTACTTTCTATCTGTGAACCAACCTCTCCCTGTCTTCCTTTCTTCATGCCTTTCCCAGCCTCTAATACCCACAATTCTCTCTACTTCCATGAGCTCAAAATTTCCTTCTTAACTTTTGTATATAAGTGAGAACATGTAATATTTATCTTTCTGTGCCTGACTCAACTTTGTTTAACATAATGTCCTCCAGGCTCATCCATGTTGAATGAGAATGGCTATTGTCAAAAAGACAAAAAAATAGCAAATGCTGGTGAGGATGCAGAGGAAAATGATTCCTTATAACGGTTGATGGCGATGTAAATTAGTACAGCCATGATGAAAAACAGTATGGAGGTTTCTTTAAAAACTATAAATGAAACTATCATACTATCCAGCAATCCCTTTACTGGGTATTTATCCAAAGAAAAGGAAATTAGTATATCAAAGGGATACTTGCACCCCCATGTTTATTGCATCCCTATTCACAACAGCTAAGATATGGAAATAGCCTGGATGTCCATCAGCAGATAAATGAGTAAAGAAAATGTATATATACACAATGGAATACTACTCAGCCACAAAAATGACTGGGATGTCAGTTTTTCATTGGATTATTTCACGTTGCGACTTCCTCTGTGTTCCTCCTACCTACCAGGTCACTAACACTCAATGAACACAATTCATTTATATTGTGCAACAGTGATTTCATTCATTCTGTGGATTTTACCCATGTCTTTTGTCTTTCTTATCATTGGATGAGACTCTGTCATCTAACTAGTAGAGGCATACATACAATAAATGGTTGTAAAATGGTCTTGTCATGAAGAAAACAGGGAAGTGTAGGCAGAGAACTTAGAGGGAAAACACAAGCAATGACTAAATAGCTACAACAGAATAAAATGCAGCAGTATCTTTATTACTAAGGTTTTATTGCATTACTGCTTTCCACAGGAGGCAAATAAATCATGAGTTAGCTGGACTGATATCAGTACTGTCAACTACTATTTCTACAATAACATATGAGAGGAATAACAGCCTTGTAGTTTGATTCCTTTAGTAATTCCCAAGTCAAGGTTGAGATGAGATTATGCAGAGTGACCTGGAAATAAGAATCAAACTAGCCTATGTAAGTGCCAAACCAAAAATGCTGCTTCATGGAGTCCTTTTTTTTCTCTCAAAGCCCCAAAGAATAAATGTTATCAAATACAGGTTCTTTCATTTGCAGATTGTATAGCAGTTGTCAATTTCAATATGGAAAGGTAGAGGACAGGGAGCTGTGAAAAGCAGCTATTTTATATTTATGGATGGTTCGGGAGTCTGAACAATTCAGGTCTAATTACATTTTCATCATGGACTCACTTTATCAGAACCTTGTGACCTGAAATATGCCTGCTTAATGGATTTATTGTGGTGAACCAGAGAGTCATTTTCAGCTGGGCCAGAGAGTCATTGATACAAGCTTCAGGGATACAAGTAGATTTTAAACCATTTATTATCCAATGAAGCAAATAGATTTAAGGACAATTTAAAGAAGAAATCTGCTAGAGGGAGGGGTTGCAGCTTTTTTCTCTGAACAGTGATTACTGGTTGACTTGGTACCAATTCAGGGTCAAAAATGGAAAGGTAAAACTACCAAATAAAGGCCCCATCAAGAATTAAGATGGTCAAGATCATGTAGCAACGCCAAAGTCAGAAAAATTAAAGCTAACGGGGAGAAACGGGAATGCAAGAAACTAACAGGGAAGGCTAGGAGCAAAACGTTGACATGTGTTTCCCAGACCCCTAACATAAAAGCAAGCATTTCTCAGGCCCAAACCCTTCATGGTCACTATAGGGCTCATGGAACTCTCATGGTAGGAACGTTAGCAATTTGTTCAAATACAGATCATACTGATTTATATTAGGCACTCAACTAGTACAATCATATGGGTATACCAAAAGCAAATGAAAATCCCAAAATAGATGAAATAATTTGTAAAATTTTTTATGGTTTTCTTTTTAGACATGGATGATTATAAAAGGATGGACACTTTTCTTAAGAACTCTCTAAATTATTGATGGTTTTAATGTAGTTATTTTGTCTCTTTTTCATTTGATAATGAACAATTAGGAAAACACCAGGATTCAAAGAGAAACGAGTCTTCTCACATAAAACAGTAGTATGCTCCATCGTCTTTCCATTATACACACATATGAGAATTTCTAGTTCAGGATTTTGTCAGTCTAAAACACCCAGTTTTTAGAAATAACATTATTGAACATAATCACTCAAGCCAAACCTATTCCCAACTCAGTGAAAATAAACTATTATTACAAATAAATAAGATACAATAAAACTATGAAAATAACCAAAAACTTGTTAGCGGACCATAGGAAAATGCCTTAAAATTTAAAAAAGAAATTATCGACATAATTTAAATTTCTAGTGTTCCAATCCATGTATGTATATGTGCTAATCGATTATTATCATTTTTCAGAATCTTAATTTATTTTCCTGTTTGGCTACTGTGTGATGCAAATAAACTTCAAGGAAAAAATGATTTTGTGGTCTTTAATTCAATAGTAGGTACCAGTATCTGATTAAAATGTACTTAAGTAGAATGGTTGAGAAGGAAAGAGTCTGAAGAGGATTTCATTTGAATTATTTATTATCACCATCTGTAAAATATGTCTTTCTTACTTCTTCCTCTTTTTTCACTGTCTGAAACTGACTAATAAATCTACTGGAAATGAGACATCTTTTGTTTCCTCGTTGGTTAAGTATTGAGTTCATGGTTGAGAGGAATTATTTACTTTCAGATATATTATGTCAAGGTTAAAGGGTTTCAGACCCATACTGAGAAAAGCATAATGTCCTTAGTCTTTTAAAAATTGTGTTCTTTGATCAGAATGATATGAGTTTGCTTGCTTATGCATAAGAATTAGAAGGGAATGCACAAAACTGGAAATAATATATGTGTTAAAATGGTGAGATTAGTGGAAAGCCTTTCTTCTCTTTTGTCAAGTCATTTTAAAAGCAGTTGGAATATTGATTTGTCAAGAAAAATAAACTCTATTTGTAATATTCTTTAGACGTATAAAAATGATAATTCTTTGATTTCCATTGTCTTAAAGCTATAATTAAGTAATTATATCTTAAAAGAAAATGAAAACCTTGGTATTGCCATAACAAAATTTATAGGCTATACATAATGATAAATAATATAGTTGTAGGCATATACTTTTACCACATCTACCAATAAACTAGATTTCCAAAAACTGCTATAATAACAAATTCCCAAACTCTAAATATAAAAATAGACTCCGATCCAAAAGACTTACCCTTAATTCCTATGTTACAGCCACAGGCTTAACTCTTTTATTTAGAGTTGATTAACCCCTCCAAAGTTTGTTATACTCTGTAAACTGTTTTATCTAGTTTTCCAATCCATGACAGATGACAAGCAGAGACTGAAAGGATTTGGGGAAGGAAGGTGAGTCAGGGGATAATGAAAAATGCAAGAAAAGAAATCGCTGACACTTTGGCCAGGATAAGAGAGGGCTGTATACTAAATCATTACCAAAAAAACAGCAACACCAAAAATATCTAATATTTACCAAGTGTTTCTTTTATATTCGATACCACGACCTAAGTGATTTGCATGGGCGATTTTATTCTAATCCTTGCAACAAATTAATGGGATATACACTATAATTATTTTCATTTTATATATGAGGACTCCGAGGCTCAGAGATGTTAAATAGCTTGCCCAAGGTCACAGAGTTAGCATGTTACAGAGCTGGAATTTGAACCCAGACACTGTGAAGGCTCAAAAAACAAATGGCTAATCATACTAATGATGTAATTGTACAGGAAAGTATGTATATGTACTTAAAATTATTCATGTTTACAAAATGTAATGTATAAATGTGTGTTTCAGTTAGTAGAAAATCCATGCATGTGGGTACTTAATTCCTAATCAGTAAAGCCTTGCTATTTCTCTCCACTCTCTCACTAATTTTTACTTCTAAGCTAAAATTCAACTCCTGTTGAGTAAAATTAAATGTTATATTCAACAAAATGTACTTACAGTGCCCAGTATTTCTCTTTGTAGACATTTTAAATTCTTTTAAAAATTTCCAGAAATATGATTTCGGTTCTCTCAAGGGTTTTTAATAATGTCTAAGTAGATGTTCTAGTATTAGCTTGTAAAATGCTGAGTCAAAGACTAAAGGTAATTTAGTGTTGAGAACTTTTGAAAGCGTTACATAGTTAAGTCACCTCAGGGCCATAACTATCTGCTAGTTCTATCTTGTTACAGGTTTAAAAAAAATACAGTAGTGTTTTCTATCCTCAGCCATATAAAGAAACTGGCAATAATAAAAAGCACGGTCGTGTTTGTGTAGTTGAAGGTTTTTCAAGCACTAAAGCTTTTCAACACATACCCACCTGACAGGTAAAGCTCTTTGCGCATTGGTATGTTTGTCAAAAGTTATTGCCGAGGGAACCCTTGAGTATAAGGAGTTGACTCATCTCATTGGAGTTGATTTGCTTCAAGCTTTATTGTGTAGAATGGGTAATCTTTCTAACGTGCCATTTGCCCAGAGTTTTCTGCAATATATTCTGACAATTTTGCTACTCCAAAGAGAAAACCAATTGGTTTGGACCTGGTCTGAGTATCTTTAAAAAAAGAGTGTGGGTAAAAAGACTTTCCCTAGTAGAGAAGAACATAACTCACACCCTTATAGAGAAGAGCATAACCCACATTTGGCAAAACATTCCAATTGCTAAACTAAGCATCGTTGGGAAAACAGAGCATGTTTCACTGCTGGAATCAGCATAGTTGGATATGGAAGACTGACATGTAGGTTTGTATTATTTCAATTGGGTTCAACATCTAATTGAAACAGGCATCCAAAGCCAATGAAAAATAATAAAACTTGTTCTTTAAAACAAATTCCAAGGTACATGATCTGACATTTGAGGTGGAAGGGAGGACATAAATAATAAAGTTTATTGATAGTATTTGAATGGATTTTAGCTCATAAACAGGTTTCACCTGTTTATTAGAAATAGAAAGATACAAGACCTTTAAAAGTTTAAATTTGCTACCATCATTGCCATTCATTTTGAGATCAAGGTGGATTATCATTACTTGTATATAGTACACAGAACCGGGCATCAGAACAACACACGCTTCCCCTTTGGAGCCTCAGGAATCTCCTCTGTAAATTGAGGAAACTGAACTAGTTTGGTGGATTAAATGTTTTTCTTAGCATTAGAAATCTTTATTTACATGTAATCTTATGTTGAAACACACATGCACTCATGCATTGATGTGGTTTGACTGTGTCCCCACCCAAATCTCACCTTGAGTTGTAATGATCCCCATGTGTCAAAGGCGAGGCCAGGTGGAGATAAAGAACGAATTGTGGGGGTGGTTACCCCCACACTGTTCTCTTGGTAGTGAATGAGTCTCACGAGATCTGATGGCTTTATAAATTGGAGTTTCCCTACACAAGCCCTCTTGCTTGCTGCCATGTAAAATGTGACATTATTCTTCCTTTGCCTTCCGTGACGCTTGTGAGGCTTCCCAAGCCAGGTAGACTGAGTTAATTTAAACCACTTTTTCTTTATAAATTACCCAGTCTCTGATATGTCTTTATTAGCAGCGTAAGAACACACTAATACATGCATACAGACACACACACACACACACACACACACACACACACACACACACAATTGGTTAAATTGGATCTGTGATTGAAGCAGAGTGGATTCATGGAACTCATCCCACTCTATCTTCCCCTAAACATCAAGGAAGCCTCCTAAGAAATACATGGCACCGAGGAAAACCACTAGACAGGATAACCTCAAAGGTTTATTTTTGTTGCTGCCTGTAATATGGATCTGCTGTGAAATGAGAACCCCACATCTGCATAGAAAAAACTGTTGGCCACAAGTAACTTGTATAAAAAAACAGGCAGTCATTTTTATTTCAGTTGCCACCTTTGAAGCACCATAACTTTGGGGACTGAATTATCCTTCTGAATCATAATTTCAGCTAATAACTTTTAAGTCTTTTTGTTTGTTTTTCAAATTACAGCATAACTTAAATTCTCTCAGGAAGGCACAAAACCCCTGAAACTAATTTATGCTTGCAGCTATACTTGCTTACAGAAACAACAGTCAGATGCCAATAACCAGGAACCACCCACAGGACAAGCTATGCCCAGAAATGCTGCCTTCACCTGAACTTCTGCCTCAGTGCAAGACCTGACCTGATTTCTTGCCTCATCCTCCTACCAGCATTTCCATTCAATGAAGAGAAATGTACCTTGCTGGGTGCAAAAAGTGCCAATGCAAAAGAAAAATGCAAGACTGCACATACTTAACCCCTCCTGGAAGAATAAACATTTTTCGAGGAATCCCCACCCCTGTCTCTACCTACCTGCCTAAAAGCCCTTAAAAATCCCCCTTTACTTCCAGGGAGAAGGTACTTTGAGCATTAGCTCCCCTTCTCCATTACTTGATCAATGAATGGAATTTCTGCACTGTTTTGCCAAACCTGGTCTCCTTACATTAGTGTGAAAGGCACTAGGCAGGGGGAAAACAAAAACCATCAGGGTCAAGTGAGGTCCCTTGAGGGTCAGTTGATAAGAGGACTACATGATTTTTTGTTTGTTCGTTTGTTTGTTTTGAGACCGAATCTAATTCTGTCGCCCAGGCTGGAGGGCAGAGGCACAATCTCGGCTCACTGCAAGCTCCGCCTCCCTAGTTCATGCCATTCTCCTGTTTCCTGCCTCAGCCTCCCGAGTAGCTAGGACTACAGGCGCCCACCATCACGTCTGGTTTATTTTTTGTATTTTTAGTAGAGACAGGGTTTTACCGTGTTAGCCAGGATGGTCTTGATCTCCTGACCTTGTGAACCGCCCGCCTTGGCCTCCCAAAGTGCTGGGATTAAGGGCCTGAGCCACCGGGCCGGGCAAGATTTTTTGTGGTTTTTAATTCATATCAAGACATTCTATTAAATTTAGTAATGTCTTCCAAGAGTTTTCTCAATGCTCTTCTGTTCAGCTTCTCCAGAACTTTCATACAAAATGAAAATAGTTTTGCTGATAATAGGTAGTAATAAGCTATAGGAAGAGTACAGATCTCTGGCCTGAAAAGGGATTTTTTTTTCAAAAAAAAAAAAACAGAAGTTGTGCCATGGGATTAGCAAACTGGATGGATATCAATTCTCATTAGATATTTATTAAAAATGCCTGGGGCTCTTTTAAAACCTACCAAGCACTCAAGCTCTGCTCACCCCAGACAAATTAACTCTGAGTCTCTGAAGGTGTTCCGGTAGATAGGTGTTCTGTTTTATTTTCTTTGCTTGTTTTTCACATAAGTTCTAATTTTAGAATTATGTACCTTTACAAAAAGTTTCAAAGTTCGGAGAATTCTTATATACCCCATACCCAATTTCCCCTATTATTACCATCTAATATTAATAGTTTTTTGTTTTTCACAGTTAATAATTCAAAAGTTATATATTGTTATTAACTAAAGCCCATACTTGTTTCAGATGTTTTTAGGTTTTTCTTAATGTCCTTTTTCTGTTCTAGGATCTCATCCCACATACCACATTACCTTCAATTACTATGTTTCCTTAAGTTCCTCTTGGCCATAACAGTTTTTCATACTTCTTTGTTTTTGATGACCTTGACAGTTTTGAGGAGTGTTGCTCACGTACTACGTAAAATATCCCTTAATTGGGACTTGCCTGATGTCCTTTCTCGTGATTAGATTGAGGTTACAGGTTTTTAGGAGGAAGACTGCAGAGAAAAAGTGCCATTCTTATCACATCACACCAGGAATAAATGACATTTACATGACATTATTGTTGATGTTGACCTTGATCACCTACTTAGCTGAGGTGGTGTTTGTCAGATTTCTTCACTGTAAGGTGCCCTTTCTTCTTTTGTATACAGCACTTTCTAGAAGCAAGTTATTATATGCAACTCACAATTAAGGGAAGAGTAGTGATATTCCAACTCCTCGAGGGGGAAATACATAAATTATTTGGAATTATTCTAATTGGGAGACTTGTCTATTCTCCCCACTTATTTATGTACGTACTCAATCATTGGTTTATATCCACATGGGTTCAAAAATATTGACTTTATACCTTGGACTATACTCCAGTATTAAGCTATTTATTTTGCTGCTCAAATTGTTTCAGCTTTGACCATTGAGAACTATTTTTGTTGGCTTTTGTGCCCCCTTTATATGCTTCCATCATTTTGTTTTTTAAACACCAGCCAGGCACATCTTGTGTATTCCCTGCCCCAACCTGACAAGCAGCCGTTCCTCCAAGAAGCCCAGGTTCCTTTTATTGGAGAATGGAACTGGAAACCACTATCTGGGCACTTAGTGTGCTCACTGCTTCTGGGGTGTTAGTGGTGCTTCTAAGACTTGTCAGTAGACAGAACTAGAAAATATATTGTATGTTTATTGCAGCACTATTTATGATAGAAAAGATTTGGAACCAACCCAAATGCCCATCAATGATAGACTAGATTAAAAAAAAAAAAAAAGGGGGCATATACACACCATGGAATACTATGCAGCCATAAAAAAGAATGAGTGCATGTCCTTTGCAGGAGCATGGATAAAAGCTAGAAGCTGTCATTCTCAGCAACTAACACAGGAACAGACAGACAAACACTGCATATTCTCACTCATAAGTGGGAGTTGAACAATGAGAACACATGGACACAGGGAGGGGCACACCACACACTGGGGCCTATCAGGGGGTAGGGGACAAGGGAAAGGAGAGCATTAGAACAAATGCCTAAGGCATGTGGGGCTTAAAACCTAGATGATGGGTTAATGCGTGCAGCAAACCACCATGACACATGTATACTTATGTAACAAACCTGCACATTCTGCACACGTATCCCAGAACTTAAAGTAAAATAAAAAAAATTAAAAATTAAAAATAGTTTTAAAAAAGAAAATATACATTGGCACTATTAACCTCACATACATATCTACATTAAAATTAACCTGAATTCATACTGATGTTTCCTACTTGGATCCATTACTACGTGGACCATTGTACTTTTTTCCCCTTGCCCATCTATAACCTCCCACTCCAACAGTGAGAAATCTGGCACCGTTCAGCATCTATTTAAACACTTGTTCAACCCTATATACAAGTACAGTGGTTCCAGAAGTGTTAGACTGTGCTTTTGTAGGAAGTAACTTCACCAATTAGAATGCAGTGCTTATGCACACTTCCTGTTGCCTTCAGTCTCAGTGTACTCAATTCCAAAAAACTTAGATTAGCACCTTGTTTCTCTGCCTCCTTCAGTAGGGTTATGCATACTTTTGTAATAGTTAGATTCCCTAGTCACAGTCTACATTCCATCTTGCAACCCTCTGACCTCCTTAATTGATTTTTCAAATTTACATACATTAAAGTTCAGCATTTGAGCTGTAAATTATGTGGGTTTTGACAAGTGCTTAGTATCAAGTATATACCACTGAAACGTAGCAATGGTGCTTTCTGGAAGCTTACCATGATATTCTAGTGTTCATCTAGCATTAGGAACCACTAGACTTTTCTGCCAAGTTCAGGTTCAGATGTGTCCAACTTTAGTTTTTGTGTGAGCAGGATCGAGAAGACTGGTGTGTTTCTTACTGAGTAAACTGGCTAAGTTAGTTAACCTTTTTGCCCAGGTAATGTATCCTCACATGGAGTCTCACAATACCTGCCTCAAGAGTTGTTACAGGAATTAAATTGATTGATAAAGATAAAGCACAGTTTAAGTGTTGAGAAACAGTAAGTATTTAGTTAATGTTAGCCATTATTTTATTGGATGTCCTCATAGTTTCTTAACATGACTCGCAAAGAAAAAATGCAAAAAGCAAGGGCAAGAAAGCAGAGAGAAACAGAGAGAGAGAGAGAGAGATCTTTTCCTTTTGCTTTCTGACTTTCATGCATTCTAGATTAGACATTTACTAGGTTGCTTCCCCATAGAATCATTTGTGGTTATATAACAGTCCTAATGTCCAGTCTGCCCTCAGAATAATTAAGTTAGAATTTCTGATGGTGGTGGTGGGGTAGAGAAAATAGCTTCAGTAGTTTTTAAAAGATCCCCAGGTGATTTCAATGATGTCATAGTTTGGGCTGCTTAAACAAATATATCACAAACTGGGTGGCTTAAACATTTATTTCTCACCATTATGGAGTCTGGGAAGTCTCAGATCAAGTTGCTGGCAGAGCTGGTAGCTGGTGAGGGGAGATTCTTGGTTTGTTTTCTTGTTCTATCTTCACCTGGCTGAGAGGAGAGAAAGAGGAAGTGAGCTCTCTCTCTCTTTATGAGGGCACTAATCCCATTCATGAGGGCTTTACTCATGACCCAATCTCCTCCCTAAGGACCCACATTCAAATACCATCATAGTGGTGATTAGACATCAACATATGAATTTGAGGAGGACATAAACTTCCATTCTATAGCAAATGTGAAGCCAAGTTTGAGAACCACTGAACAGAGCAGACAAGTTGTACCTTTACTACAATTTCTCCAGATTCTCTGACTCATGGCTTTGAAAAAGACTCCAGAATATGACCAGAAAGAGCAGCTTGGTTGAATGTGCACATGAAGCTTAGAAAAAGAGTATCATAGCTGTGATGAGTAATTTTCGTTGTGTTTCCAAATCCAATTCTCAGCACTGTATTTCATTTGATTATTTCAATACAGTCAAGGTGAGGGCAACTTAAGTGTGTTTATCTCCCTCGGGTCTTCCTGATCAAATTTCTGGCCCGCTCTCTCTTTCTTCATTGTTTCCTATTCCAGATAGTGGCTTTCCCCACTCTCGATGGCATGTGTTTATGCCTTAATGATTGGAGGTATAGCATTTCATTTGCACCTGGTCATTTCACCTTGTTTCATGGTGAGCAGGTATATAAAAACCTACCCCCGAAGACTGAGAGGCAGCTGAGAGACCAAAGAAAGAAGCTAACAAATCCAGTTTCTCAGAAAGAAAATATTCAAGAGGGGCTTACAAACCAAAGGAATGTCTTGGGTGGACTGGAGATTGTAGATCTCAGCTCCAGCCCTCCAGAAAATTTTCATTTCTGTAGAAGTTTTTAGGGTAAAACCTATAAAACTGGTCACATCTCAGGCTTGCTTGTTACTGAGGAAGTTGGATAAGCAGCATCTTTCTGAGGGGTGATTTATGCTGTAGGCATTGTTTTAAGACCCTGCTGAAGAACAGCTTGATATGCAGAAGTGAAATGTCTGTCGTCATCATGGTTTCTTTTCAAAACAGCGTCACTCTTGCCATGCCACAGGCTGCTTTCCTGCACACCTGTCTGGGGATGATATGAATATATTTCTTTCCCTCTGCTTTTCTTTCCTTCCGTTTCTTCCTCTCCTCTCCTCAGCATTTCCCAAACTATGTTCAAATAATTTAGTTTAATGTGAGATGTTAAAAGACATATTGAAAAAGAGGGCTACCATAATCAAATACCCTTTAGAAAATACTGTATCCTCTGTCATCTGCAGCACATATTAGCATGTTAAAGACAAGGTGATGTTTGTCAATGACGTAAGTTGATTTACATTAAATTGTCCATACACATTTTTTGAGGAATATTTTTGGAGGTGGTGAGAGAAAGATAAATATTTCATATAAAAAGTTTTAGTCCATGCTGCTACAGAGTAAGAAATACTTACTTACTTATATAAAATACATAAGTTTAATCCTTTCTTCTACCTGATGTAGTTTGATGTCATTTAAAATGTGAAGCTCCTTACACTCAAAATCCTATTCCAAACCACTTCATAGACTTAGAACCACATTAAAATTTGACAATCATAGTTTTAAATATTCATGTATTCATATTCAAGCCTGGCATGGTGGCTCATGCCTGTAATCCTGGCAATTTGGGAGACCAAGGTGGGCAGATCACTTGACCCCAGGAGTTTGAGACCAGCCTGGGTGACCTAGTAGAGACCTCATCTCTAGTAAAATTCAAAAGACTTAGCTGTGTATGATGGCTCATGCCTGTAGTCCCAGCTACTTGGGGGACTGATGCAGGAGAATCACTTGAGCCCGGGAGGTCAAGGGTGCAGTAAGCCATAATCATGCCATTGCACTCTGGCCTGGGCAATAGAGTAAGACCCTATCTCTCTCTCTCTCTCTGTATGTATACACACACACACACACACACACACACACATATATCATATTCAAAATTCAGTAACTACCTACCACTTTTCAGGCACTTGTATGTATTGATTCATCTTATTGATTCTTTACATCAACCATGTAAGATATTATTCTCTTATAAGGAGAGGACAAAAAAGACAAAGAAATGGAATTATTTGTCTAAAGCAGGATTCTTCACCTTGACGCTGTGGATATTTTGGGGCACATAAGTCTTTGTTGTTGAGGAGCCATCATGTGCACTGTAGGATGTTTAGCTGCATCCCTGGCCTCTACCATCACATGACAGTAGTGACCCTTTTTCCCCCCACAAGCTGTGACAATGAAAAGACCTCTACACATTGTTAAATGTTCTCTGTGGAGCAAAAGTACCCCATCAGTTGAGAACCATTGGTCTAAACCCATGCAACAAGTAAAATGCCAAATTCAGTGCTTTTAGTTTCCTTTCTAGACATTTATCTGCTTCTCAAAGGCAATGCCCTTATGGTTCAAGACCCATCATGCATAATCACTTGCCATGCCCCTTCTAAAATGCCATTATCTTTATGACATGATGCAGTATCTCCTACTGGTTAGCCCAGCCAGTGCAAATGACCTTAGACTGAGTTCCATTCTCATGTAAAAACTTGATGTGGGCTAGAGGAACAAATGAAAGCCACAGGCTCTTGTCTTGAAAATGTGTGGTAGGGTGTAAACTGGAATGTCCAAATGAATCCTTGTGGCTGCTAAAACAGATGGTAGGTCTGTAATTTTGTCTCTGGATATAGAGCAGGACACTATTATTGGAGCTCCACAGTACGGTAACCTCCTAGAGTATGTGCCATTTTGCAATCTGGCATCTAGTTTTTTTATCATTATTAAATCCTTTGCACACAATGATGATTATTAGATTTTTCTTTGTCTCTTTGGCATTTGGTTTTTCTCTTCTAAATGTTAGCCAGATTTCGGTTTCAGAAATTCTTTTTTTTTCCCTATCAGTTATGGGATTTCTCCTAGACTTATAATCTCATTTCAGGTCAATCTCCCTAATTTCTTCATCACCTACATTGTCTTCATTTACCTTTTTAAAGTCTTCTATCTCTTTAGCCCCTTGGGAACTTAATACTTGTCTCTGGTGTTTCTTCCCATTCTCCTTTACACACAGGGGATTGGTAGATAATTTTTTGTTTTCTAGACATAGGTGCTTCTTCTGTCAATAAATTGCCTCCTTCCTGCTTTTGAGGAATCTGAATGTCCAACTACTATCTCCCCTCATCAGATAAAACCCATCTTTAACATTTGCATCTATAGGTAGAGAGAGTGAAAGAGAGAGAGAGAGAGTGAAAGAGAGAGAGAGAGAGAATTTTTTCTTAAAATAAAAAATAAATTCTCGGCTGATATTTCCTTCCAGGTAGTTTTCCTAGATAATGGTAGAACAGTCCTGTTCAATCTTTTCTGACACTGAATTTCAGAAGACACCAAAGGCAGGGCCAAAATCTCTGAGTTGATGATGATGTGTTTTGCCCCAAGGCTGAGTTTTGCCAAGTCTAGGAAATGAAAAGTAAAGACGTGCCTTTCAGTTCTGCTGCTCTCAGTACCTTTCCAGAAGGGCCAGAAGGGTTCTGCAGCCCTGGAGCCAAATTGCCTAAGGATGAAAGATTCCCACTTGGCATAACAGGGAGGCTTGCTTTTCTTCAACCTCTTTGCACAAGTTCACAGGGACTGGAGATTCTTTCCTTTTAATCTAAAGGAAAAGACCCTCAAAATAGAAAAGGGCATCAATAGTTAACACCCAGCTAGACAGAAGAAGGTGATCTTTTATCAAATATTATTTGAGAGGTAGAGTGTTTCTCCACACTCCATAATCACTTTAAAAAATCTCCCTCAGCTACCTCTACTTATCTTCTTAAAGACTGATTTCTCCTTTTAAACATGCATTTGGTCTAAAAAATTCACTGCTGAAGTGAAGATATATCTTACCGGTACCATCTTTGAACAACCATAATATTTCAGAGTAGTATTTTCTAAAACTTTATTATAAAATGTAGTTATTTTAGTAAAAAGGAATATGGTCATTCTTAAACTGCTAAAAATGCACCTTCACACTTCTCTCTTCCAGACCCGCTCCATAAGAATTGCCACGTGAACCTCTCCATCCCTATGGATCTATGTATATTTAAAAATCCTCTGAGGCCTTGAAATATATCACTAGATTTAAGATTCACTATTTGGAAGATTCTATGCCTGGAAACAAAACTCTGGAATAGAGAATGGAGCTCCAGTACTATAGGGCCAGAGGAGAAGATCCAGCAATTTGCTGATTTCAGCATTTGCCTTGCAATGTGCCTGGTACATTATTAGACAGCTAATTAATAATATCTGCTGGATGAAGAAATAATAGCACTAACACAATATGACCAAGAGTAACAGGAGTACCTCTTATTTATTTAGGTTAAGGAATAGGAGAAACCCTTTATATATTATACTATTTTATGTCATTCCTACAATGCTTTTTTCCCCAGGAAAACAATATTACTGACATTCATTTTATAGTGTATAAATTAAGGCTCAAAAAGGTTTTACTTGACTATGAGTTGACCTGACCCAAGCCTGTCTTATCTCCAAAATGTGTGCTCTTGCCTAGTATACTATACTGCTTCTCTGTCACTCCCTGCCTGTCTCCCTTCCACAGATATTTATTGACTGCCTTGTATGTGTTAAGAATTCTTCTAGGTGCTGGGGATATACAATTAAAAGGGGGCAAACAGCCTGTCTTATGAAACTTAAATTCTTATATGAACAGACAGAAAATATCAATTAAACATTATATATGTATATATAAAATATCCATTATACATCATATGTATATATGTATTATATTATTAATGTGTAATAAAATACCTGTTATACTATATATATGTATATAATGTATAATGGGTATTTTCTGTCTATATATAATATAATATATATTTTATTATACTATATATAATGTATAATGGGTATTTTATTACACATTATATTGTATTATATTAATATTATATTAATATATAAATATATAATATAATAAAATACCCAATTATATATCATAATTATATATAATTAATCATATAATAATTATGTATCTATCTATATATGATATAATTGTATATATTATATATATCCTCATTATTATATTATATATTATATATAATACTGTATTTTATATATAATATGAGATCATACATGTAATTATAATTATATGTAATTAAGTATATATTATATATTATAGATAGATAGATTAGATAAGGTGCTAAGAAGTAATAATCACTGTGGAAACTATGGAATAAAAGTGGAGCTGGGAAGTGGAATGAAGAATGAGTGAGCAGATGTCAGGTTTACAAATGAACTGGCCAACATAGGCCTAATACAGATAGTGGCACCCAAACAAGAACTTGACGAGTGAGAGGGAGAAAGTTATTCAGGAGTGTTCATAAGAAGCCAGGTTACCTAGAGACAATCCTGTGTTTAACGTTTCATTTTATTGGCCTAAATTTCCATTACAAGTAAGACTATGTCCTAGAATTAAATAATTGTACAACTGAATCAGACATTTATCTGAAAATTTATCTCATTCAGGCTCTTAGCCAAGGCAAACATTCATCCCATACCATGTTCCTCATCTCCTTCTCCTGCTTTATTTGCCCTATGGTACATACTATTTGATGTATATTTTACTTATTTGTTTATTTTCTTTCTGTATCATTAGAATACACATACAAAGAGGGCAAGACTTTCTGTCCATTTTGTTCACACACATAAAATACTCAGAAGATAGCCTGACATAGAGTGGACCTCAATAAATATTGTGTAAATGAATCTTATACAAAGCAGTCAACAGCTTCATATGTTGCTTGAACATTTCCCATGAGGGTGTGTTCCCTGTCTCAAAAGGCATGCCATTCCACTGATGCCCTACTTAAAAAAAAAAAAAAAGAAAAGAAAAGAAAAGAAAAGCTTTTCTTGTATGACTTCAAGGAGTAAGAAGTGATGTGGCCAAGCCAGTAAGAAATGCATCTGTAACTCTACATGTGCATGTGCTACCTAATTTATCAATGAAGGGTTTCTTTCATCATGGTACACGTTCCTCATTGTCCCTGTTTTGCTAAGTAGAAACCTCAAGCAATCACTCAGGAGACTAAACACCAAAGCGATTAAGAGTTAAAGCATGTGTTCTCTGAGAGCAAGATCTGGGATGTGTATTCTAGGTTAATGAAACTCAAACTGAAGACTGAAAAGATGACTGAGCAAACTTTCCATTTTCCCAATGTTAGAAATAAACCTTGACATCTCATTGGCTTAATAAAATTAACATTTCCTTCTGGTCACATAAATGTAGTTTTAGAACAGATGGTCTCCTTCCATCTTGTAGCTCTGAAACATCTTTCTCATCTGTAAAATAATGGGGTTGATGATTTGGGTATCTTTTGGCTTCTTCCCCAGCATCCATTTTCCCACTTCTTTTAGCATTGTGAATTTCCATTTGCAGAGAAACCATATGGTCTGGGTAGTATTGGTTGTACTGCCCAATAAAAGAATGGACTCTGTGTGGCTAAAGTTAATCAGTGCATGCCATCTTCTCATGATGGGAGCCATAAAGACTTCAAAAATGAGGCACATACTATAAACAAAAGAGTAGACTAAGGGAAAGTGATGCTGGCTTTCCTGAGCTTTTTGAATCACTAGATCAAGCCTCACCTGAAGGATGACATATATTTGAACTATTACTTTACAGAGATAATCAATTTCTTTTCTGCTTAAGCAAGTTTGAGCAATGTTTTCTGTTGCTTATAGCAGAAAGACTTCTGATACAGATGATAGAACTGATATGACTTCTGAAGTTCCTTTCAGCCCTAAAGCATTGAGCCTCCATTTTTGTCTTCTGATTGAGGATTATTTGGAATTAAACACAAAATAAATTCAGAAGGGCTGTCAGAGAGAGATCAAGAGTACTCCAGAGAGATATGGCCAAGGTGAAGAAACCTTGGCAGAAAGCCTCTCTTAAGGCATATTCATCCGACGAGAACTGATTTATGTTAGGCTCATGTCTGCAGTATTTTACAACTGCAATGGCCAGTAAATAAAAGGAAATTGTTTCTGTCAGCTTACCACCTCTCTTATCATGAGTGGAAGAAGTTGAAGCGCTCCATCTTCTAAAAATTATATAAAGGTCAAGTAGAACTCCCATTATATCTTCCACCCGGAGGAAAATGATTTTGCATTTTCAAAGTGTAATGTGGCATCATGTTATGATCTCTAGATTCAGTAATGCCTAGGTTTTTAATAAATTCAAAAATATACTAAGGCTGTACTTCACAATGATGTTTGCATTTCAAATGCAAAGATTACAATGTATTATTTATTTGATTGAGTTGTATCATACAACTGGTGGATAGTAGGCACCTGTCTTTCTGTGTTCTTGGCTATTGATAACACTAGAGCACAAAACTTCAGAAAACTCTGTCAAAAAAAATAAGTGTGTGTGTGTGTGTGTGTGTGTGTATACACTAGGGATATTTCTTTTTCTCATTTAGATGCAGACTTTTAATTTTTTTTATTAGAAGGAAGATCATAGCTAGCTGTCAGCTCTCTTCAAAGCTGATCATTAGCTAGCTGCCTGCATTCAATTTATATTTTTTGAATTGAATAAAATTGGATTCTGGTTAATAACTTAATTCTTTTAGTTCACAAAGAATTATCTGAAAACCTTGAAAAGGTAACACATGGGATAGTGCAATGTATTACTGTTGCATGTGGTGCTTCAGAATAATTCTGAAGCCTGTTTTCAATTTCTCATTCATTCACTTACTAGCTGGATGACTGAAAACAAGCCATTTCTTTCCTCTGTGTCACATGTATTCTATTTCTAAAGTAGGGATGATAATAATAACAGTAGAAAGGGTTATTTTGAGGACAAAATTTGTGTTAATATGTATAAATACTTTGATCAGAAACTGGTACAAGTACTGCTATTTTGGTTCCTGACACCACATTTCCATTTGTGGTAGGTTTTTATGAATTTAGTTCAGTTAGATAAAATACAATTGTGAAAAAAAAAATTAAGTGAAGACTCATACAGTAGTATGTAGAAATGAAAAAAACAATTCATATGCTGTATTGTCCCAAAAGGAAATAACAGAAAGAATGAAGGGTAGGCAGAATTTGAAGAGCAAATATTAAATATGGCCATTTGTGTATCTTCTGTAGATAAATATTTTCTAGCCAGGTGTGGTGACTCATGCCTGTAATCCCAACACTCTGGGAGGCTGAGTCAAGTGGATCACCTGAGGTCAGGAGTTTGAGATAAATATCTGTTCATATTGTTTTAATGGGATTATTTGTTTTTCTTTTTTTTTCTTGCTGATTTGTTTGAGTTACTTGTAGATCCTAGATATTAGTCTTTTGTCAGAAGTAGAGTTTGCAAATCTTTTCTCCCATCCTGTAGGTTACCTGTATACTCTGTTGATTATTTCTTTTGCTGTACAGAAGCTTTTTGGCTTACACAGGTCCCATTCATTTGTTTATGTTCCATTTGCTTTTGGGGTCTTATTCATAAATTCTTTGCCTAGGCCAATGGCCAAAAGAGTTTTTCCTAAGTTTTCTTCTAGAATGTCTATGGTTTAGGGCCTTGAACTTAAATCTTAATCTATCTTGAGTTAATTTCTGTATATAGTGAGAGATGAGATACTACTTTAACTGACCCAGAATGGCCATTATTAAAAAGTCAAAACACAGTAGATGTTAGTTCAGATGTGAAAAGGGAGTGCTTATATGCTGCTAGTAGGCATGTAAATTAGTACAACCTCTTTGGAAAACAGTATGGAGATTTCTCAAAGAACTAAAAGTAGATCTACCATTCAATTCAGCAATACCACTACCCGGTATTTACCCAAAGGAAAAGAACTCATTATATCAAAAAGACATCAGCAAGCATATGTTTATCACAGCATAATTCACAATTGCGAAGATATAGAATCAACCTAAGCACCCATCAACTGATGAGTAGATAAAGAAAATGTGGTATATACCTATACCGTGAAATTCTACCCAGCCATATAAAAAGAATGAAATAATGTCTTTTGCAGCAACTTGAATGGAACTGGAAGCCATTACTCTGAATGAAGTAATTCAGGAACAAAAACCCAAATACCAAGTGTTCTCACTTATAAGTGGGAGCTAATCTATGGGTACGCAGAGGCATATGGAGTGGTAAAAATGGACATTGCAGACTCAGAAATTGAGAGGGGGAAGAGGGAGGAAGAATAAAAAATTACCTATTGGTTACAAAGTATGCTATTTAGGTGTCAGGTACACTAAAAGCCCAGACTTTACCACCATACAATTCATCCATGAACTTCACCACTGTACGATTCATCTATGAACTTCACCACCGTATGATTCATCCATGAACTTCACAACCGTACAATTCATCCATGAACTTCACCGCCATATAATTCACCCATATAACCCCAAGTCACTTGTACTCCTAAAGCTATTGAAATAAAAATAAATAAGTAAATAAGTAAATAAATAAATAAATAAATAATACTTGGGAAGAAAAGAATAATGTGAATTTGAAGAAATATATGCATTCTATGATTCAGGATGTACAACAAATTCCAAGCACACACACACACAAAACAAAGGTAATTCAAATCTAGGCACCTTACAGAGAAACTTCAGAATACTTATAGCGGATCTTAAAGGGAATCAGAAGAATTAGAGATGAATTTCAAAAGCAAGAAAATTAAACACGTCTCAGGCTACATCACACTTCTACCACAAATACTTTCTAAATCTGCAAACCCATTTGATGTGCTAGCCATTTTCTTCAATGAAAAGAGGCAGATTAAGAAGACAGTTCAGACATAAAACATCAGGATTTGGTGGCTCATTACCTGGACAGAGAAAGAAGAGAACAAAGATGACTGGAAGCTTTTGAACCAAGGCACTCAAGAGACTACACTCTAAGACAAGAGAAGACAGCATGGGGTTGGCAAGGTTATGAGGTTTTACATGAACTAATGAGTTTCAGGAAACCTATAAGAATCCAGAGTAAAAGTGTCTTACAAAGAAGAAGTTTGAGCCTGAAGCTAAGTAGAGAAGTCAAAACTTTAGAAAAGATTTTGTAGTTACGAAGACAGAGTTGGTAAGTCAAGCTGCAAGGTGAGTGGAAGTGCTAAGACAGCCAGCAGATAAAAAGGGGACCAAGAAGAAAACCTTAGGAAAAGCCTAAGATACACAGAAACAAACCATTAGACACACAGAAGGAAACTACAGCTAAATAATTACAAGAAACAGGCAAGCCCAATGTCATATAAGCCTGAAGAATAAAGAGATTTTTAAAATACCTTTATTTTGTAGTTAGATTCAGTTAGGCTGTAAGAAAGAGAAAATTCAAAATTAAATAGATTAAATCATAAGGCATTTTTTAGAAAATTCAGAGAGTTCAGCTGAGTAAGTGACTATTTAGATGGCTTGAAATTGGCAAAGATTCAAAGTTCTGCAACCTTTTCTGCTGTGCCACCCTCAGTATGTGAGATTGTGGCTTTTAGATGCCTCAGTTCCACGTATAACATACAAACATGGCAATGCTCAGTGAAAAATAAAATGTTTTACTTTTGTGGCTTTTTTTCTTCGCAGAAAACCTTTCCCAGACACAATGCCCTCACTGCCGATGTTCAATCTGTTTCACAGCTCATTGTTCAAGGCATAGTCAGATATTTATTCCCAAACCAATCAATGATAAGCAAAATGAATTTTACCTACGATTCACTTAAATTAATGAAGATCCATCATCTTTCCTGGGCATGTGCTGTAGCAGAACTGACTAAATTGGGACCATGATTAAAAGTTACCTGGCAGCAAAGGAAGGTTTCAGGTAGAAAACAAGAACATCTGATAGAATGGGCAGTAGGATGAAATGACAAACAGCCGTCAAATACATTGGAAAATAGCAAGAAGCTGTTGGACTCGCTCTTAGATGTAATTTTGGTTCCTTTCCTATTCCAAACACTGCTGCACGTCTGGAATACAAAAAAGAGAAAGGCACAGCTCCTGCCATTGAGTTGTAGTGGTTTGGAGAGTGTATTACACTAAAATCTTAGTGCTGAAGACCAAATAGAAGTCCAAACTGCTTATTTTATCAAGATGATTGCACCGCAACAAATTTCCAAAGGAAAAAGTGTCCTCAAAGATAGTACAAAACTCTATTTGAGAACATTATCTTACCCAATTAACCAATCCTTTATGAATCTTTCCTTCTAGTCCTAAAATATTTAGAGAATTTATCTAGATATCTTTGATTTGGAAGAAAGTAAAATCACAAGAAAATTTATCATTGATCATATTCCTTTCTACGTATAGTATGTGTACACAGTGACATTCTACTTAAGGAACTATACCTGCAATGTCTATAAAGTTTATTTCAATTCAACAACTTGTCTTAATGACATTGGGTCTAATATATGGTAAGTTGGGGAGAGTAATACATTTTTTGCAAGTAGATTTATAAGAAAGAAAAAATATAATATAAACAACTATAGAATATAAAAAAGAATATAATTTAAAGAACTATGCTTTTTTTCTCAAGTACTTTTAGATGTATATCTGCATCCACAGGTATAGACTATTCTAACACTAAAATTAAAAAAAATCAAAATTCAACACTAGAGATGTTTTGTGTTGTTTATATTTATTTAGCCTCATACAATTCTCATTGTTTGGTCATTAGACCAGCAAACACTTTGTTGACAAAGTTAATTTTTAATATATTTTAATTAATTTTATATTATTATTTTATTTCCTTTTTCTGATGATCTTATTTTATTTCTCTTTCAACTTTTGTTTTAGTTTCACTGGGTACATGTGCAGGTTTGTTCCATGGGTAGATTGTGTGTCACTGGGGTTTGGTGTATGAATTATTTCATCACCCAGGTAGTGAGCACAGTGCTTTATAGGTAGTTTTCTTGAAACTCACCCTCTTCCCACCTTCTCTTCTCAAGTTGGGCATGGTGTCAAATTTCTCATATTTGTGTGCGTGTGCACTCAATCTTTAGCTCCTATTTATAAGTGAGAACATGTCGTATTTGGTTTTCTGTTCCTGCATTGATTCACTTAGGATAATGGCTTTCAGCTACATTCATGTTGTTGCAAAGCACATTATTTTATTTTGTTATGGCTGTGTAGTATTCCTTGATGTATATACACTACATTTTCTTTAACCAGTCCACTGCTGATGGTTATCTAGGTAGATTCACTGTCTTTGATATTGTGAATAGTGCTGCGATGAGCATACGCATATATGTGGTCTTTTTGGTAAAATGATTTATATTCCTTTGGGTATATACACAGTAATGAGTCAAATAATAGTTCTGTTTTAAGTTCTTTGAGAAATCTCTACACTGCTTTCCACAGTGGCTGAATTAATGTACATTCCCTCTAGCAGTGTATAAGCATTTCCTTTTCTCTACAACCTTGCCAACATCTTTAGTTTTCGTTTTTTTGACTTCTTAGTAATAGCCATTCTGACTGGTGTGAGATGGTATCTCATTGTGGTTTTGCTTTGCATTTCTCTAATGATTAGTGATGCTCAACATTTTTTCCTATGTTCATCATTTTGGCCACATGCATGTCTTCATGTCTTCTTCTTCTTTTTTTTTTTTTTTTTTCAGATGGAGTCTTGCTCTGTTGCCCATGCTGGAGTGCAATGGCGTGAACTTACCCCACTGCAACCTCTGCCTCCTGGGTGCAAGTGATTCTCCTGCCTCAGCCTCCTGAGTAGCTGGGATTATAGGTGCGCACCACCATGCCTGGCTAATTTTTGTATTTTTAGTAGAGATGGGGTTTCACCATGTTGACCAGGCTGGTCTTGAACTCCTAACTTCATGATCCACCTACCTTGGCCTCCCAAAGTACTGGGATTACAGGCATGAGTCACCACATCTGACACGTCTTCTTTTGAAACGTGTCTGTTCCTGTCCTTCATCCATTTTTCAATGAGGTTGTTTGTTTTTTTGCTTGTTAAGTTACTTATAGATTCTGGATATTAGACCTTGGTCAGATACAGTTTGTGAATATTTTCTTCCATTCTGTAGATGATCTGTTTACACTGTTGATAGTTTCTATTGTTGTACAAGAATTCTTTAGTTTAATTAAGTCTCACTTGTCTTTTTCGTTTTTGTTGCACTTGCTCTTTGAGCCTTCATCATGTAATCTTTGTCAAGGCCTGTATCCAGAATGGTATTTTCCAGTTTTCCTTGAGGATTTTTATAGTTTCAAGTCTTTCATTTAAGTCTTTAATCAATCTTGAGATGATTTTTGTATATGGTAAAAGAAAGGGGTTCTGTTTCATTCTTCTGCATGGTTAGCCAGTTATTCCAGCACCATTTATTGAATAGGGAATCCTTTTCCCATTGCCTATTATTGTTGACTTTGTTGAAGATCAGATGGTTGCAGGCGTACAGCTTTATTTTTGGGTTCTCTAACCTGTTCCATTGGTCTGTGTTTCTGTGTTGTGCCAGTATCATGTAGTTTTGGTTACGATAGCCTTGTAGTATACTTTAAAGTTGGACAATTGATGTCTCTGGCTTTGTTCTTTTTCCTTAGGATTACTTTGGCTATTCAGGCTCTTTATTGGTCTATTAACTTTAGAATAGTTTACTCTAATTATGTAAAAAATAATTTTGGTAGATTGATAGAAATAGCATTGAATCTGTAAATTGCTTTGGGCAGTATGGCCATTTTAACAATATTGATTCTTCCTACATGAGCGTGGAGTGTTTTGCCATTTGTTTGTGTTGTCTCTGATTTCTATCAGCAGTGTTTTGTAATTCTCATTGTAGAGATCTTTCACCTCCCTGGTAAGCTGTATTCCTAGGTATTTTATTCTTTTTGTGGCTATTGTGAATGCTATTATGTTCTTGATTTGGCTGTCAGCTTGGATGTTACTGCTGTATAGAAATGCTGCTGATTTTTTAATGTTAATTTTGTATCCTAAAACTTCACTGAAATTGTTTATCAATTCGAGCAGCTTTTGGGTAGAGATTGTGGGGATTTCTAGGCATAGAATTATGTTGTCTATAAAGAGAGATAGTTTGACTTTCTCTCTTCCCATTTGGATGCCTTTTGTTCCTTTCTCTTGCCTGATTGCTTTAGCTAGGACTTCCAGTACTATGTTGAACAGGAATGGTAAGCATGAGCATCGTTGTCGTGTTCCGGTTCTCAAGAGGAATGCTTCTAGCTTTTGCTTATTCAGTCTGATGTTGGCTGTGGGTTTGTCACAGATGGCTCTTGTTATTTTGAGGTATGTTCCTCCTATGCCTAGTTGTTGAGGGTTTTTAACATAAAGGGATGTTGAATTTTATCAAAAGCCTTTCTGCATCTATTCAGATGATCATTTGGTTTTAGTTTTCAGTTTTGCTTATGCGATGAATCACATTTATTGATTTGCATATGTTGAACCAACCTTGGATCCCAGGAATAAAGCCTACTTGATTGTGGTGGATTAGCTTTTGGGTGTGTTGCTGGATTTGGTTTGCTATTATTTTGAGAATTTTTGCATCTATGTTCATCAAGGATATTGGCCTGAAGTTTTCTTTATTATTATGTATGTGCCTGGTTTTGGTATCAGAATGATGCTGGCCTCATAGAGTGAGTTAGGGAGAAGTCTCTTGATTTGTTGAAACAATTTAAGTAGGATTGCTACCATCTCTTTTTTGTATGTCTGATAGAATTTGGTTGTGTATTGATCTGGTACACGGCTTTTTCTGGTTGGCAGGTTTTTTTCTTTACTACTGATTCAATTTTGAAACTTGTTATTAGTCAGTTCAAGATTTTAATTTCTTCCTTATTTAATCTTGGGAGATTGTATTTTTCCAAGAATTTATCCAGTTCTTGTACGTTTTCTTGTTTGTGTGCATGGAGGTGTTTGTAGTAGTCTCAAGTTTTGTTTTTTTTTGTTTGTTTGTTTGTTTTTCTGTGGGGTTGATGGTAATGTCATCTTTGTTATTTCTGATTGTATCTATTTGGATCTTCTTTTTTTTTTTTTTTTTTAATTAACCTAGCTACTGGTCTATCAATCTTCGTTATTGTTTTGAAGAACAAACTTTTGTTTTTATTTGTCCTTTTTATGGCTATTGTCTCTCCATGTAATTCAGTTCAGCTCAGATTTTTGTTATTTCTTTTCTTCTGCTACCTTTGGGATTAGTTTGTTCTTATCTTTCTAGTTCCTCTAGGTGTGATAAGTTCTTAATTTGAGATCTTTCTTCTTGATGTAGATTTTTAGTGCAATAAACTTTCCTTTTAATACTGCTTTAGCTGTGTCCCAGAGATTCTGGTATGTTGTACCTTTGTTTTCATTAGTTTCAAAGAATCTTTTTTATTCTTGCCTTAATTTTATTTTTTACCCAAAAGTCATTCAGGAGCAGAAGCAAGAAAATTGTTTCATTTTCTTATAAATGTATGGTTTAGAGAGATCTTCTTCATATTGATTTCAATTTTTATTGCACTGTAGTCTGACAGTGTGATTAATGATTTCAGTTGTTTTGAATTTGTTGAGAATAGCTTTATAGTTGAGCACGTGCTCCATCTTGGAGTATGTGCTATGTGTAGATGAAAATAATGCATATTGTGTTGTTCTTGGGTGGAGTATTCTGTAGCTGTCTGTTAGATCCCTTTTGTCAAGTATTGCATTTTTGTCCCAAATATCTTTGTTAGTTTTCTGCCTTATCTCTCTAAAACTGTCAGTGGGATGTTGATGTCTCCCACTATTACTGTATGGTTACGTATGTTTCTTCATAGGTCTCTAAGAACTTGTTTTGTGAATTTCTTTGCTCCAATGTTGAGCACATATGTATTTATAATAGTTCAGTCTTTTTGTATAATTGAACCCTTTATCATTATATTATGTCCTTCTTTGTTTTTTTTGAACACTATTGGTTTAAAGTATTTTTTTTTAATCTAAAATAAGAACATCAACCCCTGCTCTTTTTTGTTTTCTGGTTACTTGATAGATCTTTCTCCATCCCCTTACTTTGAGCCTATGGGTGTGGTTGCATGTGAGACTGGTCTCTTGAAGACAGCATACAGTTATGTCTTGCTTCTTTATCCAACCTGTTGCTCTTTGTTTTTTGAGGGGCATTTAGCTCATTTACATTCAAGATCAATATTGATATGTGAGAATTTGATTGTCATTGTGTTGTTAGCTGGTTGTTATGTAGACTTGACTGTATAGTTGCTTTATAGTGTCAGTGGGCTATGTACTTACATGTTGTTTTGTGGTGGCAGGTATCAATCTTTCATTTTCACATTTAGTACTCCATTAAGTGCCTCTTATAAGGCAGGTCTGATAGTAACAAATTCCTTTAGCATTTGCTTGTCTGAAAAGGATTTTATTTCTCCTTAACTTACGAAGCTTAGTTTGGCCTGATATGAAATTCTTGGTTAGAATTTCTGTTCCTTATGGATACTTACTATAGGGCCCCAATCTCTTCTGCCTTATAAGGTTTCTGGTAAAAGGTCTGCTGTTAGCCTGATGGGTTTCCCTTTGTAAGTGACCTGTCCCTTCTCTCTAGCTGCCTTTAGGAGGTTTTCTTTTGCACCGACCTTGGAAAATCTGATGTCTATGTTTCTTAGTAACGGTCATGTTGTATAATATCTCACAGGGGTTCTCTAATTTTCTGGATTTACTGTCAACCTCTCTAGCAAGGTTAAGGAAATTTTCATGGACAATATCCTCAAATATATTTTCCAAGTTTCTTGCTATCTGTCTTTTTCAAGAATGCCAATGAATCATAAGTTTGTTCTCTTTATATAATCCCATATTTCTTGGAGGTTTTGTCAATTTTTAATTTTTTTTTTTAGTATTTATAGTATTTGTTTACCTGCATTGATTCAAAGGATTGGTCTTTGAGCTCTGACATTCTTTCCTCAGCTTTGTCTATTCTGTTATTAATGCTTCCAGTTGTGTTATAAAATTCATGTAGTAAATTTTTCTTTTACAAAATTTCAGTATGGTTCTTTCTTAAAATTGCTATGTTATCTTTCTACTCATGGATCATTTTACTGTTTTCCTAGAATTAGGTTTTAACTTTCTTCTGCATCTCATTGAGTTTTCTTGCTATCCTTATTCTGAATAGTTTGTCTGTCATTTCAGTCATTTCAGTTTGGTTAAGAATCATTCCTGGGGAGCTAGTGTGATCATTTGGAGGTAAGTAGACACTTTTACTTTCACAGTTGTCAGAATTCTTTTGCTGTGTTTTTTTCTCATCTGCGTTAGCTGATGTTCCTTTAATTTTTGAAGTTGTTCTCCTTTGGATGGTGCTTTTTGCCTTTACATTTTTTGAAACTTTTGAGGGTTTGACTGTGGCAAAAGTTGTGTGTAGTTGGTTTAGTTCATTTCTGGGTTTTTTCATGGGCCAGGGCTCAGCTCAGCATTCCTGGACTTCATGGTCTAAACTTGGAGGTTTGGGACCAGGTTCACAGGTTTGTTCTCTGGCCCCTTCAGGTCAAGTTCCTGCTGTGCTGGGGTGATTGAGGTGTCCTCAGTACACTACTAACAACATTTTGGTGGGGATTGCCAGTCAAAGTGCTCCAGTGAGGTGATGGGGAGCCGCAGGAGAGTGTGCTGTAGTGTAGAGGCCATGGATGAGCATGCACTGGCAGGGCAGTGCACAGAGGTCTTAGGCAAGTGCATAGTAGTGGAATAGCTATGGGAGTGTGTATCCTGACGAGAGTAGAATTTCAAGGAAACTGCAGAAGTTTTAATGTAATGCCATTTCCTGACTTCTATGTCATGCCAGTATCCTTTCTGCAGATCTCCCAGTACTTGCAGGTTATAGGGTGACAGAGGTGGTGATGGAGCCACATTGAGACTTCCAGAGCTAAAGAGACAGAGCAGTAGAGATGGGACCCTGATTTTAGTGGATTGAGACAACGGCTTAATTTTAAAAATTATCTCAGTTACATCAAATCATTTAGTACAGAGAATGGTCTATTTTTTCCTTAAAACTTAGTGCTCTATTTACTTCCTTGTTAATTGTAAATTTTCCAACACATTAGCATTGTCATCCAAATTTGACAACATTTATAAGTGTTCTATAGATAAAATATTAGGCAAGTGAAAGATAATATGATGTTCTATTAAAAAATATAATAAAAAAATCCTGACCTGAACATCCATAAATAATTCTTTTTCCTCTTTTGCTGGATGAGTATTTAAAAAGCCAGTGAAAATCTCATTAGTGGAGATTTTACCCAGACACTTCTCTAATGGTTCACTTAAGTAATTATAAATTACTGTAGACATAGAATCATAATCAACTTATCAAGGCATAAGGGAGCTAAAAGTCAGGTGTATGCAAATGGAAAAGTCATTTTGACCTTGATTCTTGAGACTGGATAGTGTTGATGAGATAGAAAGTTTGAGTATTGTTATATACAAGTTCCTTTGAGTAGGTTCTAGAGTGGCAGCTGTCTTATTATTCTCCCATCACCAAAACTCGTGGATATACAGTAACTGGCTTAAAGTGTATGTAACATTAGTCATAACTAAATAATTTTTTTTTAAAAAAGAAATCCAGAAGCCCAGTGCCGAGAACCCATTAATTCAGACTAAATACCTTCATGGGACTTGTTACATTTTAATTGTGGTGAAAACTACACAATGATTCCCAATAGTAAAGTGAGGTAGAAGAACAGTACTTGCATGGAATTCAGGCTCCTGCATAATTGCCTTTATAGAAAGACCAGGTCATATAAGCTTACATGTAATTGGCAATGTGTAGAGGGAATAAAGTTAGTTAGCTTGCATATTTTTCCAGTGTTGAAAACTTACCAAGTGAAAGGTACCATGCAAATAAAACAGTCAATGCAAATGGGTGCTAACATAGCAGAGAAAAATAGGTATACAGGTAATTATCACATAGGTAAACAATGATACTGCTTAAGAGAGCCAAGTGGTAGATCGTGTTGCTGGCTCCTAAAATTCATCTGTTCTTGAATCCACAGCCTTTCTTCATCTTAGGGCCATGTGGCTTTCGGCTCTTAACTTTGTACCTCATGACCTGCTTTGGCCAGAGGCAGCAACGACAGTATGGCAGTTCTGAGAACAGGCTTTAGAAAGTCTCGTAAGTTTCTACCTGCTCTTTTGTGCCTCAGTCATCATTATAAGAAGTACATGCTATTAATAGATTAGTCCTCAGGGTGTGGGGGTAGAGTAGCAAAGCCATTATCAGCTGACCTATAGACCTGCAGTAGGAAGATGAGAGTTATTTAGACCAGCTGATACCCCGACAACCTGGAGGCACATAAACAGTAATAAATTATTGTATCAAATTATTATTGGAAAGGTTTGTTATGCAGCATTATTTTAACAAAACCTAATCAATAGAAGGCACAAAAATACACAGGAATTTAACAGTTACTTAAATCTAAGGAAGTTGTTATAGGTGGCTTTGCTTTTAATGATGGGCAGATAGAACTTAGCCAGTTAAAAAATGGGGAAAATAGGTATGTTCGCAGAGAAGGGTGTGAGAAGAATATATGGAAATTAAAGATTTATACCTTTGTGAATACCGGAAGCAATCTGGAAATAACATTCGGGCATAATTCTCTGGCTCACAGATGTTGTGGCAACTTCCTTGTTCAAGTTCATAAAATAGGCACAATGAAGAAGAGAATTAAAAGGGAAATTAGGTAACTTTTCTATCTCCTTTCTCCCTCCATGATGACTAGAATGGTGATTTTACCATTCAGTATCATTTCAAAGGTATCTGTATTTTATCCTGGCTCTCTGGAATGGAAGAAATGGATGGTTCTAAGGTTAAACTGTAGATTTGTAATAGTGAGAGAAAGTTTCTCATAAATTATACCTTAATATTATGTTACAGTATTAATGGTAATTATATAATATTAATATGGTAATTTGGTGTTAAAATAGAGACAAAAGTCAATTTAGAAAATACTGTATAGACCAGGAAGTTGAGTATGATTCACCAGACCGTTGGTTTGAGGATGAATATCTTTTACTGACTCATAATACACATTTTTAAGAGCTCACAGGATTCTCCAAACAATTTATATATAATTATGCCATTAAGGTAAAAATGATGAAAATGGTAACACTACATTAGGGAAAACTAACATAAACTGTTTTTAAAAATAATTTTCAATTAAATTACATTGTGTATGGTTTCATTTTCATTAGTTCAATTTCGTTGACAAAATGCCTACACTAATTTAACTGGCTTTAAGTTGCAGGGAATCTCATATCATTGATACACCATTTTTATTTGTGTGACATAACACCTTTTATGGAAATGCTTCTTCAGACAAGGCCTTGGGTCCTACGATGTAGAGACAATGCACTGAAAGTAAATTAGTAAACTTAGAAAATGTTCTCTAACTTTTTAGGTTGCTAACAGAGTTGAGAGACAACAGTCTTATTTATTTGTGACAAGGTATAAACAAATTGGTAGATAATTTCAATGTCATTTTGGCCAATATTGTCAATTTTCTATTCATTTTTCTATGCTTCCTGTAAGTAGGCAGTGAATAGTTGAATAGTTGATACAACTGTGTGAATATTTCAGACTCTTGTGAACCCAGCCATCAAGTCTGGAAAAAAGTATGTTTTAACTTATGTTCTCCAGAGTCACTCTTCAGATTGCTCTCAACCTTGATCCACTTGGCCAATGGCACATGCGTAGCAACTGTTTAGTGGGCAAAGTTTAAGCTTCAGCTATAGGAGATCCTTCGTATTACTAAACCCAGTTAGCAATTGTTTCATACTGTTTGTGTGCATAGCCTTTAGATGGTCTAAGAAACAAGTTGTCCCCCTTAGGCACTCTTCTTTGTTTCAAATTTTAATTATGGCATCTAGTGACATAAGGCCATAAGTATTACACCAAACATGGGAGATGTGAGAGGCTGGGGACTTCCTTGGGTTTTAGAGAAACTCAAAGAATAGATGAGGGAAGAAGACAAACCAATGGCCCTCTTGGATTGCTTGCATATTTCTTGTCATTGGCATACTCAAATTATGATTAGCATTTCAGTCAGATTCAAAATCTCCATCTCTGTATTTGCAATCTGGGTTTTTTGCTGAAGCAGCAGACATTATTATTGTCAAAGGAGACCAGATGGAGTGGTAACAGTGCTACAGAAACAACAGAGAACAGGGAATTTTTAAAGAATATTATTATTTTTTAAAAATTCAGGAAGAAAGTAGATACCAATATGGACTCCACTGAATAGAGTGATCCCTTGTAGCTCTCAGACTTATTTCTTTGAGGTTTCTGGGAAAGAAATAATGATCTATGAGCATTCAGAATCATGGTAATTTAGACATTTAAAAATGATATTTTATTTTGTACCCCAAGATGGTAAAGGGTATTACACCTATAGTAACTGTTTCTTTTTTTTATTATTATACCTTAAGTTACATGGTACATGTGCACAACGTGCAGCTTTGTTACATATGTATACATGTGCCACATTGGTGTGCTGCACCCGTTAACTCGTCATTTACATTAGGTGTATCTTCTAATGCTATCCCTTCCCCCTCCCCCCACCTGATGACAGGCCCCAGTGTGTGATGTTCCCCACCCTGTGTCCAAGTGTTCTCATTGCTCAATCCCCACCTATGAGTGAGAACATGTGGTATTCGGTTTTCTGTTCTTGTGATAGTTTGCTGAGAATGATGGTTTCCAGCTGCATCCATGTCCCTACAAAGGACATGAACTCATCCTTTTTCATGGCTGCATAGTATTCCATGGTGTATATGTGCCACATTTTCTTAATCCAGTCTATCACTGATGGACATCCGGGTTGGTTCCAAGTCTTTGCTATTGTGAATAGTACCACAATAAACATATGTGTGCATATGTCTTTATAGCAGCATGATTTATAATCCTTTGGGTATATGCCCAGTAATTGGATGGCTGGGTCAAGTGGTATTTCTAGTTCTAGATTCTTGAGGAATCACCACACTGTCTTCCACAATGGCTGAACTAGTTTACAGTCCCACCAACAGTGTAACAGCATTCCTATTTCTCCACATCCTCTCCAGCACCTGTTGTTTCCTGACTTTTTAGTGATTGCCATTCTAACTGGTGTGAGATGGTATCTCATTGTGGTTTTGATTTACATTTCTCTGATGGCCAGTGATGATGAGCATTTTTTTCATGTGTCTGTTGCCTGCATAAATGTCTTCTTTTGAGAAGTGTCTGTTCATATCCTTTGCCCACTTTTTGATGGGGATGTTTGATTTTTTCTTGTAAATTTGTTTAAGTTCTTTGTAGATTCTGGATATTAGCCCTTTGTCAGATGGGTAGATTGTAAAAATTTTCTCCCATTCTGTAGGCTGCCTGTTCACTCTGATGGTAGATTCTTTTGCTGTGCAGAAGCTCTTTAGTTTAATTAGATCCCATTTTTCAGTTTTAACTTTTGTTGCCATTGCTTTTGGTGTTTTAGTCATGAAGTCCTTGCCCATGCCTATGGCCTGAATGGTATTGCCTAGGCTTTCTTCTAGAGTTTATATGGTTTTAAGTCAAACATTTAAGTCTTTAATCCATCTTGAGTTAATTTTTGCATAAGGTGTAAGGAGCAGATCCAGTTTCAGCTTTCTGCATATGGCTAGCCAGTTTTCCCAGCACCATTTGTTAAACAGGGAATCCTTTCCCCATTTCATGTTTTTGTCAGGTTTGTCAAAGATCAGATGGTCGTAGATGTGTGCTATTATTTCTGAGGGCTCTGTTCTGTTCCACTGGTCTATATCTCTGTTTTGGTACCAGTACCATGCTGTTTGGTTACTGTAGCCTTGTAGTATGGTTTGAAGTCAGGTAGCGTGATGCCTCCAGCTTTGGTCTTTTGGCTTAGGATCGTCTTGGCAATGTGGGCTCTTTTTTGGTTCCATATGTACTTTAAAGCAGTTTTTTCCAATTCTGTGAAGAAACTCATTGGTAGCTTGATGGGGATGGCATTGAATCTATAAATTACCTTGGGCAGTATGGCCATTTTCACGATATTGATTCTTCATATCCATGAACATGGAATGTTCTTCCATTTGTTTGTGCCCTCTTTTATTTCATTGAGCAGTGGTTTGTAGTTCTCCTTAAAGAGGTCCTTCATATCCCTTGTAAGTTGGATTCCTAGATATTTTATTTTATTTGAAGCAATTGTGAATGGGAGTTCACTCATGATTTGGTTCTCTGTTTGTCTGTTATTGATGTATAGGGATGCTTGTGATTTTTGCACACTGATTTTGTATCCTGAGACTTTGCTGAAGTTGCTTATCAGCTTAAGGAGATTTTGGGCTGAGACGACGGGGTTTTCTCAATATACAATAATCTCATCTGCAAACAGGGAATATTTGACTTCCTCTTTTCCTAACTGAATACACTTTATTTTTTTTCTCTTGCCTGACTACCCTGGCCAGAACTTCCAACACTATGTTGAATAGGAGTGGTGAGAGACGGCATCCTTGTCTTGTGACAGTTTTCAAAGGGAATGCTTCCAGGTTTTTCCCTTTCCATATGATCTTGGCTGTGGGTTTGTCATAAATAGCTGTTATTATTTTGAGATACATTCCATCAACACCTAGTTTGTTGAGAGTTTTTAGCGTGAAGGGCTGTTGAATTTTGTCAAAGGCCTTTTCTGCATCTATCATGTGTTTTTTTGTCATTGGAGCTGTTTATGTGATGGATTATGTTCATTGATTTGCATATCTTGAACCAACCTTGCATCCCAGGGATGAAGCCAACTTGATTGTGGTGGATAAGCTTTTTGATGTGCGGTTGGATTCAGTTTGCCAGTATTAGAGTGAGGATTTTTGCATCAATGTTCATCAGGATGGTGTTGGTCTCATAAAATGAATTAGGAAGGATTCCCTCTTTTTCTGTTGATTGGAATAGTTTTGGAAGGAATGTTACCAGCTCCTCTTTGTACCTCTGGTAGAATTCATCTGTGAATCTGTCTGGTCCTGGACATTTTTTGGTTGGTAGACTATTAATTATTGCCTCAATTTCAGAACCTGTTGTTGGTCTATTCAGGGATTCAACTTCTTCTTGGTTTAGTCTTGGGAGGGTGTATGTGTAAAGGAATTTATCCATTTCTTCTAGATTTTCTAGTTTATTTGCGTAGAGATGTTAACAGTATTCTCTGATGGTAGTTTGTATCTGTAGGATCGGTGGTTATATCCCCTTTATCATTTTTTATTGCATCTATTTGATTCTTCTCTTTTTTCTTCTTTATTGGTCTTGCTAGCAGTCTATCAATTTTGTTGATCTTTTCAAAAAATCAACTCCTGGATTCACTGATTTTTTTGAAGGGTTTTTTTGCATCTCTATCTCCTGCAGTTCTGCTCTGATCTTAGTTATTTCTTGCCTTCTGCCAGCTTTTGAAGGTGTTTGCTCTTGCTTCTCTAGTTCTTTTAATTGTGATGTTAGGGTGTCAATTTTAGATCTTTCCAGCTTTCTCTTGTGGGCATTTAGTGCTATAAATTTCCCTCTACACACTGCTTTAAATGTGTCCCAGAGATTCTGGTATGCGTGTCTTTGTTCTCTTTGGTTTCAAACAACATCTTTATTTCTGCCTTCATTTCATTATGTATCCAGTAGTCATTCAGGAGCAGGTTGTTCAGCTTCCATGTAGTTGAGTGGTTTTGAGTGAGTTTCTTAATCCTGAGTTCTAGTTTGATTGCACTGTGGTCTGAGAAACAGTTTGTTATAATTTCTGTTCTTTTACATTTGCTGAGGAGTGCTTTACTTCCAACCATATGGTCAATTTTGGAATAAGTGTGATGTGGTGCTGAGAATAATATATATTCTGTTGATATGGGGTGGAGAGTTCTGTAGATGTCTATTAGGTCCGCTTGGTGCAGAGCTGAGTTCAATTCCTGGATATCCTTGTTAACTTTCTGTCTTGTTGATCTGTCTAATGCTGACAGTGGGGTATTAAAGTCTCCCATTATTATTGTGAGGGAGTCTAAGTCTCTTTGTAGGTCTCTAAGGACTTGCTTTATGATTCTGGTTACTCCAGTATTGGGCGTATATATATTTAGGATAGTTAGTTCTTCTTGTTGAATTGATCCCTTTACCATTATGTAATGGCCTTCTTTGTCTCTTTTGATCTTTGTTGGTTTAAAGTCTGTTTTATCAGAGACTAAGATTGCAACCCCTGCTTTTTTGTTTTCCATTTGCTTGGTAGATCTTCCTCCATCCCATTATTTTGAGCCTATGTGTGTCTCTGCACATGAAATGGGACTTCTGAATATAGCAGACTGATGGGTCTTGTCTCTTTATCCAATTTGCCAGTCTGTGTCTTTTAATTGGAGCATTTAGCCCATTTACATTTAAGGTTAATATTGTTATGTGTGAATTTGATCCTCTCATTATGATGTTAGTTGGTTATTTTGCTCATTAGTTGATGCAGTTTCTTCCTAGCATCGATGATCTTTACAATTTGGCATGTTTTTGCAGTGGCTGGTACCAGTTGTTCCTTTCCATGTTTAGTGCTTCCTTCGGGAGCTCTTGTAAGGCAGGCCAGGTGGTGACAAAATTTCTCAGCATTTGTTTGTCTGTAAAGGATTTTATTTCTCCTTCACTTATGAAGCTTAGTTTGGCTGGATAGGAAATTCTGGGTTGGAAATTCTTTTCTTTAAGAATGTTGCTTATTGGTCCCCACTCTCTACTGGCTTGTAGGGTTTCTGCCAAGAGATTCGCTGTTAGTCTCATGGGCTTCCATTTGTGGATAACCTGACCTTTCTCTCTGGCTGCCCTTAACATTTTTTCCTTATTTCAACTTTGGAGAATCTGACAATTATGTGTCTTGGAGTTGCTCTTCTCAAGGAGTATCTTTGTGGCATTCTCTGTGTTTCCTGAATTTGAATGTTGGGCTGCCTAGCTAGATTGGGTAAGTTCTCCTGGATAATATCCTGAAGAGTGTTTTCCAATTTGGTTCCATTCTCCCCATCACTTTCAGGTACACCCATCAGATGTAGATTTGGTCTTTTCACATACTCCCATATTTCTCGGAGGTTTTGTTCATTTCTTTTTACTCTTTTTTCTGTAAACTTCTCTTCTCGTTTCATTTCATTCATTTGATCTTCAATCACTGACACTGTTTCTTCCACTTGATCAAATCGACTACTGAAGCTTGTGCATGCATCATGTAGTTTTTGTGCCATGGTTTTCAGCTCCATCAGGTCATTTAAGGTCTTCTCTACTCTGTTTATTCTCATTATCCATTCATCTAACCTTCCTTCAAGGTTTTTACCCTCCCTGAGATGGGTTAGAACATCCTCCTTTAGCTCAGAGAAGTTTGTTATTACTGACCTTCTGAAGTCTACTTCTGTCAACTTGTCACAGTCATTCTCCATCCAACTTTGTTCCATTGCTGGAGAGGAGCTGCGTCCCTTTGGAGGAGAAGAGACGCTCTGATTTTCAGAATTTTCAGCTTTTCTGCTCTTGTTTCTCCCCATCTTTGTGGTTTTATCTACCTTCGGTCTTTGTTGATGGTGATGTTCAGATGGGGTTTTGGTGTGGATGTCCTTTTTGTTTGTTAGTTTTCCTTCTAACAGTCAGGACGCTCAGCTGCAGGTCTGTTGGAGTTTGCTGGAGGTCCACTCCAGACCCTGTTTGCCTGGGTATCACCAGCAGAGGATGCAGAATGGCAAATGTTGCTGCCTCATCCTTCCTCTGGAAGCTTTGTCTCAGAGGGGCACGCAGCCATATGAGGTGTCAGTTGCCCAGGTGTCAGTCGCCCAGTTAGGCTACACGGGAGTCAGGGACCCACTTGAGGAGGCAGTCTGTCTGTTCTCATATCTCAAACTCCATGCTGGGAGAACCACTACCCTCTTCAAAGCTGTCTGACAGGGATATTTAAGTCTGCAGAAGATTCTGCTGCCTTTTATTCAGCTATGCCCTGCCCTCAGAGGTGGAGTCTACAGAGGCAGGCAGGCCTCCTTGAGCTGCAGAGGGCTCCACCCAGTTCGAGCTTCCCAGCTGCTCTGTTTACCTACTCAAGACTCAGCAGTGGTGGACGCCCCTCCTCCAGCCTTGTTTGCTGCCTCAGTTCGATCTCAGACTGCTGTGCTAGCAGTGAGTGAGGCTCTGTGGGCATGGGACTGCTTGAACCAGGTGTGTGATATAATCTCCCAGTGTGCCATTTGCTAAGGCCATTGGAAAAGCGCAGTATTAGGGTGGGAGTGTCCTGATTTTCCAGGTACCATCTGTCATGGCTTCCCTTTGCTAGGAAAGGGAATTCCCCAACCCCTTGAGCTTCCCAGGTGAGACAAAGCCCTGCATTGCTCCATGGGCTGCACCCACTATCTGACTGAAATTCCATGAAAGAAAGATTAATCACATTAAAACACACACACATACACACACACACACACACACACACACACACACACACACACACACACTCTCCTGGCCAGTTTATCGGGTATTTGCTCACATATTCATGCCACTCATCATAAATGCTTATTGAGACTCTTGATGCTTCCAGCTTCCAGAGAGGATGAGAGGTGATTCATTCAAAAAGCTTTTCTTCTTCCTACTATTTTAAGAAAATAACTAGTTTTGCCATGGATTGCTTCTTTAATGGCTTCTTGAATAATGTAAAGATAGAGATTGTATTAGATACCTATTGCTGCATAACAAATCATCCCAAAAAGTGGTGACTTGAACCCACAGCATTTATTATCTCATGGCTTGTGTAGGTCAAGTGTACGGATGTGGTTCAGCAGGATCTTTTGACCTAGGATCTGTCAGAGGGCTACAGTCATGGAGTTGGCTGGAGCTATGGTCTCATCTCAAGGCTCCAGTGGGGAAGGGCCTGCATCCAATCTCCTTTACATAATTTATGGCAGAATTCAGTCTTATGCCTTCTGCCCTCTCCACGAGGCAACTGATACCACATCAACTTGATTTATCAGAGCAAGCAAATGAGAAGAGCCAAAGAGAGGACCCTCAAGATTGGTTAAGTTTTAAAGGTTTATTTTATTTTATTATTGCTTATTATCTAATGATTGTGAATGTTTATGTGTCAGGATAACATTTTACAGTATTTTACTGTGCTTTTTTTTTTTTTCTTTGTATACATTTAAGGGGGAATACATTTTCTATATAGATAATCATGATATCTACAGAGACATTTTTATTTTTCCCTTTCTAATCTGTATGCCTTAACTGCAATAGCTAAATCTCCAGTACTATATGGAAAAAGAGCAGAGAAAGTGAACATCATTGCGTTGTTCCCAATCTTAGGGGAAAAGCATTAAGTCTTTTGCCACTAAAGTAGGATGTTAGCTGTAGATGTTTTATAGTTGTTCATTATTAAATTGAAGTAGTTCCCCTCTATTCCCAACAGGCTGAGTGTCTTTAATATAAATTAGTGTTGAATTTGGTTAAATGCTTTTTCTGCATCAACTAATAGGATTATATGATTTTTAATCTTAATTTGTTATATGGTGTACTTACATTGACTGATCTTTCTTTTTCTTTCTTTTTGCGGCAAGAGTATAAATTTTTATTAGGAAGGAAAGCTGTCAACTTAAATACAGTAAACGAAGAGTGAATAGGGAAACTTCCTGTACTCACAAATATAGATGACCTATATAAATATATAAACATATTATTATAGAAATGATATTTCTATAATTTAGAAATATTACATACTTTTTCATTCAGCCTAATTCATCTGTTTACCTATTAAAAAAGAAATGTATTAAAAGCATGAAAGTGTTGTTTATTGAAAGAAAACTCCTGTAAAACAATAGGGAGGGAATGTAGAAATTAAAAAGTTATGTAAGAACACTCAATTGTAATTAAGTATATTTTCATATCTTCATAGTAATACAATAAACCGCCACTTGCAGAAAGGATTCAGATTGTTTAAATACTACATACATTTTAGACTTCTACATAAGTATTTGGAAATTACTTCTATTTATGTGAAATGAAGATTTGAATTCTTTGAACTCCAGGCAAACCAAAACAAACACAAATGAAGCAACAAAGTTTTCCCAGAACTACAGTGTGAAAAGACTATAAACAATTGATTCCATATGGAATGGGATTTATTGTTGTTGTTGTTACAGGAAATCCAAGTTACATAAGACATGGAGAGTGTAAAAGGGTTGTGTTAGGAGGAGAAGGATGACACCTGTAGGCATTTAGTTTTCTGCCCCTTACACCACATCACGTTCCTCCCTGCGCTGTCTGATGTCCATAAGTTTGGGTTGTTTCTAAGCAACTTCATGATAAGGATTCTGTCTTTGTATAAATCTTTATTCGGTGTAGGGCCAGGCGCAGTAGCTCATGCCTGTAATCCCAGCACTTTGGGAGGTCGTGGTGGGTGGATCACCTGAGGTTGGGAGTTTGAGACCAGTCTGACCAACATGTAGAAACCCCGTCTCTACTGAAAAAAAAAAAAAAAAAAAAAAATTGAAAAAAAATTAGCCAGGGATGGTGACGCATGCCTGTAATCCCAGGTACTCGGGAGGCTGAGGCAGGAGAATTACTTGAACCCGGGAGATGGAGGTTGCAGTGAGCCGAGATTGCACCATTGTACTCCAGCCTGGGAAACAAGAGCGAAGTTCGGTCTCAAAAAACAAACCAAAACAAAACAAAACAAAACAAAAACAAAAAATAAGCCTTTATTCAGTGTATCAAATTCTGTGATGGGCTCATCAAAAGTTATATTAGTCAAGGTGCGGGAAAGCTCTGAGTTATTAAGGATCTCATAGTGATATACAGAAATGTTAAAAGCCAGCCCCAGGCAGATTAAGTGTAACAGTTTCACCCTTTTCTTATTTATATCAAAAGCCTCTTGGTAAAATCTTTGGATATTATCTGTCATTCGTTTTTGAACATAACCACATGCAACTTCAGCAAGATATTAGAAGTAATCTCCATTTTGATATAGATGACCTTAATTGTCTGGAGTTGCATTGACTATTAAGTACCTATCCACCAAGTTGAATTACAATATTTAACGTTTATAAAGTATGCATGACTTCCCTCCTGGAGTTTCAACCGGGTACAATAGTTATCTGCCATATGCCAGTAGCTCTCTACATATTGATTGATTTTTGAATGGTGAGCCAGTATTCCATACCTGAAACAGATCTCATTTGATCATGGCATAGAATTCCTTTTATACATCATCAGACTCAGTTTGCTAATATTTTGGTGTGGATGTTCACATCTAGAGTTATAAGAGGTACTGGTCTGTAGTTTTCTTGTTCTGTTTTGTTTGTGCTATCTTTTGTCTTGCTATCAGGAAAAACTAGCCTCATAAAATAAGCTGAGTGTGTGCCCTCCTCTTCTATTTTCTGGAGTATTATGTAGACTGGCTATTATTTATCCTTTAAACCCTTGGCAGAATTCTCTAGTCTAAGCATCTAGACCCAGAGTTTACTTTTTCAGTAGTATTCTGGTTGCACTTAAATTTCTTTAATTGACATATGACTATTTAAATTATCTATTTTATCTTGGTTGAGTTTGGGCAGTTTGTGGTTTTTCAGCAATTGGTCCATTTCTTCTAAGTTATTAAATTTGGGAGCATAAAGTTGTTGGTATTATTCCTTTATCATTTTAATTGCTGTAGGATCTGTAGTAATATCCTCTTTTTCATTCCTGATATTGGCAATTCAATTTTTCTCTCTTTTAATTTTTGTCAGTCTTGCTACAGGTTTATCAATTCTATTAATTTTTCTGGAACTAGCTTTTTGTTTCATTGATATTTTTCTATTTTTTTCTTACTTTAAGTTTCTAAACAACCTGTTCCTATATTTATTTTCTATCTTCTTACATGGGATTTATTTTGCTCTTCATTTACAATTTTCTTGAAGTAGCAGCTTAGATTCTTGATTTGAGATAAATGAGCTTTAAGGTTAGATTAAAAAATAAATAAAAATAATAATTCTCTGAACATAAATGATAAAACAAAGAATTTTGAGGCATCAGAAAGGAAAAAGGAAAAACAGAGCATAAATGTAGGTATATACAATAGACTATATTTTACTTATGAGTTTTAGTAAGTATATAAGATAAAGCAAAAATAACAATACCATCTTACACTAGACCATTTTATTTAAAAGTAGGGAGGGTAAAGGGAACTAATTCATGGTTGAGAGTTCTTTTCATTTTGCATTTGAAAAATGTACCACTTTCTTCTTCTCTCCATGATTTCAGATGAAAAACCCATTGACATTAGAATTGGTATTGTCCTGTAGATAATATTTCATTTCTCTCTTGCTGCTTTCAAAAGGTTTTCCTTGTGTGTGATTTTCAGAAGTTTATTTATGATGTGTTTGGCATTAATTTCTCTGCATTTAACCACTTTAGGTTATTTCTTTCATGAAGGTTTGTATTTTTTGCCAAAGTCAAGAAGTTTTCAGCTATTATTACTTTGAGTGCTCTTTCAGACCCTTTGTCATTTTTCTCTTTTGGGGGGCTGTGGTAATATGAATGCTGAACCTTTAGTTATGTTCCCTCAAGTCCCGAGGATCTGTTCTCTTCCTCTTCTTTTTCCTCCTTCTTCCATCTACATTTCAGCTGCTCTTTTTTTCTATTTCTCTCCACTTTTCAAATTGGGTGAATTATATTGATTTGTCCTGTGTTCTTTTATTCTATCCTCTGTCACCTCAACAACACTATTAAGCCTACAATGAGGTTTTTTTTAAATTTCAAATATTGTTCTTTTCCCTTTAGTATATTTATTTTGTTCCTTTTTAATAATTTCTATGTTTTTGGTGAGATTTTCTATTTTTTAAATTTATTCAAAAGAATTGGTAATTGATTGTTTTGAGATAGCTGTTTCAAAATCCTCATCTATTCAACTATAATTTCAACATCTGATTCATTCAAGTGCCGATGGCTGTCAGTTGACGGTCCTTTCTCATTCAAATTGTAATTTTCTTAGTTCCTTGTATGATGGGTGATTTTCAGTTGTATCTTAGACATGGTTTAGTCTACTCTGTGGTCTGCAGTTCCTTGGTAGTTTAATTTTTGCATCCTTTGTGCTATTATTTTGGCTTGTTTGTTTGGTCTGATGCTTGTGGGGCTCTCACTGGTTCTTGCTGATGCTGCCTCAATAGGAAACTAAAAGATTACTCAGGTGGGGCTGCTGGGTGTCTCCAGGTGGAGGAAAGGACACCCAGGTTCCCTCTCTGGATGCTCATTTATTGCTGGCCCCTAACCCTGGCAGCCCTAGTGCTCTGCTCTGCATAGAGGAAGGGAGTATCAGGCCCATATGTACACAAAAAGACTTTCTGGGTCAGGACAGCTTCCATGTCTGAGTTCCTCCTTGCAGTTCTGTCTCCCACATGGGGGTATCCTAGTGTGGGTAGAAAGTCTTAAGTCTACAAGAGGCATCATTGTGAGGAGCTTGCTGTGGCAGGATTCCCCTGCCTGGGGGGACCTGGAGAGCAATTCTGGAAACTGTCACATGCAGAGGTGGGATCCCTATACCTGTGCCCCTTCCCCTCCTGGTGTCTCTGGGAAGGGAAGTCTCAAGACCATGGTGACAAGGAGGCTTCTCAAACCCATTTGTTTGTTGTGGTCTCTCTTGCAAGTGTCATTGGCAGCTTCACTATCTCTCTGTGGAGAAGTCATCTCTGGCCCAGTGGTGGGAAGAGTGTTTCTTTGGTTGTCCATTGTTTGTGGGCTTCTGGATTGATTGCCTTGCCAGCTCTGCCAGTTTTGTGTTTCCTGTGGGGTTCTGGGTCTATGTGAGAAGGAATGGGCCTAACGAGGTTACTTTTTATTGTTAGGTCGGGGATCAGGAAATGCTGGCTCTGAGTCCCCTTTCTCTGTTGGTTGGGGACCATAAGACACCCTTTGGCTGTGCTGATCCTCCAGTCCTGGGTCCCTGACCAGTACACTGTCTTAACACCTTTCAGAGATTTCCCTGATTGCCTTGCTATGGTCTGAATGTTCGTGTAACCCAAAAATTCATATGCTGAAACCTAATTCCCAAGGTGATGATATTAGGAGGTTGGGCTTTTTAGGTGGCAGAGCTCTCACAAATGGAGTTAGTGCTTTAATAGAAGAGGCTCCAGAGAGTTCTCACACCCCTTCTCCCATGTAAGTTCACAGGGAGAAGACAGCTGTCTATGTACATAGATGTGGGACTCGCCCTGCACAAAATCTGCCAGTAGATTTGATCTTGGACTTCCTAGCCTCCAGAACTGTGATAAAAGAAAGGTTTACTGTTTATAAGCTATGTTGTCTATGGTATTTTTTTATATAAGAGCCTGAATGGACTGAAATAGACCTCTTGTTCTATTTCCTGGGCTTATAGTTGTATTTAGAAACTTAATTTATGAAATTTAGAAATTTTAATTTGTGGGAGGAAAAAAATGGCTCTATATCATCTTGTCCTAACCTAAAGTCCATAATATGCTATTCAAAAACACTTTTTTAGTCTGAAAACACCTCTGAGTATTTAAAATCAGATGTCAGTAAACGTAACATTCAAGTCGGATAGGAAAAACCATATAGCATCAGTTTTTCCCACTCACTTCCATCATATTTTAGAGATGTCAAGACAAAAAGGCAGTCTTATAATTAAATCCACAATGAAGAATCTTTAAGTTCTTTACAAAAAGCAGTTTGCCTTTGTCACTGTGCGACTCTGTATGCATTTTATTCTCCCAGATGAGTGAGGCAATAAATTCAGACAAAAGAAGAAAGTACATGAAGTTGTGTAACAATTTAATGTGACATAAATTATACAACTAATTCCTATATTGCTGGTAGTTCCAATATGTTTTAAATGGCCACATCTAAGCAACCTAATTTTATTTGCGAGAACTACCTGAAAGGACTGCATAAAGAAGTTTTTGAAAGAAAAATATGTGTGTGTGTGTATATATATATATTTATGTATATTAATGCAAAGTACATATATATGTTTATTTATAAATGGAGATAAGATGCCTATTGACAAATGCAAAGGAACCCCATGCATCTGTTGACTTTAATTCATGAATGTTGATGGCCTCTCTGCTCATGATGAAACAAATAATTTATTCCCTGATTGCAAAGTCATCCACAGCTACTCAAGCAAAGGGTGATTCGAATAATGATTTTTTTTTTTAGCTTTTAGGGTACTTGAGACTTCTGGGGTAGTATCCAAATTTGTCCTACAAACTTGCAGTAAATATGCAAGTCAGAACCTGAATATTTCATCCAATACATCAGTCTCTATGCTAGACAGAATAATGAGTCCCCCAAAATATGTACTTAAAGTAAGGACCTTGAGATAAGATTATCCTGGATTAAAGTCTGGGATCAACATATTTCCAAGGGGCCTTATAAAAGAGTTTTTATAGGAGGGTCAGAGTCAGAGAGAGATGACAAAGAAGCAGAGGTCTGTATTATGTAAGGGAGGGACCACAAGCCAAAAAATGCAAGCAGCTTCTAGAAGCTGGAAAGGCAAGGAAATAGATTTTCCCCTGGAGCCTCCAGAAAGAATGCAGCCCTGTTGACATGTTGATTTTGTAACTCCTGAACTCCAGAACCATAAGTGAATAAAATTTTTTAGTTTTTAAGTGACTACATTTGTGGTAATTAGTTACAGTAGCAATAAGAAACAAATAAAGCCTTCGAGTTAGTTTTCTTTGAAGCATGTTCATTCGCACAATATCATCAAATCTTCCTTTCCATCCCTTTGCCCAAAACCTTACTATTATTTTGCCTAGATGATAAATGGGAGAAATAAAAACTATGTTCTGGACTTTGTTTTGGAAACTGTACTTCTGCTAAGATTCTTACTCCAAAAATCCTCCGAAGGCACAAAAATTTTTAGCTGAAGATGGTTTGGGTGTGTTTGTGTGCACGTAAGTGCAAAAGTTTCTTTCTGATCACACATACACAGCATATTCACACATGTGTATATATATCATTTACATATTTATGTATAAATTCTTCTCAGACAATGTATGCTACCACATTAATATGACTTGATGTAGATAAAAAAAATTTTCTGTTAACTACTGGATTTCCAGCACCCAGAACAGTCAATGTCTATTGAACAATGAAAAATTCAGTTGAATAGTAATTCAAACTAGTGCTCTGTTTATCCTCAGTTATCAGGACTAGGTGTCTTCCAAGCTCAGAGTCACCAGCTAAACCTAGTTCTTTATGTGTGTGTGTGTGTGTGTGTGTGTGTGTGTGTATATATAACTATTTCATGCTGACATTGTGTGTGGCTTACAACTGAAAAGCTTAACTCAGATTTATAGTCTAATGCATATGGTTTTTGGGGACTTTTAAAATTCTGATTCAGTTGTATGCTTATTGGTGACAACTCTAGCTTAGTTGTGGTAATCAAAAGAGATGACAAATTCATGTTAATGAAGAAGTGATGAGTAATATTCTCTAAAATTATGTTAAAATGGTTCAGAAGGGAGCCATGTAGGGTGAGTATACCTCAATTTTTTTGAGAGAAAGGAATTAAAAATTCAGGATGGAACACATTAATCATATAATCAAATGCCATTACATCTAAACCTTTGGGGTATCTGGTATGTTTGCTGTGATGCAAGTTTGTCACGAAAACATAGCTGGAAATCATATTCCCAGATAAAGGAAGTTAAGCTAATGTCACCCTCTCTGGTGAATTTACAAGCATAAAAGACTTTTTTTTTTTTTTTTTTTTTTTTTTTGAGACAGAATCTCCCTCTGCCGCCCAGGCTGGCATGCAATAGATGCAATAGCGTGATCTTGGCTCACTGCAGCCTTTGCCTCCCAGGCTCAAGCAATTCTCCTGCTTCAGCCTCCTGCGTAGCTGGGACTACAGGCATGCACCACCATGCTCGGCTAATTTTTATATTTTCAGTAGAGACAGGGTTTCACCATGTTGGTCAGGCTGGTCTCAAACTCCTGACCTCAAGCAATTGGCCTGCTTTGGCCTCTCAAAGTGCTGGGATTACAGGCGTGAGCTTCCATGCCTGACCCTAAAATATTAAATTGTAATGGCATAAGGAAAGGAATGGTTTCATATATCAGTGTTCATCTTTTATCTTGTTTCTACTCTCCAAGCCCCTGGATCATTTTAGGCAGGCTCTCTGACCTTTACTTTGGGTGCCTATAAATTCAAATCATTTTTTTTTCCCAGATAGGTTTTTGGAATTTCAGAGATGAGGGGGAAGAGAAAGAGAGAGGTGAGAATTGATTTTAACAGTCAAATATAATATGGATTGTTGAATATCATGTGCAGTAGTATTTTCTTCTGTTTCTTTTGTGTTGACATTGGAAGTGCTTATAATAAGAAAGAAAGAGAAAGAGGGAGAGAAGGAGGAGAAAGAAAGAAGATAAAAACAGAAAAAAGAAATAAAATAATAAATTTATTGCATGTAATAAAGAATATGATAATATAATAAATGTATTGTCATTATGTCATAGAAAATATATTTAGTTTTCAACTTAATTATATTTTTAAAAGAAGCATTGCAACTGAGAATATAAATTCATTTACCTACTGTTTTTAAAAATCAATTAATTAAAATGTCTATTTTTTATTTTTATATATATATATATATATATATATATATATATATATATATGAAGCATTCTGAAATACCTTCCCAATTAAGGTAACAGATTTTAAATAAATATTTCATAGAATGTTATTTTGCATTAAAGCTAATATTGCAAGATGTTTTGCCTACAGTATCACCAGATTGATTTTACTTTTCCACAAACATCATTATCATGTTTTTTTCTGCCCTCCCTTCTGTGGCTTCCTGGGATCTGGAATGTTCACATCAAAACTAGCAAATAATTTAACATGCCAGTAGAGGCTTCACAATGTTTTCTTACTTCCCTTCTTCCTCCCTTCCCCTCCCCTTCTCTTCATCTCCCTGCTTTCCTCTCTCTCTCCAATTAGAAAGTAAGTCCTTGCCAGATGTGGGCATTATTCTTAGTATTGGTAGGGAACAGGACAATCAGGGAACAGGACTGATTGGGAACAGGACAATCAGGACCTCTACTTTTGTTGACACCTTGTAATGAGGAGGGATGTTGAATAGAACAGCCGCACTAGGCTTATATCAAAGAAGCCCAAATAAAGGAGGTAAGGCACAGATTCTGGAGCTGTTTCAATCTTGGCTCTGTAACTGATAAATGCATGACTTGAGATGGTGTGTAATCTTCCTGAGACCATTTTTAAAAAATCTACAGACAAGGAATAATAATAAGAAGGAGGAGGAGGAGGAAAAGAAGAAGAATACTGCTTTATCGGTTCCCCAAGAATACTAGTGGAAATAAATATTTATAACCATGCAATTGAATATTACAAAGTCTCAATAAATGTTAGTTGCTATCATTACTGATATGATTATGTATTGTTAAAGGTTGGGCTAAACAATGTACCTGTGCTTAAGGAGTTCAGCTGGATTTGAGAACTACCAAAATATCTTGCTATAACTTATAAAAATAATGGTTTTTAATGACCAAAAAAATATTCACCAGGAATCCAATAGACTTGGAATAGTATAGTTGAAAATGGCCAATAGTATGATTTTCTTCCCAGGGCGCTTCCAAATTAGGGGGACAAAGGTGAGTTTATCAACCAATACATAACGTAACGCACCTGTGCTGCTCCAGAGTGAAGGAGCCCCACACAGCACATGCCTCCCAGCTCCTAATTGGCTGCCTCTTTTATCTGCTTCTTTTCAACCTGAAAGAGGTCAAGAAAGCATTGCAGAGAAAAAAGAGCATGTGCAGTATAAAAATGACAACGGAGAAACTGGAAATCTTGAATCATCTGGTGAATAAAGGGTAGATCATTCATTCTCGGACACACATTTATTTTGAGTTCCAATTATTATTGCTGAATCCGTGCAAGAGGTAACATATGAAGCAAGGCTGACAACTTTGTTCATCAATGACCCAGGGAATGAGAACAGGGAAAATAAAAGATAGCTTGTGAAATGAGTCACTGCTGGGTTTTACGTTGGCATTTCTGAACATACTGTTTTTGCCTATATCCTTTTATGCTCATTACTGAAATTATAGGGAAAGATAAATGAAGGAAGCCTACACAAAGAGCTTCAGGATCACCATGACTGTTATTTGAAGAATAATGATTTGCATTTCATTGCAGAGATAGAGTGTTCCATTAACACAAAAAGTTGGCAAAAAAGGATGTAGGTCATAGAGGAGGTGACTTAGTTTGATGAGTAGTGCCATTAATAGCAACAGCCCTGAATTAGGAATCAGGGATCCTGGCAGACAGTCCAAAACATCTCTAGCTGGCAGGACAGCCCTGGACCACTGAGGAAATAAATCCTTGAACCCTCCCCCACCCCACCCTGTGCTTTACTGTATCATGTGCAGGGGGCCTTTAGAACCTTTCTCATATTTCTCGAAAGGAGTTGTGCCAACCAAAGGAGAACTGGCCACTGAGCTTCTCCTCATCAGCTAAAACAACAAACTGCTGTGAGGATATCAATAATTCATTTAAGTAAATCCTATTGATGTTTTTGTTTGAATGTATGCTTTTATAAAGGATAGTTTTGTTTTTAAATCTGTAAGTCTCAACTTAACCTTGATTTGTAAATACCATATTTTAAAAAATCAGTAGAGTCACACTTTCCCCATTCCTTTTTCTCTCCACCTGTCTTTTTCCTCTGGCTGTATTTTGGTGGAAACATACGCTGAATTCTAAACCCTTTCTACTCCTAGTGTCTAAAATATGGCTAGGCATGGGCAGCTTTGGTATCTATCAGGAGTTTATTAGAAATGCAGAGCCTCAAGCTCCACCTTTCGCCTGCTGAACCAGACTTTGCATTTTAATCGCAGCACTTTGGGAGGCCGAGGCGGGCAGATCATGAGGTCAGGAGATCGAGACCATCCTGGCTAGCATGCAGGAACCCCGTCTCTACTAAAAATATAAAAAATTAGCCAGGTATGGTGGCGGGCGCCTGTAGTCCCAGCTACTTGGAAGTCTGAGGCAGGAGAATGGCGTGAACCCAGGAGGCGGAGGTTGCAGTGAGCTGAGATCCCGCCTCTGCACTCCAGCCTGGGCGACAAAGTGACACTCCATATCAAAAAATAAAAATAAATAAAAAAAATGAAAAAAAAGAGTAAAGACCGAAAACAAAGCACACAAACTCTCAAAGCTGGGCTGGGGGTCGGGGAAGTCTCTGGTGATCTAGTCCAGATTCCTCCTCTTAAACTGAGAGGAATACTAATATGGCCAAGGTTATATTCTGAGCCAGGAGCAGAACTTAATCTGCTGACTTGAGTCATGGGCATTTTTCAACACCACCATGCTGGCAAAAATTTACTTTGCTACTGAACTTTTCCATTTTCTCTCTCTGGCCACAGAAAAGATAATCAGGTTCTCTGGGTCACCCTTGGTGACTTTGTCTGTGACTCTCAGGATCCTGTGTGCATGTACTTATTTATAGTAGAAAACAACCATCAACTGCTCAGTGGAGACCAAGGCCATCTAGACTGCGCTAGTGGTAGCTTGGCTAATTCACTACCCTTTGCCTCTGGCTCCTCAATTATGGAGCAGAGTATGTTTCATCTTTACAGAGACCTTTGACAGTCTTAGCTGAAAAGTCTCTGAGAAGTGAAGAGCATTACTGTGCCCAGCAAGTGAAAACCACACCATTCTGCGAACTCTCTCTGTATCTGGAAATGAAACTGAAATTCACAGCTGTCATTGGTCTGAGTCATATATTACCCAGCAGTTTATTCCCACAGGCCCAGCCAAATTTGTTTTGCAGTTTATGAGCTCTACGCACTTGGTTCTCTGTGGAAATAACAGTGTATGATAGAAAGAACAATAGATTTGTGGTTAGAAGTTCTGGCTTTGAGTCCCAGTTCCTCCACTTACTGCTTGTGTGCCTATAGGCTGCTATTCCAACTCTCTGGGCTTCTGTTTTCTCCTTTTAAATGGCCTTAATGCTGCTTATATCAAGATATTCTCCTCCAGTGTTTGCTATTGACGCTATATTTTTCATCTGCCTCAGTGTAGAAGTCATCTTTCCACTTTCCCAGTGTTCATACTTTTTTCCCTTTTCTAAGACCACTAATTTTTCATTTTGCTGTCCATGTGGCCCCAGGGAATGCGACTCTACTCTCAGCTCTTCCAGAAGAGTATGTGACCATGCTGAGGCCAATGAGCACACTCTGTGTCCTCTGTTCTCAAAAACTGGGTTCAGTAGTTGACATGTGAACCAATGCACTAGCCCAGTGGGATGGTCCCAGGACTGGCCAGTCAATGCTGCATCCAAGAGTTTCACTTCCTCTTCACTTTGCAAGGAACAAGATACATGCAATTGTTATGACCATTTGCTTCCACAAGAGACACCAACTTGGGACAAAACTGACACACTGAGGTGGCAGAGCTGAAAGAACTGGCACCTGGGAACCACAATTAACTTCTGGATCAAACCACACCTAAAAGCAACTTTATCTCTGTACTTTTCAGTTATCTGAACCAGTTCTCTTCATTGCTTAAACAAGTTTGAGTGTGTCTATTTATACACCAGGAAACCTAATCATGTAGACTAATACAAACATTGTGGTCACAACAATGTTTTTCTAAGTAGCCAACTTTTCACACATTTTTTAAAATATTATTTATAATTTACTCCATTCCAAAAAACTTAGCATGGGATGTTGTTTAGACAACCAATGCTAAGGGGTTCTTTGAATACTGAGGTTAAATAGATATGTGTGTGTGTACGTGTGTGTGTGTATGTGTGTTGTAAACTGCGAAGTACTCACAAATCTAAAATATCATTGTTTCACAGAGTAGTGAGTCTTAAGGAAACACACTGGTCTTGGTCTTACTTTATTTGAGGTAAATAAACTAAAGGAATCTATAGGAGTATACACATACACAGAATTTCGTAGAGTTCATGGACAAACTTCACAGGTCATTTATTATGTCTTCAGGACTGATCTTTTAGAATTGATTCTCAATGTATAGTTTATGGGCAAATAACAAAGATTTTTAAAACCACACATTGTCCTAAGCACCAAGGCATTATAAGAATTCCTCTATTGAATGTATCATATTAGAAATTCCCACCTCTAAGCAATATTAGAATTCAGTCAAATCTCCATTACAATTAAAGCCACAATTAGAGATGTTCAGCTGAAGTCAATGGTCCCATGCTTCTCTTTTGACCTGCCTTCACATTGCTCCTTAAATTATTTCATAATAAGGTGGGAAAATTTTTGACGGCTGTCTAAAACACAGATTGAAGTGGAAAACTACCACAATAATTGAATTCAATATTTTATTTGTGGAATCATTTTATATCCTCTGAAAGCAACTCAAGAGATTCCTATAGCTCCCTCTTCCAATCAAACCTCAGAAAGGAGAGGGCAGCAGACAAATATGGGAAAAGGGAGGCAGGTTTAGTGTGAGTAACAAAGTTATTTCTATCCTTCCCCCAGCTCATCCACTACAAACCTTGTGCCACAAAAAAATCTTTTGCACAAAAAAGCAACAGTGAATTTATGATGCAAGCTTGGGCCAAGAGCTGGAATTTTGGAGTCAGAAAAACCATAATTTGAATTCCAATTTTCCAACCTTCTTGTTATGTAATATGGGGAATTTTCTTAATTGATTTCTAACTGCTACCCCTGCTTTTGCTATTTCCCTTCTTTAAAGTCTTTTCTCAATGTCCTTCTCATTGCCTATGCCTCTCCAGCTATGCCAAAATGTGCTAATGGACTGCCTGTAACAGTCATCCTCAGACAGTTACAGGGCTCACTCCCTCACCTTCGGGCATTTGCTTCCATCTCACAGTTTCATGGAGGGAAGCCCTGACCACCATGTTTAGTACTGCAACTCCTTCATATTGCTCTAAATTTTATTTTCCTTAGTCCATATTATCTTGGACAGCCTATGTGATATTAATATATATGTAAACATTGTGTTTATTATACTATTCTTTGCCAGGTTATAAACTCTGCAGAGGTAGGAGAAGGTGAGATTGATCTAATTCTCCGGTGTCACCCCATCACCTAGAAGAGTGTCTGGCATAATAGGAACTCAAAGCACATTTGAGTTACATAATTAAATATATTAATCTCTGTGAATTTTATTAAATTGGAAAATTGGACAATATAACATATTCTCGCAAAGTTTTTCACACGTTAAAATATTTTTATTTGCCTACTATGTTGACCAAATAGTTGGTTAATAACTGTATCTTCCCTGTATCCTTCCCTAAGCACATTGTAAGAGATTTGACAGGCTGATACTGTGCTTGAGAAACCATATTCTTCATTCTCTGAATCTTCATTTAGTGTTTGGGCAACCAATAATTCTACATGATATGGTGAAGATTATGTGCTATGTCTTGAGGACAAAGTCAGCATATGATTATTTTAAGAAACAGGAATGCTGAAATTTGAAAGCAGGTGAAGGTCTGAAGCACAAATAAAAACAGGAAAAAAATGTTAAAGTGAGATGGTTACAAGTGCTGTTTAGTTACGTTTAAGCTGAGCCCTTCAATCCATGTTATCCCCTGAGGCAGGGAGAGAACAAACCATCAAGATCAAGGAAACAGTTGTTAGGACCCAACCTGAGAGATAATTGGGTCAAGATTTTTGTTTGAGGGAATTTTACTTCTGGAGATATAAGGATTCTTATGGCTTTTGGAAGAAGTATTAAAGGTTTGTCTCTCTCTTTCACACTGCTTTCTTATTTTTAGAGCAGGTTGCGTCAAAATTAAAGATTCACAATCCCTGATAATTAGAAGTGCTGACATAGATTGGTCATATTCATGGAAAATTATTAATCCAAGTGTGAAGTGTATGCTGTTTATAAAGTACTTCCCAATTTGGGGTTATTTCTAAGGACAGCGAATCTTGGTAACATTTAGACAAATATGGAAACAGGGGTAGACTCAAGTGACTTCAAGAAGGACAAGGATACAATGCTCAGGACCAGGCAGACAGAAAGGGGAGGAGAAGAACACCTGAGGGGTAGGAGAAAGCAGTTTGTGGCTAGAGCTATTCTATGACCAGAATAATTTTTTCTAGTTTTTCAGGTTTTAAATTTTTTTTATTTTTACTTTCATAATTCTGTCGTTTGCTAAGCAAAGGTTATTGTGGTTTTGTAGTATAACTTGTCAGTCTTTTCTGTTATTGCTTGTGGTTTTGAGTCATAATTGGGCAATTTTTCCCTCTAAAAGATTACAGCAAAATTTACCCACTTTCCCTAATACCAGTATGAGTTTATATTTTCCATTAAAATCAATACTAAGAATTATTTTCTTTCAAGATATTGGATAATTACTGTGTGCTTAGAACTGGACATGAACTAACCGACTTAGGCTTCATTACAATTTTGAAGTACAGACTTTATGTATTCTATGCATGTGTGTATCAAAGGAGAAATTGAGAGTCAGAGAATTTAAGTGAATTCTAAAGGTCATGAAGATCATAAGTAGCAGTGCGCAGAGCCATGAGTTCAGTCCACCTCTAATTCTGGAGTACTTAAACACCATGGGATGCTGGTTTCCTGAAAGATACACAGTCAGAATAAGACATATATAGGGTGGGGTAATGGTGAAGGAGAATGAGTGACAAGTTGTACCATTTTATGGAGAAGACAGCCACAATAAGGTAAATTCCATAAGTCCTAAAGAATATCACCTTGTTTGGCTTTGGGTATTTCCTCTCACCAACACAATAATTTACAAAGAATCTGATAATTGCTCAACAATTAGAATTTGTCAGTTTCACTGTTATCTTCCACTACTATCATTTCTCTGTGTACTTTCTAAATACTACCTATGTTTACTTTCAAGAGGAAAGAGAGCTCACATATAACAAAACCTCAGAACTGATTAAAGAGTGCCTGAAAGTATATCTTAAAATCCAGGCTTATCCACTGGGCTCAGAGCTTTAGATGTGATAAATCATATATAATGCAAGAGCAAAAGAGTTAGAGAAAGTTCACCAAAAATCATTTGAACTTCCATTAAGAGAGTGTTAACAGCTGTCTCTCCTCCATCACACCACTAAGCATCTCATTATCATTAGCTCTCTTTGTGGATTTTAACAATTGTCTTTTCATCTAAACACCACTTCATGCTCTGACCCAACAAATGCAATTCTGACCCCATTAACCTGGTTGGTGTTAACCTTGGAATAATACAAAGATGAAACTAATCTCCATATTGATGGTGAGTTGGAGTCTTATTTAAGTTTGATAGTTGAGTTTTCTGGCCATGGTCATGGGCTTTACCCTCCAAGTAGGTTAACCAGCATCACTTGGAGACCCAGAGTTTGTGTAAAGGAATGGCAGTGAATAAATGGATATGAAGTCCCATTCAACAGTAGAAAATACACTAGAAGTTAATGTTCTTCAGCATAGTGGAAAGAGCCTTAGAGATGATCCCACCTTAACCAAGTGGCAATGAAAACACAGAGGAGAGGGTAGATTGGAGGGTAGTTGTACATTTTTTAACAGCTATATGAAAAAAAAGAAAGCTATATGAACTTTGTTGTTGTAAGGTTGACATATTTAGTAAATAAAAATATAGAATTCCCAGTTATATTTGAATTTCTGATAAGCAAAGAATAATTTTTTAGTACATGGTCCAATGTAATATTTAGAAAATATTTATACTAAATAAAAATTGTTGTTTATATGGATTAGAAGTTTACCTGGGCATAGTAATTTCCTTTTTTTTTTTTTTTTTTTTTTTTTTTTTTGAGACGGAGTCTCACTCTGTCGCCAGACTGCAGTGCAGTGGCATGATCTTGGCTCACTGCAACCTCCACCTCCCTGGTTCAAGTGATTCTCCTGCCTCAACCTCCCAAGTAGCTGGGACTACAGGCGTGTGCCACTACGCCCAGCTAATTTTTGTATTTTTGGTAGAGATGGGGTTTTATCATGTTGGCCAGGATGGTCTCCATCTCCCGACCTTGTGAACTGCCCACCCTAGCCTCCCAAAGTGCTAGGATTACAGGCGTGAGCCACTGCATCCGGTGGCATAGTAAAATTTATCTGCAGTCCTAGTCATGGGCCATGTCTGGTTTTAGGATTTTGGCAGCTACACACCTACACAATTATCTGGGTAACAGTGGAATATGCTCTCCCTCTATGAACACACAGGAAATGTAATAGAAGCTGCTTTCTCTATGTTCCAAGTATTTCACCATCTGCCAGATTTTGAGGGATAGAATAAAACCCTGCCTGTAAAATCATAATGTTTTCATTTCTCCAGTGCAGTGAATATTTAGTCTTGCTGTTCACAAAATGGTATTAATGAGAAGAGAGGTCAGTGGATTATTTCCCTTAAGGTCCAGTTAGCACTTAAAAGAATCATGACATTTTACAGCTCGGAGGGACCAAACCATAATTCTGTGAAACTCCCATCTTTTCAAATAAAGAACTGGAGTCCCCAAGCAGTTGAGAGACTTGTCAAAGGTCAAATGGTAAGTGGCACTGATTCTGTGACCCACTGTACTGGGTCAAATATGAGTATTTTGTTATTTAATTTTCACCGCCAGCCTGAGAATAAGTAATGTTACAGTGGTGCAAAAGTAATTGCGCTTTCAGGCTGTGAATTTTAAATCATTATAATTAGGCTCAAACACATCTCTATTAATCAAAATAGGGATCATTACAATCAACACACATTTTTGCCAACAATAAATAAGTGTTTATCGCTGTAGTGTAAAAATTTTTGCTTTGGAATGTGACAAACTCTTGGAAAACATTTTCTGCATCTTGCTGGTTGTGGAAGCATTTTTTCTGCAAAAAGTTATGGAGATGCTTGAAGGAGTGGTAGTTGGTTGGTGAGGGGTCAGGTAACTATGGTGGATGAGGCCAAACTTCGTAGCCCAATTCATTCAACTTTGGAAGCATTGGTTGTGTTATGTGTGGTCAGGCATTGTCATGGAGAAGATATGGGCCCTTTCTGTTGACCCATACCGGCTGCAGGCACTGCAGTTTTCAGTGTATCTCATCAGTTTCCTGGGCATACTTCTCAGATGTAATGGTTTGCCCGGGATTCAGAAAGCTGTAGTGGATCAGACTGGCAGCAGACAACCAAACAGTGACCATGCCCTGCTTTTGGTGCAAGTTTGGCTTTGGGAAGTGCTTTGGAGCTTCTTCTCAGTCCGACCACTGAGCTGGTCATATAAAATCCAATTTTTGTCCCACGTCGCAATCCAAGAGAGAAATGGTTCGTTGTTGTTGCGTAGAATAAGAGAAGATGATACTTCAGAACGACAATTTTTTTGATTTTCACTCAGCTCATGAGGAGCCCACTTATCGAGCTTTTTCACCTTTCCAATTTGCCTCAAATGCTGAATGACCATAAAATGGTCACCTTTGAGTTCTTCGGCAACATCTCCCGTAGTTGTGAGAGGATCAGCTTTGACAACTGTTCTCAATTGGTCGTTGTCAACTTCCAGTGGCCGGTCACTACGCTCCTCATCTTCAAGGCTCTGGTCTCCTTTGCAAAACTTCTTGAACCACTACTGCACTGTATGTTCATTAGCAGTTCCTGGGCCAAATGCATTGTTGATGTTGCAAGTTGTCTTTGCTGCTTTACAACCCATTTTGAGCTAGAATAAGAAAATTGCTAGAATTTGCTTTTTATCTAATACCATTTCCATAGCCTAAAATTAACAGCAAGTAATAACTCATTAGCAAAACAACATAAAGTAAGAGATGACCATTAAAATGAGGTATAACATAACCAAATTTATTTAAGATTGTATTCCAATATCAAAAGGCAAATTCCAACAATGCAAAAATTGCAAATAATTTTACACTCACCTAATATTAACACAATTTTATAGATAAAAGAGGGTCTGAGAGAAGTTAACTAATTTTTATTGAAGAAGAAGGACAGAAAACAGCAGAGCTAAGATGTGAAATGAAAATTGTCTGAATCTTCAGTGCATTCTCGCTTAATATCTAAAAAATCTCTCTCTTTCTCCCCACTTCCCCCCTTTTTGTACACACACACACTCCATGCCAACCTCTCCATGGGCATAAATAGTTCTATTGTATAATTTGTATAATGTACCTGTGAAGGAGCCAAAACAAAATTTGTAGATTTCTTAACATAAATCTAGCACCAGGACAGAAATAAACAATTTGAGATGGGCTATGAGTATCACTCCCACCCAGGTACATCAGGGTTTCAAAACCAGAGGATAGTGCCAGGGTTGGCCTGTGAGTTCTTGAGGGGAACACCGCTATTTTCTTATGTTTTTTTCAAGTCCTAGCTTCTACCTCATTAGCAAAGTTTTCAATAAAGTTAAGAATTGTACTATTCCTTGCATTTTTAATAGACTTTATTTTTTAGAGCAGTTTGAGGTTCACAGGAAAATTGAACAGAGTATACAGAAGGTTCCCATATACTCCTAGACCCCACATTTGCACATCCTTTCCTACTATCAACATCCCTTACCAGAATGGTACATCAGTTGCAGCTCTTGAACATACATTGGCAAGTCATTATCACCCAGAATCTACAGTTTACATTAGGGTTCATTCTTGGTGGTATCTATTCTATGGGTTGTGTCAAATGTACAATGACATGTATCCATCATTATGCTTATTATTGCCTGCATTTAAAGTCTGCTTCTGAGTTAGCAATTGCAAGTCTAACTGAAATTTCTCTTAGAAGATAAAGCACCTTGACATGCTGTCAGAAATCTTGGGCCATAATATAGTTAATAAAATGTTCAAGCAGGAAATAATATAATTTTATAAAAGTAATTGGTGGCCGGGCGCGGTGGCTCAAGCCTGTAATCCCAGCACTTTGGGAGGCCGAGACGGGCGGATCACGAGGTCAGGAGATCGAGACCATCCTGGTTAATATGGTGAAACCCCGTCTCTACTAAAAAGTACAAAAAAAAAAACTAGCCGGGCAAGGTGGCGGGTGCCTGTAGTCCCAGCTACTTGGGAGGCTGAGGCAGGAGAATGGCGTGAACCCGGGAGGCAGAGCTTGTAGTGAGCTGAGATCTGGCCACTGCACTCCAGCCTGGGCGATAGAGCGAAACTCCGTCTCAAAAAAAAAAAAAAAAAAAAAAAAAAAAAAAAAGTAATTGGTATTGGCCAACAGATGTAGCTTTGACAACCTCTACTAGATTTCCAAATATTATGTCTTAAAATTTGCTTTAGGAAAAGTATATAATATTACAGTATTAAATAAATATATTTAAATGTCTAAGTAATCAACTTTATGGGAGTCCAGAGTGAGTCTAAGTTGTTTCTCTGCTAAATATTAATTTGTGTTTTAGTAAATACTATCTTATTCGCTACAGACCTATGAACATTTAGTACAGCAGGAAAAAAAGACCAAATTTTATACTTAGTGTCAATATATAAGAATGATATTTTCACTATACTTTCTTCTCAAAAATAAAATGATTCAACTACGGAGGGTAATCTGGAGTAAAATGACCTTTATTAACCTAAACACTCTTGTGCTGGATAACTTGGGCAGAGCATGCTAGCAAGCTCATATTGGTCAGCTCACTTTTGATGTTGGAAAAGAAACACTTTCAAGGTACTGTCATTAAAAAAAAGTCCACGTTTTAAATTTTATCAGAACATTTATAAGAAGTTTAAATTTCTTAATATTTTTCCCCCGAAAACATATTTATTGACTTAACAACTAACTCCCTGGAATATCTGGAATACTCAAGAACTTTAAATGAACCTAGGCCAGGCTTTAATGTGTGTGACAAATTCTGCTGGCTCAGGAGTTTCTAAATAAACTAAGATAATATAATTAAAGAATGAGAGTGCTGGTAGAATTCAGTGTTGGCCCTATCAGTTCAATTATTAACAGATAGCCATATTCAACTAATTGAAAAGTTCTGTTGAGGATATCACCAAAGAATATTTCATATCTTTCCATTTGTTTCCATCACCACTTTTACACTCCTGTCCAAACTTATTTCCGACCTGGTCTGCAATAGCCTCTGATCCTAGTTTCCACAGCCCATCCTGGTCCATTGCCCCTCCCTTAAATTAATCCCATCTGCGGTTTCCTGCTAGTGTAAACTTTATAAAATACATTTGGATGAATTATCTCATAGTTTCCCATTACCCTTATGATGAAGAAAAAACAACAAAACAAAACAAACCTTCCTCTTCCCTAGAAGCCCTGAATGATTTAGCCACTGCTAACTCCACCATGAGTTTTATACTACAACCAGCTACTTATTCACGAAACTCTACTTACAGTAGTCTTATCTCTCACCCTTTAACTCGTCAAGACCTTCCCAGTCCCAAAGCATGCTGTTCACCTTGCTTCTTCTTTTCTTGTATTTTCTGGTTAATTTCTGCACATCCTTCAAGTCTTACCCTACATGTCTCTTTCCCAGGGCATCCTCCTCTGACGTCCCTAACACAGAGGTTAGGTAACTATGCTATGAGCTCTCACGGCAAGCTGAAATTTTACTTTGTAGCACATAACCACAATTTTATTCTAACAAGTATTATTGTACTGGTGTAATGTGTTTTTTTCCCCTCCACTAAGCTCCCTGAAACCACAGGTGTCTTGTTCATCACTGACTTCACTAAAATCCCGGTTGAAAAATTAAAATTGCCTGAAGAGACTAAAAAGAATTCTAATTCCTAGACCATGCCCCAGGTCAATTAAACAAAAGTTTAAGTGCTGGCCTGAGTATCAGTACTTTTTAAAACTCCCCATTATTTTATTTTAAAGCTCTCAAAGTGATTCAAATGAAATTCAAGGTTAAGAACATCTGACTTTACACAATACTTGTCATAAAATAGATGCTTAAGAAGCATTTGTTGTAATAAAGTGTAGATTAGAAATATAGGGATGGCCCCAAGACAAGGCATTTACAGAGAAGCAAAATAAATAGCCAAGTTTAAATAAAGTAGAAAATCCTGAGGAACCCTCTCAATAGGTTAGATGTCTTAACCCAAGGAGATTTAAAAAATAAAATCATTATTCATATTCACTAAGACAACACAGTCTAAGTAAAGCTATATCTGACAAGTAAGTAAAGTAAGTATAACAACAAAATGGAAGATAAGAAACTTGTTATAAATAAAAGAGTCATCTCCCAGTAGAAAAATAAATGTTTGTTTGGATTGGGAAGCAGTAAGAGAGAAATTACAGAGGTGTGAGATTTGGGACCATCTGTATCCACAGAACTTAACTAACAGGACTGAGAACTGAAGCCATCTCTGTCAACATGACTTAACCACCTTTTCCAGGGAAATCTGTCTCAGAAAGATAAGACTATAAACCAATACATAGCTTCCCTGTTTGCTTCACTAAATTCCTACAAACCAATATATCTGAACAAACAGTTTCTCATTTGGGCAAACAGTTCTCCTATGAGGACATTAGATTGCTCATGTAGGCAAACATCTCATTTGTCAAACTCACTTCAAGACTCTCATCTTGCTGGGACCACCAATTGTAAATTATTATACTATTTACTTTGTCCTATCCTAATTAGTTTCTCACTTTGAGATGCTTGCCTTAAGCTACTTGAGCCGTGACATCAAAACCTTCTAATCTTCTGCTGACTTTCCCATTTGGAAGACCCGTTAAGTTTCTTTCAAAATGAGAACCTTTCTGAAAATCCTTTGACATTGATCAGATTTGAAAAACTATCTTCAGTGGAAACAGGTTTTGCTAATAAGAATACTATCTTTTCTCTGTCTACAACATAGACAAATTCTAAGAATAAAGTTATGATGAGGGTTTGCATTTCACTTCTAAGCCAAAACTTTATTACATGTGCATAAGAATTTAACAAATGGTGTGTCAAGACATTAATGTGCCTAAATGAAACCAAAAGAGCAAATCTCATCCTTAATTTGGAGAGACTTGTGCTCCATAGGAGGTAGGGAGTCCATGGTACAGACGGCCTTAAAAACAAGTGTAGTCTCTCAACCTGTGAATGTACAAGATAGTACAGAGACTTGTTCTCTGAGGCTCTAAGTGCTTTCAACTCAGAAGGTGTGTATAGAAAGCCTTGCTTTAGCCACAGGTACCAGCTATATTTTTCCAGTCCTCTTATGTTGATATCACAATTGGTTAGGACCCAAAGGGAAGGCAGGGTAAATGATTAGCATCCTCTATCCTCTGGCAAAATGCTATGCATCAAGTCAATATCTGTATCTTACTAGTCAGCAAATAGATCAACAAAGCAAGTTTTTATTTGGCCCAGATAATTAGAGTAAAAGCAAGACAAAAAATTTAGGTTGTGGTTCAAGTTATAAAACTCTATTTCTTTTAATCACATATCTTAACAAGGGCATTTGGAATTTATATTAGGCCATTATTGCATTGCTGTAAAGAAATACCTGAGACTGGGTAATTTATAAGAAAAGAGATGTAATTGGTTAATGGTTCTGCAGGCTGTGCAAGAAGTGCAGTGCCATCTGCTTTTAAGGAGGTCTCAGGATGCTTCCAATCATGGCAGAAGGCGAAGAGGGAGCAGGCACATTACATAGCAAAAGCAGGAGGAAGTGAGGGGAGCGAGGTGTCACACTTAAACAGTCAGATCTTGTGAGAAGTCACTCACTATGGTGAGGACAGCACCAAGGGAATGATGTTAAATCATTCATGAAAAATCTATCCCCATGATTCAACTACCTCCCACCAGGATCCATCTCCAACATTGAGGATTACGCTTCAACATGAAATTTGGGTGTGGCAAGTAACTAAACCATATTATTCCATCCCTGGTTCCCCCCAAATCTCATGTCCTTCTCATATTCAAAATACAATCATCCCTGCCTGATAGTCCCCACAAAGTCTTAATTCATTCCAGCATTAATTGAAAAGTCTCAAGTCCAAGACCGAAGTCTTTTCTGAGACTCATCTCCTACCTATGAGCCTGTAAAATCAAAGCAAGTTGTTTGTTTCCAAGATCCAATGGAAGTATAGGTATTAGGTAAACACTGCCATTCCAAAAGGCAGGAATCAGCCAAAGGAAATGGGCCACAGGTCTCATGCAAGTTCGAAACCCAGCAGGGCAGTCATTAAATCTTAAAGCTCCAGAATGATCTCCTTTGACTCCATGTCCCATATCCAGAGAACACGGCTGTGAAGGGTAAACTCCCGAGGCCTTGGGCAGCTCCACCTCTGTGGTTTTGCAGTGTTCAGGTCCCATAGCTGCTCTCACAGGTTGGGGTTGCATGCTTGTGACTTTTCCATGTGCAGGTTATAAGTTGCCAGTGGCTTTACCTTTCTGGAATGTGGAGGTTTGTGGTCCCTTTCTCACAGCTCCACTAAGAAGTGCCCTTGCAGAGACTGTGTAGGGCTCCAACCCCACATTTCCTTCCCACATGGCCCTAATAGAGTTTCTCTGCCAGGGATCCAACTCTGCAGTACCCTTCTGCCTGGACATCCAGACTTTTCCATACATCCTCTGAAATCTAGGCAGAGGCTCCCAAACCTCAACTCTTGCACCCACAGGCTTAAAACCACATGAAAGACACCAAGGCTTATGGCTTGCACCCTCGAGAGTGGCAGCCCAAGTTGTACCCAGGTCCCTTTAAGCTGAGACTGGAGCCAGAGTGGCCGGATGGGGAGCAGTGTTCCAAGGATCCACAGGGCAATGGTATCCTGGGTATGGCCCATGAAATCATTCTTCCCTCCTAGGCCTCCTGGCCTGTGATGGGAGGGGCTTCCTTGAAGATGTCTGAAATGCCTTTGAGGCCTTTTTCCTACTGTCTTGGCTATCAGCACTTGCCTTCCTTTTAGTTATACAAATTTCTCTAGCAAATGGCTGCTCAGCACCCTGCCTAACTTCTTCTGAAAAATGAGCTTTTAATTTCTACCACATGGCCAGCCTGCAAATTTTCTAAACATTTATGCTATGTTTTCCTTGTAAACATAAATTCCAACTTTAAGTCATTTCTTTGCTCCTATATCTGAGCATAGGTTGCTAGAAGCAGGCAACCCACATCTTGAATGCTTTACTGCTTATAAATGTCTTTCACCAGATGCCCTAACTTGTCACTCTGAGGCTCAAACCTCCACAGGTCCCTATAGTAGGGGCACAATGCAACCAAACTCTGCTAAGGCACATGTGTGACCTTTGCTCCAGTTCTCAATAAATTTTGTTCACAACCATTCAACCAGTCTCTAAGAAGTTCCAAACGTTCCTTCATATTCCTGTCTTCTTCTCAGCCCTCCAAACTCTTCCAACCTCTGCCTGTTACTGAGTTCCAAAGCTGCCTCCACATTTTCAGGTACCTTTATAGGAATGCCCCACTCCTTGACACCAATTTTCTGTATTAGGTTGTTCTTGCGTTGCTATAAAGAAATACTTGAGACTGGATATTCTATAAGAGGCTTAATGGACTCATGGTTCTGCAGGCTGTACAGAAAGTATAGCAGCATCTGCTTCTGAGGAGACCTCAGGAAGCTTCCAATTGCAGTGGAAGGCAAAGAAGGAGCAGGCATACATGACAAAAGCAGGAGAAAGGTACAGGGTGAGGTGTCACACACTTTTAAACAGTCAGATCTTATGAGAAGTCACTCACTACGGCAAGGATATCATCAAGGGGATAGGGCTAAATCATTTATGAGAAACCCACCCCCATGATCCAATCACCTCCCACAAGGCTCCACCACCAACACTGGGGATTACATTTCAACATGAGATTTTGTCTGAGCAAATATCCAAACTATACCTGAATCATAAAAAAATGGCCCCATGAGATATTGATCAGAACTTAAAACCATGCAACTTCATCTGTATCCACTTCCTAGCCTCCATTGATATGAAGCTTCTGGTTTCAAATTTTGAGAAAGAATGTTCTTGAATTTTAACTGTTATTTATTGTGTAGGTCAAAATTTTTGTAGATGTAGGTCTGAGCAACAAGAAGAGGTTGTTTTTAATCTTGTCTTCCTTCTGTTCTTTTCTTTCCTCATTCTTTTCTTCCTTCCTTCCACCAAGACTATAAGAACTCTTAAGTAATGATTACCTCAACTGATTTTTTTCATTCACCATGAGAAAATCTGTACTCGAAATCATATATATTTATATGTAATTTAATTATCAAGTTGGGTTTACTTTAGGCTTCCTGTTTTTTGTTTAAGAAGATAAGTTTGTTTAAGAGTATTTCACGCAGGGAAATTATGAAACTACAAAATTCTTCACTAAATAAAATCAAAGTCATCTGATGAGTATCTTGGGCCATCTGTGTTTATCCAGAACGTTTACTGAGTATCATCTCTTTACTAGACAATGTGGCAAGAGCTGAGCACTAAATTCTGCCATATTCACTCATTACAGCAAAGGTATTACATTTATTCCAGAGTTACAAATGGCATCATACTTCCTGCTGGTCCATGTTACCTCTAATCTTAACATAAGTATACTTTTATATTTATTATTTTAATCTCTCCAACAGTCTTAAATCTCTTTAATAATTTTTAATCTCTTTAATAATCTTAAAAATTACATTACCTAAAGCAATAATGAGAGTCTCTTCCAGAAAGAAAACAAAAAACAAATTTCTTTAACTTTACCTTCTAAAATAATTTCTCTTTGATAAAGAAGTTACTTTTCTTCTTTGTTTCTTATCTATTCATAATGAAGGCTGTGGTGCATGTGCACGGGAATTCAAAAAGATGTCATAACATATGAGAAGATGAGGTCGAAAAGATAGAAGTGTTGAAAGGAAACTTTTGTGAATGAGAGATTAGACTTTTCAGTTTTAATAGACATGGCTGATCTAAGACTGATGGGTAGAGAAATAGACATTAGCTCAATCGAAGAAAGAGCATTCTCACAATTAAAGCAATAAATAAAAGGGAATGCAATTTCTCATGAAGTCTTTGTCTCTGGAGTTATCAGGAAGAGACCAGGTAACCACTTAATGAGTACATCCAAGTGAAAGAACAGGGAAGAGGATTGATTTAAATTGTTCTTTACCAAAGTGTGAGACTTTTAGGTAGTAGTTATTAAGTAAGTGGCATCTCTTGCTTGTTACCAGGAGTGGATGTTTGAGCACTTCTGCCCACTGCATCTTGTTATCAGAGTCACCAAGGAAGCCACAACTTAGTCAAACACTGAACGGAACAACATTTTATTCATATAGGGAAGTGACAGAGCAAGATTGGCTTCAGGAGTGGGTACCAGTCCCTATGGCCAGTGGATCCTTTCTGGCAGCCAATGAAAGGCAATTAGCCAGCACTCCTCTTGTGTCACAATGTTTTACTTAAAGACAACTAATTATATACGTTAACCACATACACAGAATACCTTCACAACAAAATCTAAACTAGTGTTTGACTAAGCAACTAGGCACCACAGCCTAGCCTAGTTGACATGTAAGATTTAAGCAATATGGAGTCTAAGGATAATATTACCATTTGTTTTTTGAAAGGGGAAGACTTTGGAGCTGGGGCAAACATTAACTTCCAACTACTCTTTTCAACTTGCAGGTTTATATAACCTTGAAACAATTACCTACCACCCTTGAAAACGTGTGTACTCATCTGAAAATGAGAATATACTACTGTTTATTTTACATAGTTGATTAAAGAATACATGGAAGAATTCTTATAAAGTATGAAATAAAGTGCATAGCCCTTAGTAAATGCTCAATAATGGTGAAAATAAAGAAGAAATATGTAGACATTACTTTCAACTTGACAAGAGCTATTTTGATATCTATGCAATCAACATTACTCAGAATTGAAGAAAAATGTGTTCTGAATTTTTTTAGTATTTCTCCCATAAGCAAAAGTCTGGGTTATTAACAAAGTACTAGTCCAGTTTCTAATTTAGTAAAATATTATTTCAATCCACTACTGGAATACATTTGCTTACTGTAACTTACAATATATCAACTCAGCTGTAGAATTTTAAAACTCTTGTATTATTTGGAGTGAGTTATATTGTGAATTTTCTACTTATTTCTCTTATTTTATCTACATCTAACCTAGTTTATAATCCACTCAGGTTTCAGAGGTATTTTTTCATATTATGTATGAAATATATATAATGTATATTTTATTAATTAAGGAAAGTTCGTAATTTTGAATTGATATTTTCAATCTTGAAAATATTTATCCATATAGATTGAAATCACTCAATTTTTAAAAAGAGGTTTTTTTTGATAAAAATGCTAAAATAAAAAATCATATTGGTTAAAAATTTAGGCAATATGTAACAATCCCAAAAAGTTAGAGAAAGGCAAAAACTAAATTTCACCACATGACAGCTTATTAACATTTGTCTACATCATTTTAGATCTTGCTTATGCAAATAGGCAAATAAGTCTTTTTGTATATTGCAGTTCCAATGGAGAAATGAATGAAAAAATGAATGGGTGGTGGAGACAGAGTAATAAAGATAAAATAAATAAGTGATGAGAGAGAAACACAAAGAGATAATCAGATAAAAATGGGATCACTGTAAAATTATTTTGAAAGTTTCATGGTAAATTTAGTTTAATTTAAATTTAACAATTAAGATAGCGTAGAGAGGATGAAGTAATTGCTAATTGTAAATGTTTTTTACCACAAGAGAAAACATTCTTAAGGTAACCCTCTAAAGTTAATAAAGATGTTATTTAAAAGAGCAAGAGGTAGTCTTCTTATTTTTACTAATACTACATGATTAATGATTGGACCTTTTCTGTTCACCAGTGAGACACATTGCTGATTTTGGCAAGAAAGATGAAAATACTGAAGATCAGATGTTGAGCTGCTTACCTGTGTCTCAGGTCCATGCTTTGTCTGCCTGGCACATAAGAGGTGTTGAAAGAATTTCTTAGCATTAATCAGTGAACGAACTTCTGGAGAGGGGAGGGAGGAGACTATTGTAAGCTCTACATAGTTTTGTTAAACTGAAATTTTTACACTTCATCTGGCCTCTAGAGCTTACTTACCTTAAGGGGGATACTGTTATCATTACTTACTAACATGATATGGTGGGCAAAAAAACTTAGAATCTAGGATTTTTATCTTCTTTGTGCTACTTTATACACATTTGACCTTGGGTCAATCAACTTGTCAGGTGAAAATTTCCCCAGCTTCAAAATCAGGATTATTGGGAGGACTCATTATGTAATTGACTCTAGATCAATGTCTGGAATATAAAAATATTCAATAACTATCATTTTAAAAGACTGGTAGGGATAATATAAACAAGCATATATCTTTATTTTTTAATCTGTGAAATTCTTTAAGATAAAGTTCTATTATATCTGAAACTGTAAGCTCCATTCTCAATGGAGTTTGAATTATGAACTAGGTGAGCATCATGAATAATGCCAACTGAAATTGATTCATTTCTCTCTCCATATTGAGGATCCAAACAGTTAGGCAAAACCTTGGGATCCTACAACTAGTAAAGTAATTATGTTTTAGAGTAGCTTAATACAAGGAATTCATTATTTGAACATTATGTGGAACATTTATAGACAAATTCCCTCTGGCTGTACTGGCATCTTACAAATATATTGGAAAATGTCAGCAATTTGCATGTTAGAAATATCTTCTTTGATTTAGAATTTCAAATAGTTTGGTTATGAAATCATACTCCCCACATTCTGCAAAGACTTGGCATGAATGGTTTTGAATATGATTTACAGATAATCTAGGCAAAGCTTGTATTTTCTGATCAAAGAAGCTGTGGATATGTAAACATAAGTCATATGCAAATGTAAATAGAAGGTGTCAAGAGATTCTGTTTCCCCTGGAAGCATGGTTTCTAAGTGTCACATCTCTATGCTCTAACAAACCTCCCTATAAATCCAAAGGAGTCCAGTGCTTATTGTCACAAGAGTAGAGAGGACTAAGTAGTGCAATGGGTCACAAGATAGAAGAAGGAAGAAACTGAAAGTTACTAAATAGCTAGGGTGTATCAGGGCTTGGTTCTCTACCTTCATAATCTTGAGTAATCTTCATCGAAGTACTATAAATTCTTCTAGAATGCAGACAAGGAAAGAGAGCCGTGGAAAATTAATAACTTTCCTAGAAGCAAGAAACAAGTAGTTCCTGGGCTTGAATTAGCACTGAAGTCTTTTGATTCGTAATCCTAATTTTGCCTGAAGTATAAATTGTGTATATTTCATTAATGCAGAAAAATTTAATCATTCTGAATTTATTTTAAGTCTTTAAAATATTTATTATGTAGTGTAGACCCATTATATTAAAACATTTTAATTGCTTTTTTTGAAAAAATAAAATAAGAAATTATAATCATTTAAAATTGAGACAATACATAAAAATGTTCTTCCTACTATACTGTTCTGACTCTAAAAAAATGCTTTAAAATGTTATTTGGCTATCTCTCATTATAAACAATTAAGAAAATAAGCAACCAAATGTATCTTACCATAGTCAATAATTTATGAAATCAGAATTCAATTTGGAATATAGCTGATTGTAAAGTTCATTTTATGCTACTTATCTGCCCTTCCTTTTAGAGTTAAATACTGTGTATTAGCCCCATAAAACTAAGGAATGTATACCTGTGTTGTTCTTTACTAAATTCTTCTTCATTGTATCTCCAGTACATAGTACAGTGCTCGACATGCAGTTATTGTTCAGGCAAATGTATATTAAATTGATGTAAACCATTGAAGATATGGCATCCATGAATCCCATCTGGGAATTCTCCCTCTCTCTCTCTCGCTCTCTAATTCCATTGTAGTTCTATCCCATTGCCTACCTTCCCACAAGCCCTAATTGGTTAAGAACATGGAGAGTAGAAGGAGTGATATTTAGATTGTCCCCAAATCCAAACCCAAATGAAACAATGAGTAACAGGAAGAGGGGGCCTATGGTAAAAACAGAAACTTGAACACTTGTAACGCTGGAATTGAGAATGCACCTTAGAGCAATGACTGCAGTTGGCCTTGCTAACTTTTCTTTATCTTCAAATCCAGAATGCTGGGGTTCCTCTCTAGGGAAGTAGGTCTGAAGGCTCTTGAAAGATTTTCACTGCCTCAATTAGTAGGAAAAGAGATGAGATTATATGATGCAGTAGGCTTGAAAAGACAAATAAGCAATCCCCTTAATTTAAACTAAGTAGGGTAAACAGATTTTTAAGTGTACAAATTTGGGCTTGTGGGTAGGCCAACACAATGAAAGATAGAAAGAAAGAGATAAGACAACAGTAGCTGGAAAAGACAGTCTAGAAATATATCTCTGTCAAAATAGCCTACAAACAGTGAAATAATATTCTTAGGGGAGATGATGCCTGAGACAGGATTCAAGATGATTCAGAAATGAGTAATTAAATAGCAATCAGTTTAGATGATTAGTATAGAATTAGCTGGCAAAAGGAAAATTTATGTATTACATTGTATTACTGAGAAGTTTTTTCCATAATAAGTTATTGATATGGTTTGGCTCTGTGTCCCCATCAAAATCTCATGTTGAATTCTGATCCTGAGTGTTGGAGGTGAGGCCTGGTGGGAGGTGATTGGATCATGGGGGTAGTTTCTAATGGTTTAGCACTACCCCCTTAGTGCTGTCTCACGAGGAAGTTGTCACAGGATCTGGTGGTTTAAAAGTGAGTAGCATTTCCCCCTTCATTCTCTCTCTCTTCCTTCTGCTTGACCATGTGAAAATGTGCCAGCTTCCTCTTCACCTTTCAGCATGACTGTAAGTTACCTGAAGCTTCCCCCAGCCATGCTTCCTGTACAGCCTGCAGAACCATGAGCTAATTAAATCTCTTTTATTTATAAGTTACCCAGTTTTAAGTAGTTTTTTTATAAAAAAGTGAAAATGAAATAATACAGAAAATTAGTACTAGAGAAGTGGGGCATTGCTACAAAAATATCTGAAAATGTGAAAGCAACTTTGGAACTGGGTAATGGGCAGAGGTTGGAACAGTTTGGAGGGCTCAGAAGAAGACAGGAAGATGAGAGCCAAGGTCTGGAACTTCCTAGAGACTTGTTAAGTGGTTTTGACCAAAATGCAGATAGTGATGTGGACAATGAAGTTCAAGATGAGGTGGTTTCAGATGGAGATGAGGAACTTATTGGGAACTGGAGTAAAGGCCACTCTTGCTATGCTTTAGCAAAGAGACTGGCAGCATTTTTCCCCTGCCATAGAGACCTGTGGAACTTTGAACTTGAGAGAGATGATCTGGGGTATCTGGTGGAAGAAATGTCTAAGCAGCAAAACATTAAAGATGTGACCTTGCTGCTTCTAACAGTATATGCTCATATGAATGAATGAAAAGGTTACCTGAAACTGGAACTTATGTTTAAAAGGGAAGCACTGCATAAAAGTTAGAAAAATTTGCAGGCTGACCATGTGGTAGAAAAAAAAAATTCCATTTTCTGGGGAGAAATTCATGCAGCTGCAGAAATTTGCATAAGTAAAGAGGAGCCGAATGTCAATAGCCAAGACTATGGGAAAAAATGCCTCTAAGGTATTTCAGACCTAAGCAGCAGCCCCTCCCAAGACATCAGAGATCTAAGAGGGAAAGGTCGTTTTGTGGGTTAGGCCTAGAGACCTGCTGCTCTGTGCAGCCTTGGGACATGGCACCCTGCATCCCAGTCACTCAAGCTTGAGCTGTAGCTAAAAGACACAAAAGTACAGTTCGGCCCATTTCTTTGGCGGGTACAAGCCTAAGCCTTGGTGGCTTCCACATGGTGCTGGGCCTGTGGGTCCAAAAAAGGCAAGAGTTGAGGCTTGAAAGCCTCCACCTAGATTTCAGAGGATGTATGGGACTGCCTGCATGTCTAGGGAGAAGTCTGCTTCACAGGTGGAGCCCTCATGGAGAACCTCTACTAGGGCAGTGTGGAGGGAAAATGTGGGGTTGAAGCTGCCACATAGAGTCCCCACTGGGTCACTTCCTAGTGGAGCTGTGAAAAAAGGGCCACTATCATCCACATCCCAGAATGGTAGATCCACCAGCAACTTGCACTGTGTGGCTGGAAAAGCTGCACTCCATACCAGCCTGCTCCAAAGCAGCTGTAGGGGCTATACCCTGCAGGGCTACAAGAGCAGAGCAGCCCAGTGCCTTGGAAGCACGCCCCTTGCATCAGTGTGGCCAGGATGTGAAGCATGGAGTCAAAGAAGATTATTTTGGAACTTTAAGATTTAATGGCTACCCTGCTAGTTTTGGGACTTGTATGGGGCCTATAGATCCTTGGTTTTGGCAGATTTCTCTCTCTTGGAATGGGTCTATTAACCTAATCCCTGTACATTACTCATATGTTGGAAGTAACTAGCTTGTTTGCTTTATTTTACAGGCTTATAGGCAGAAGGGACTTGTCTTGTCTCAGATGAGACTTTGGACTTGGACTTTTCAGTTAATGCTGGAATGAGTTAAGACTTTGGGAGACTATTGGGAAGGCATGATTGTGTTTTGAAACATGAGAAGGGCATGCGATTTGGGAGGGGAGAGGGATGGAATGATACAGTTTGGCTCTGTGTCCTCATTCAAGTCTCATGTTGAATTGTGATCCTGAGTGTTGGAGGTGGGGCCTGATGGGAGGTGACTGGATTATGGGAGTAGTCACTAATGATTTAGCATCATCCCCTTAGTGCTGTCTCTTGAGTAAGCTATCATGAGATCTGGTTGTTTAAAAGTATGCAGCACTTCCCCTTCACTCTCTCTTTCTCCTGTTCCACCATATGAAGTTGCACTGGCTTTTCCTTCACCTTCCACCATGATTGTAAATTTCCTGAGGCTTCCCCCAGCCATGCTTCCTGTACAGGCTGGGGAACCATGGGCCAATTAAACCTCTTTTATTTACAAGTTACCCAGTCTCAGGTAGTTCTTTATAGCAATGTGACAGTGAAATAATGCACTACTTTATTGTTCAATTATATTTCTGTTCTGGTATTTTAAAAGATTTATTTTATGCCTAAGACTTAACATATGGTTGATAAATACTCTAAGGTCCTCCAACCAGAATTTCTCTCTCCATTATTTCTCTTTGCCCAAGGTGCTGAGTTGGAGTCTGTAATGACACTACTCTGTGTGAGGATCCTGGGAAGAAGGACAAAGATTTTGAAAAGGATAGCAACAAGAATAGCGATTGAAGAAAGGGACTGATTGGAGAGATTTCAAAGAAAGAATTAAGAAGACATGATATGGGGGGCAATGGAATTTGGGGGGATGTGAATAAGTATAGAGAGGGAGAAGAAATATTCCACAATAATGGCCAGGTTTGGCTTGAAAAAACTGTTTTAAGGGAGCTAAACTATTAGCTCCCCTAAAACAAAGTCACCTAAACTACAATATTTGGCACACCCCTTGTCAAACAAAAGTGCTGAATTGGTTAAACTGTTTTAAATAGTGTATACTAGTGCCAATGATGAACATGTGATTAAAAGCATGTTTTAGTGAGAGGTCATAAATTCAGTTTTGCATATGACAATTTTGAAGTTCTCATGGGAACGCTAAGTGAGGATGTCCCATTGTGTTTGGAAAATGTAAGTTTAGGGCAGATGGGAAATGCAGTTTGCATATGTAGACATGGTGATAATGAATATATACATGGTTACTGAAAGCAACACAGTAGAAGGAGTATATGTAACCTGAAAATGGAAGAAATTACTGGACAGATGACATATGAACATCGATGTTTAGTGAAGCAATGGGTACGCATAATGAAGACAGAAGATAAATAGAGATGTAGGAGAAGGATAGGGCAATGTGTTTTTTGTGGAATTCATGGGGGAATAAAAGTACTTCATAAAGAGGAGAGGACTCATCTATGCAAGGGCTTTTGAAAGTTTTAAGAAAAAAAGTGAAATTGGCAATAGGATTTAGACACAATTACTTGGTGAGACACATTTCAGTGAGGTAAAGAGAGACAAAGTCAAATTTCAATGTCTAGATTTTCTAAGGAAGTGGGAAAATGCAGGTGGCAATGAAAGGAAATTAGAGAATATCATTTGGTGGGAGGGGCTATGATGTCAGGGCAACTCTGCTAGTGAGTTGGTTGCTTAGTTAAAACAGAATAGACCTAAATGTGTTTAAATGCTGATAAATGCAGTCAGGATTGAAAAAGAAGTTGAAAACGAAGTTGAAAAAAATATGAAAAACAGAATAGGCCTCCCTCTGAGGAAGTGGGAATAAACAGCATTTCTTAAAAAACAAACAAACAAACAAAACCCAAGTTCTAACCCTATGTCAAAGAGGAGACAAAACTTCCTTTATTTTTTTTAAAAAAGTATAGATTCATGGTCCTGTGGCTACATTTACAAAGTTGGTGTCAGAATTTGAAAGCTTTGCTTTCTATTTAGTTGTGAAATGAGAGGTGAAGACACTTGTGATGGTAAATAGGTAAGACATAGGAACTGAAATTTGATGATAAAGTAAATGCATCAAGTCATTAGGAAGTATATATGTTTGTAATGTTGTTCCATACTATCCTGTAATGTTGTTCTAGAAGCTTTATCTGAATTACTTAATTATAGTCTCAAATAATTCCATAAAATAGGTACTTTATTATTCTCCTTGTATAGGTGATAAAACTGAGAAGACTTGAGAGAGCTTTAATTAGCCACTGTGGAGAATGGAACAAATAACTAAAAAGGCACCTAGTGTTTGCAGGGCAGTACTGAGAAGTCAGTTGCACTGAAGCTGACAAAATACTACTAATATCATCTTCACAGCTGTATCATATTCTCCAGCAGCATTCAGGGTTCCAGAGCAGGGTCCAGAGAAAGCTGGAAACTAGACCACGCCCAGGGTTTACCCAATTGACTTTAACAGAATCCCAATGAGGCTAAAGGAATAGGCAAAGGTAATGATGAGCCCTGGAGAGAACGCTGGGTAGGGAGAGAGAAAAAACAGAAGGGGAGCAATAGAGAGAAGCCACAGTGGTCAAGGGCTGGATAGTTTTGGGAGATTGTGTATGCTATGGGGAGCTACCAAATGACAGAGTTGGAAGAATAAAACGCTGCGGACAGATGGTGAGTTGTCTGAATCCATGGCCTAGAGATGGTTCTACTTGATGGTTCGATCATAGCAGTGAGGTGTGAGTGGGTATTAAAAATAAAGAGAAGGTGACACTTATGTTAGTCGAGGAACTGAGGAAAGTTAGTCGAGAAACTGAGTCGAGGAACAGGAAAGCACCATGAGTTTATAAAGAAGATGGCAGGCCTTTGAATAAAGAGGAAGATAGATTTTACACTTCAGAAAAAAAAAAAAAAATGAAAGCCCCAGAAGTCATCAGTTGCTGGCTGACAACTAAGCTAGGATGTCCCATTGTGTTTGGAAATAAGGTGACAAATAAGGGCTGAAAATAATCTAGCATGAGTCTAAAGGGGACATGGAAGAGTTAAGAAGATGCCAATTGTACCATCCAACCCTAAGAATGTCAAGTGTAGTGTAATGAACAGTAAATACCCAATTGCAAGGGCTACAAAGGAAAAATAGTCCTCCAGGGAAACCCAGTATTTGGTCAGTACAAAGCAGGGCTTTGAGTCGGGGAGTTAGTTCTCAGGAAAGGTCAATTAAGAGGATACCATGGAGAGGATGGGGAGTGTCGGAGAATAGGTCATAGGAAAGAAAACAGCTCTACGAAAAGGAGTGTGGGAAAATGAGGTGCCCCAAAGAACTGTCATTAGCTGGCCTACCATAACTGGGAATGTGAGGATGGGAGATTTCGCAGACAAATTTTCAGACTAAAATTGATGCAAGAGGAAAACAGCTCAGGTCATCAAAAGGAGAGCAGATAAACTGTAGGATATTTATACAATGAAATACAACTCAGCAATAAAAGAATCTACACATGCAATGACATAAGAGGCTAGGCATTGAAGGTTGTTTACTTATAAATTTATGATATTAAAAATAAAATAAAGTAAAATCCTAGTTAAATAAAGTAAATAAATAGAGTAAAATAAAGTAAAACTATAGTTACAGAGAGCAGATCCACAACTGAGTCCTCTTGTGGTGGGTAGGATTGACTGTGAGGGGACATAAGAAATTTTCTGTGAGGATGGAGATGTTCTATGTCTCAATAGGGGTGTGGGTTACATGTGTTTTGGCATCTGTCAAAATTGAATAAACTACATATCTAAGACCTATGCATCTCAATAGACATCAAATATATATCAATTTTAAAAATAGCTCCAGCTGAGTGCAGTGGCTCGTGTCTGTAATCCCAGCACTTTGGGAGGCCGAGGCATGCAGATCATCTGAGGTCAGGAGTTCAAGACCAGCCTGGCCAATATGGTGAAAACCCATCTTTACTAAAACTGCAAAAATTAGCTGGGTGTGGTGGCGGGTGCCTGCAATCCAAGCTACTCGGGAGGCTGAGGCAGGAGAATCATTGGAACCCAGGAGGCAGATGTTGCAGTGAGCTGAAATCATACCATTGCACTCCAGCCTGGGCGACAGAGTGAGACTTTGTCTCAAAATAAATAAATAAATGAATAGTTCCAAAGCCCTTTAATAATCTATTTTGATCTAAGTTATTTTGCTTCTAATGACTTGTTACCTCAGTGGTATGTTGAAAATTGGTATGTTGGGGGTTGATTGCTGACAACTGCCCCCAAAATTGGAAACATCGATACCCTACGGTGGTTGCATAGAACTCTGAGATTTATGGATGTGATATTATTTGTTTGTTTGGTGAGTTTATATAGTAGATGCTCAACAAAAGTGAGTTGCAATAAGTTGACTGTTCTTCAATCACAAGAAAACAAGTGCTTTGTGTGATGCTGTCTTTAGGGTAAAGATCTAACATTAACTCACTGGCAATCCTTGGATTATGCTGGTAAGAGAGTCAAGAGGCTTTGCTTGAAATACTGATATATGCTACTATCATTGTTTTTTAGATCTGTGGCATTTTTATGTTGACAAGATTAGCATCTTTGCTCTCCCTTCTCTGTAATTTATAAATGGTTGTTCTGACAAGGAGATTGCATGCCAGGAGTTACAATTAGGTCTGAGTTTATGATCAGTTATTTCTTTTGTTACAGTATTTACTTTCTTAAATAGCAAACAAGTATATTTTTGCCCTAATAAAGAAAATATAATTTTGTATTTGCAACTAAACATAATTTATTGAAGTTATGTTTCTAGGAAAAAATGGCTGCATTCATAGTTGCCAAAATTGACCATATTGGGAAGCATAAACATTTTTATATTGGTAGCTACATTACCTCACTGTTTTACTTATTTTACTGGAGAAAAAGGAAAATCCTGTCTGTCAGTTAAAGGAAGCTAAGTAAGAAAAAGTTATTTTAAAAGTAATAAAAATATATATCATAAGAAAAAATAGAGGTTGAGAGGCATCCAGGAATTTCAGAGCTTTCTTAAGGTACATTAAAGCATGGTAGAAAGAAAGCTAGACTCTAGGTGGAGTTCTGTCACCTACTCTACCCGTGTTTTTGGAAAACACACAAACTCTACATACTTCACAGGATGCTGTCAGCACCAAACAAGATAATATATCTAAAAGTGTCCTGTATATTCCCCAAATTGTTGTTAATTTAATTATTTAGATAACATGGAAACAAGTAGATAAATCAAGCACCAAAAGAATTCTGTTTTATTTATTTGTTTTTCTGATCAGTTTCTGTCCTATGATCCAATACATCATCTAACCTCCAGCTGTTCTTGTTCACTTTAGAATATGATAAGTACTTTAGTTCAAAGCCAAATCATTTTTTATTTAAATATAATAACTCAAATATTTTGTAATTTAAAAAGCTTGGACTGGAATATTTATGTAGACTTTAATTCCAGCCGTTGGTGCTGACATCCAAAAGGAAGGTAAACATGTCATCAGTTTGGTTCCTCATTTATACCATACCTAGCAAGTGGCCGACTATGTAATAGAGATTTGAAGCTTAATGGCATAAATTAATGGATAAACAAATGAACAACTGAATGAATGGTACGCAGAAGTTATAGCACATGGTGGCAATGAATACATTAGGCAATTAATAGGAATCATCAGGTTATTTGAACTGGTCACCTCATATTTCATTATCTGGCCACCTCCTACTCATTTTGAAGGCCCAATACAAAAATATCTTCCACTAGAAAGCTTCACCTACCCCAGGTAGAAAGGACTCACCTACTCAGAACTGTGTCTATACCACTGTAAGAGCACCTATCCCACTGCGTGACAATTAGCATTGGCAGTCAACTCCGATAGCCCTAGCCTTCCTAGGACAGGGGCTGTGCTTTGCGAACACACAGACCCTGGGACAATGCTTGATACAGAAGGTCTTAATGAAAACTTAAAGAGTCAGTTTAATAAAAGAGTGCTTTACGTTTTCTTTGAATTCCTTTTAGAAGAGGAAAAGAGAACCTGTCAATCAAGTCATAAGCTCAGTAGACTTGGCAAGGAGAAAGAGTTAAACAGGCAGTCTTAGTATAGCTGAAAAGCTGCCTCGACCTTTTTTATTTTCCTCCTACATTTCAAACATTTGGGGCTGTCATTACACAAAAACTTAGTACAAACATCTTCATTTGTATAACAGGAAAAGCCAGTTTGTGTTTTCATTCTGTAATTCTTGACTTACATTAAGATTATAAAGAGAGCCCATTCAATGGCTCTTCCCTTTCTTCCCAAAGCTACAAAGACTCGCAATTACCTTTTGGTCATTTTCCCAAGGACATGGAGACTAAATTAAAAGAAAGTGAGCTCCTCCTCTTTCCTTTAGATTATAAATTCTTTGAGGGCAGAGTTTTCTTGTCTGTTTTGTTCACTGTTTTTCCTCAGCACTTAGAACTATGCCTGGCACAGAGCAGGTACTGTTGTTTGAATGAATAAATATTTGATAAAAGCTGAAAGTTTTCTCATTTGAAAAAAATCTTTGTGTTCCATTCTAAGTATTAAAATGATACCTAAATGGAACTGCAGAAAATTAATTAACAGAAATCCTAAAAAGATATGTATTAAATTTCTTGTCATATGCTTCATTGATTCTTCTTATATCCATTTAAACTTGAAAATCGTATCAAGCAGCTGGAATTGTCCCAAATAAACTCAAGTAAATAAAGACAGTATCTTCAGCTTTATTGGTTTTATAATGTGTGTGCAACTTGATTAAGTTTGTTTAAAGAACTTTTTATTGAACAGGAAAGTTTAAGTATATTTCTTAATACTTCTATTGTGTAGCTTAAGTGTTTTTATTTTTTCTTGTAAACATATAAAATGCAACTATGCAGTGAATCCACAAATGATCTGAGTCCTCTCAGTTTACCTAGCCTTTCTGATTGTGTTTCCTCTAGCATTACATTCAAAGCAAGGTTGATCAATATAAAAGTCACGAACCTAGCTATGTGGCTCCTGCACAGTTTATGGAAATGAATTCCAGGTGAAACTTTACAAAAACCTGTTGTTATAATTGGAGATATTAAATATAGTATATCTATCCTGTTGTTGCTATACATTGCACAGAACTGCTAAGTTAATACATTGCAAAAATAACTGCAATGGCAAATTTAAATTTTCTAACCATTTGGAATACTCCAAATATACCAAAAGTTATCTAGGGAAAAAAGTAATGTATATTCATATACCCACCACATAGCTTCAGTTTGCCATATTTGCTTCAAATTTTTCTTAAAGAACTTGATCTTCACAGATAGAGCTGAAGCTTTCTGTGAACTGTACAATCAATCACATTTCTCCCCCACGGAACTTCCCTTCCTGAGGGCCTACTCTCCTAAATTTTGTGTGTATCATTCTTATGCATAGTTTCATTCTTTTACAAAATGATTTCTCTCTGAAGGATATAAAACAACATTTTGCCTGTTTCTTTAAGCTTTATATATACACCACATTTACATTATGCTCAGCACAGAATAAGGACCCAATAAATGTTACTCTATTTGATATGCCACATGCTTTATTTCCTCTTAACATTGCATCTGAGACTTAGCCAAGTTGATACACGTAGTTCCAAATAATTTGCTTCAGCTGTGTTCTTGGGCACTGTTGTGTGAGTATACCACAAAGCCAATCAAGTCTTTCCTATCTGAAAGTGCCCTTTTCTTTTTCCCGTTTCTTTCCTTTATTTTTAGGTGGAGGGAGACAGGGTCTCACTGTGTCATCCAGGCTGGAGTGCAGGCATACTATCACGGCTCACTGGAGCTTCAAACTCCCAGGCTCAAGCGCTTTTCCCACTTCAGCCTCCCAGGTAGCTGGGAATACAGGTGACACCACGCCTGGCTTTTTTTTTTTTTTTTTAGTAGAGATTAGGTCTCACTAGGTTGCCCAGGCTGGTTTTAAACTCCGGAGCTCCAGTGATCCTCCTGCCTCAGCCTCCTGACTAGCTGAGATTACAGGTGTGAGCCATTGTACCAGCTTGAAAGTGCCCTTTTATTTCTCTCCTGCAGTGACCGCTGACACCCAGCCATCAGCTAGAGGCTGTTCCTCTACTGCCACCCCCTGCAGCCTGCCTACTGGTTTTATAAGGTACTGGGTTGGTGTAAAGTGATGTTTTTCTCTGGTAATAGGAGAAAACTGTTGGTTCTACTTAATAGACATAATATTAGAGGTCTTAAAGTGATTAAGTATGCAGACTATGTAAATCAAATAAATAAATAAGTATATGAAAGAACAAGTAAAAGAAATACCTTCTAACAAGCATATTTGTATATTATTTTAAATACAAATAACGCCATAATTAAGTCTATTTATATCTCCTTGCTCACATACCAGTGAGTTTTTCTTGAATCACAGTTAATAGAATGGCTAGGTTGAAAATATGCATATTTTTACTTACTAGATACTACAAAATTGCTCTGCAAATTGGTTTTAGCAATCTATTCAGACAATAGGGTCTAAGAATTTCCCTTCCTAAGCATATTTGCCAACACGTTATTTTAAGAATTTAAAATGTTTTAGCAGTCTGATAGGTGTAAAACATTATCTCAATGTTTTTACATAAATTTCAACAATTTCTAGAAATGTTGAGCATCTTGTTAACTTCTTGATTGGTCAATCCAATCTGCTCTCTTCTGGAAATTGCCTGCTTGAATTTTTTGTCTATGTTTCTATTAGTTATTGTCATTTTCTCTGTTAATGTGTAGGAATTCTTTATAAATTTGAAATACTGATCCTAGGTTGTTTATATATGTTGCAAATATCTACCCCCAGTCAGTAACTTTACTACCTTTCTTTATAGTATTTTTGGTTGACCAGGACTTTTATTTATTTATTTGTTTGTTTGTTTGTTTTAGAGATAGACTCTCTCTGTCACCCAGGCAGAGTGCAGTGATGTGATCAGAGCTCACTGCAGCCTCAAACGCCTTGGCTCAAGCAATCCTTCCCTTTTCAGTCTTTTGAGTAGCCAGGACTACAGATGTGTTCTACGATTCCTGGCTAACTTTGAAATTTTTGGTAGAGACAGGGTCTCAGTAGAACATGACATTTTAAAATGTTAATGTAGACCAATTTGTCAACTCTTTTATTCAAGTTCTGTAATTTTATTTTTCATTTAAAAAACCATTCTCCATTCTGAGTGTATAAAATGTTACATATTTTATTTTTTAGAAATTAATGTTTGCTTTATATAATTAGGTATTAATCTACATGGAACTGATTTTTGTGTACTTGAAATGTACAGAATTATTTATATGCTCTAAATGCATAGCAAAAGGCCTCCAGGTTATTTATTTACCCATCTATTTTTTATTCACTGATTTCTAATGCCATCTCTACTATGCATCCCATTTACATTTGCATGCAGACAGGCAAGGTATTTTTTTTTTCCTGGATTAAAAAATCTAGATCAAACAGATAGTAGGTTATTTTAGTCAGCTCAGGCTGCTATAACAAAATACTATGGGCAGCTTAAACAACAGACATTTATTTCTCACAGTTCTGGAAGTTTGAAGTCCAAGATGAAGGTGGCAGCAGCTTGTGTGTCTGGTGAGTGTCTGCTTCCTGGCTTGCAGATGGCTACCTCTGGCGGTGGCTGTGTCCTCACATGACTTTTCTAGGGTGTGCTCATGAAGAGAGAAAGTAAGCTCCTCCTCTTCTAGTAAGGACACAAATCTCATTATGAAGACACCTCTCTCATTACCTCATCTAAACCTAATTATTCCCTTCAGGCCTCACCTCTAAGTCCCATCACATTAGGGTTTAGGGCTCCACTATATGAACGGTGGGGAGAGACACAAACATTCAATCCATAACATGGATATTTAATAAATGTTCTTTGACTCGTGAAAAGGTAATTTAAACTGATTCCCTGCAGCAGCCTATCATTTAGAAGTCTTTTAGTTCATCTCTTCCCTCAATGGATATATTGCTAACCTTAGTTATAGAGGAGTCATATTACTGTGCATTTAGCTTACAATATTCCAAATATAGACATCTGGGGAATCAAAAAGAGAAAAAGAGAAACAATATTAGTGTCTTGAGTGACTGTCTTCCCTTTCCTGAAATGAATGTAACCCAAAGGGTCATGAACAGTAAACAGGGGGACATGAAGTAGCCGCGCCTACAGTGGGTATGTTTCTGGGAGACTCTGTCCGTGTGAGCACCTTGCAGTGTGTTAAGTCTAGTTTAGAAATATAGTAGTCCATTCTTATTGTGGTTTTGCTTTTTCATGGCATCACTTACCTGTGGTCAACTGCAGTCCAAAAATATTAAGATATTTTGAGAAAGAGAGAAACAGAGAGAGACCACATTCACATAACTTGTATTACAGTAGATTCTTCTAATTTTTCTACTTTATTATTGTTGTTGTTAATCTCTCACTGTGCCTAATTTGGAAATTCATCGTAAGGTATGCATGCATGGTAAAAAAAAGCATGGTACAGTATATGTACAGTCTGGTAAAATGTATGGTTTCAGGCATCCATTTGGGGTCTCGGAATGTATCCTGCCAAGAATATGAGGGCACTACTGTAGTATCTTTATTTTTTTTTTATTTTTTTTATTTATTTTTTGAGACAGAGTTTCACTCTTGTTGCCCATACTGGACAACTTCCGCCTCCCAGGTTCAAGTGATTCTCCTGCCTCAGCCTCCCAAATAGCTAGGATCACAGGCATGCACCACCATACCCAGCTAATTTTGTACTTTTAGTGGAGATGGGTTTCACCTTGTTGGCCAGGCTGGCTCAAACTCCTGACCTCAGGTGATCCTCCCTCCTTGGCCTCCCAAAGTTCTGGGATTATAGGCATGAGCCACCGCACCTGGCCTACTATACTATTTTTAAATACTATTTTACTGCATAAGATTGCATACACAAATCTATTTACAATGCACTTTATGTCCAGCTTAATGGATTTCTAAGGGCAATTTTACTAGACATGGTTTTCACCATAACTACTGACTTTAAATCCTAATTTCTGAGTCAAACATGGCTCCACTGTAATCAATGTGTCAATGGACCACCAAAATATTGCTTTATCTTGAACAAGAGGTACAGATACAAATAAAACAGCTTTAGGTATTTCCTCATAAGCAGTGGTGAATGGGGAGATGCAAGGGTCTGCCATTAGATCAGCATGTTTTGGTTCTCAAGGTAAACACAGGCATACCAGGACACTACAAATCTGGAAGCATTGTTTACCAGCGACATCTGGGCAACAGTTTGGCCTTTTCCTCCTGGATGAAAATATGACCTGTTGACACTGTGTTCATTTCAAGAACCATGAAGTACCTGCAATGGATTGAGTGTTCGTGTACCTCCCACATTCATATGTTAAAAAACTAACCCCTGATGTAATGACTCCCACCACCTTTGGCAGGTAATTAAGTCATGTGGGTAGAGCCCTTATGATGGAATTAGTACCCTTTAAAGGAGAGACACACAAAGCTTGCCCCTTTCCCTCTCTCTACCATACGAAGATACACTCTGTAAACAGGAAAGGGATCTTTACCAAGAACATGACCAAGATAGCCCCTTGATCTTGGGCTTTCAGCTGCCAAAACTGTGAAAAATAAATTGTGTTGTTAAAGCCTCCCAGTCTTTAGTATTCTGTTATGGCAGCCCAAACTGACTAAGGTAGTGTCAAACATTATAAAGTCACAGAAAGGGACACACTAAATTCAAAAGAGTTTGACTCTACAAAGAAGTGAGTTTCTCAAAGCTGGAGAGAACTGCTTTGCTCAGACAACGGCATTACTGAGTAATCCCTTTAGAAACAGGTGACCAAGCAAAGCTATTCTGGTATTGGCTGCAGCTGCCAATTCTCTGTGTGACCAGCTCACTTCTGATATAATTTTGTTTATTAGCTTATTATATCAGAAACTTAATCTAACTTAGTCGGGTGTGGGGTCTTATCCAGACAATTTATACCTTACCTGAAACACATCATTGGATTATTTCTGCAATGGCAAGTATAATCAGAATAACTTTACTGTCAATTTATTATACCATAAAGGTTTGTCTACTTGAGGAACTGAAAGGAGAACTCATTCTTTAAAGCATAAGAAAAATGTCCTTGTGGACTTAATTGTAAGATGTTAGCTCTCATAGACATCTCAGAGACTACCAAGTCCTACAAAAATTGATAAAGATCTGAAAACCAGAGACACTGAGCAGTCCAAGGTCATCCTACGAAGAGGCAGAGCTGGTCTTGAATACAGATTTTCGAAATCTTTGTGCCGCTGTTGGGCCCACAAACCGAATGCCAATAAGCAAACCAGAACCTATCAATGTAGCTATTTTCTTCCTAAACAATTTACTACCTCAGGGCATGGAGACCTAAATCTTTATGTTCCTAAGAGTTCATATTGAAGGACACAATAACAATGATGTGAACTGTGATTATCTGTACAACTCACTTATAATTTTTTTAAATGGACAATGGCTTTAATTTTAGTCCACTAGCTGTATTTTCCCAGAGTTATTTACTGTCTCAGAGAGTACCAGGTGTTACATGGACACTCAGGTCTCAACAACATGGAAGTAGGACGTGCAATTTTTCTTGAAGATCATTAAAATAATAGTGACAATAATAGCACATATAACAATATAATGGCTAACACATATTGAGTGCTTACATTTAGTATTAAAGTTCTATCTAAGTACTTAATATGTATACATTTATTTAATTCTCACAATAAACCTATGTGGTAGGTACTATTTACCTCTGAGGAAACTGAAAAATAGAGGAGTTATATACTTTGTGGAGAAAGGATTTGAATCCAGGAATCCTTCTTTAGAATTCACACCCTTAGCCATTCTTTACTGAAATAGTCCTAAACAAAAATAAGGAGAAGGAATACAGACCTCTTCCTTACCTTTCTGAATGCAGAATTTTAGTTCAGTAAAGAGGCAATTTGATAACCAGATTGCCGGTACCATGAAAGAGTTAATGATGCTTCTCAGGTGGAAATTTCCTGTGTGGGAGTAATTCACACTCTGGAAAAATGTGGCCCAATATGTTAACACAATGAGCAAATAAGTTATATCTATTGAGGTGTCGAGGTTGACATATTACTTAGCATATTCTCTATACCCTGCAGATAGCAGCATCTGTATAATGTAGTCAAAATAAATAAGACTTTGAGTGCATGGGAAAGATAATCACATATCACTTTACACATAAACATAAACTTGTCTGCTGTACCTGCTTGTCACAACTCGAGTTCTAAAAGAAGATGAGGCATTTCCAAAGAGCATCTGCCTCAGCCACTAGCTTTATTGTTTCAATTACAGCTGTTTCCCTCTCAGATGTCAGAAATGCCACCACAGTTGACAGGACCCCCTTCAAGAGGGAAACAATATATGCTCAAGTTCTCAAAAAGTCACATGAGTATAAGAAGAAGGTCCAACTAGTGTATAAAGAGGGGTAAGATAGTTTCCATTGTCATTAAAGATGTCTATTCTAAAATGCAATAATTGTTCCTATGTTGGTGAAAGGGTAGTCAATACATTGTTGAAGCCAATACAGATAGATATAGAGTCTTGGAGATATGTCTCAGAAACTTTTCATTCCGAGGAATTGGCAGTTAAGAAATGATTCCCAATACAGGAAACAATTCATGCTGAAGGCCACATGACATGTAGTTGTGTGAAAGCAGAAACTTCTTTGCTGAACAAAAATGGAAAAGCTATTAAATAAATATGGTGCATCCATGTGAAGGAATACTATGCAATAACTAAATGTCACACTTAAAAAGTGAAAATCAGGGAATAGAAAACTATAAATATAATATTATATGATTTTTGCAAATTTTTGTAGTCTTTTCTTAGCTTTTTAAAAATTTGTGTTTTATTTATAACTGGCACATAATTATTAGACATGTTTATGGGCTATAGTATGATGTTTCAGTGAATATATACATTGTATAATGACCAAATCAGTATAGTCACCAAATCCATCACTTTAAACATTCATCATTTCTTTGTGGTGATAACGTTAAAAATCTTCTCTTCTAGCTACCTTGAAATATACATTACATTGCTATTTGCTATAGTCACCCTACTCTGTAATTAAACATCAGCACTTATTCTTTTTGTTCAACCCTAATTTTGTACAGTTGACCAACCTCTTCAGGTCCTCCCTCCCATCTACTCACCTCAGCCTCTGGTAACCAGTATTCTACTCTCTATTTCTATGAAATAAACTTTTTTGGATTCCACATATGACTGAGATCATGCAGTATTTGTCTTTCTATGCCTGACTTATTTCACTTAATGTAATGTTCTCCAGGTGTATCCATGTTGTTGCAAATTACAGAATTTCATTCTGTTTTATGCCTGAATAGCATTCCATTGTGTGTGTGTGTGTGTGTGTGTGTGTGTGTGTGTGTGTGTGTGTGTCACAGAGAGAGAGAGACAGAGAGAGAGAGATCACATTCTGTTTTATGGCTGAGTAGCATTCTATTGTGTGTGTGTGTGTGTCTGATATATCTATATGTCTCTCTCTACATATATATATCACATTTTCTTTATTCATTCATCTGTAGATGGGCATTTACATTGATCCATATCTTGGATATTGTAAATAGTGCTGCAATAAATATGAAGTGCAGATATCTCTTTGGCATACTGATTTCATTTCCTTTGAATATGTACCCAGTACTGAGATTGCTGGATCATATGACAGTTCTATTTTTCTTAAAAATCTTTATATTGTTTTCTATAATGGCTGTACTAATTTACATTCTCACCAACAGTGCATAAGAGTTCCCTTTTCTCCACATTCTTGCTAGTACTTGTTATGTTTTTGTTCTTTTGATAATAACCATTCTAACAAGTATGGGGTGATATCTTCTCTGGTTTGATTTGCATTTCCCTGATAATTAGTGATATTTTGCTTTTTAAAATGTATCTGTTGGCTATTTGTGTGTCTGGTTTTGATAGTTGCCTATTTTGGTCTTTTGCCCATTTTTAATCAAGTTATTATTATTTTTTGGTACTAATTTGTTTGAGTTCCTTATATAAGTCTGGATTTTAACCCCTTGTCATTGCATACTTTGAAAATACTTACATCCATTTTGTAGATTCTGTCTCCATTCTGTTGATTGTTTCTTTGGCTGTGCAGAATCTTTTTAATTTGATGTAATCTCATTTTTAATTTTTGCTTTTTGTTGCCTGTGCTTTGAGGTCTTATTTTTAAAATCCTTGCCAAGTTCAATTTCATGAAGTGTTTCCCTTATGTTTTCTTCTAGTTTCATAGTTTGAGGTCTTTCATGTAGGTCCTTAATTCATTTAGAATTGATTTTTGTATATGGTGGTAGGTAGGGATCTAGTTTCATCAGTTTGCATGTGGATATCCAATTTTCCCGGCACCATTTGTTAAAGAGACTGTCCTGTTCCCAATATGTGTTCTTGGCACCTTTATAAAAAATCAATTATCTGTATATGCATGGATTTATTTTTGAGCTCTCTATCATGTTCCATTGGTCTAGGTGTCTGTTTCTGTGCCAGTATCATGCTGTCTTGTTTACTTTGTGGAATATTTTGATGTCAAGTAGTGTGATGCCTCCAGGTTTGGTCATTCTGTCAAGACTGTTTACCTATCCAGGATCTTTTGCATTTTCAAATAAATACTAAGATCTTAAAAATTTTTTGTAGTCTACATTCTCATTTTCTCCTCCTTTTATCCTTCTTCCCTTTTCTTCCCCATTTCCTCTCTCAAACATCAGAAAGATACATTGGAGGAAGTTAGGTTACAAAAAAAAATCAAAATGGTGAAAGCGGTTTTCTGTAAATTAATTGGTCATTATTATTTCACCTTAAAGATGTAAAATTTGAGAATTAAATATGTTAAACAGATTTGCCCAAGGAATACAGAACTACTAAGCCTGGGTGGTGCCATGTCATGCTTCTTCCTGCCTACCTACTGAATTTAATCCTCCGATTCCTCAATTGTAAAAGGATGATCTTTCTGAGCTCTTCAAATATTGATGTGACCAAGTCCAGCCTGATATATTTGTATGATTTTCACATTTGCACCACGAAAAAGTGTGTCAAGTAAGTTAACAAGGTAATCGAATTATGTTAATAGAACTATCAGGCCTTTAATGTGTATGTATGTGAAAACAAGTTTGAATTGAAATGAATTCTTTTAAATAAATGAGCAGATCTAAAAATGCTTCCTTCAGTCATTTATTCATTCACTTGCCATGAATTTATTGAGCACCTTTGGTGTCTCAGACCTTGTGCTTGATACTAGGGATAGAAAAATCAGTAACATAGGTCCTACTCTCAAGAAGTTCACTGTCAAGTGAAACCTCTGTCTCTCTCTCTCTCTCTCTCTCTCTCACATACACACACATGCGCACACACACACACACACACATTAAAGCTACACACATACTGTGGTAATTATAATGATAGTTATGTGCCCAGGTATTAGAAGAGGCAAACAAAATATTAACACAACTATCCAGCCTGTGAAGAATTTTTGGAGACAAGAAGAGAATGTCTTAGTGAAATTACAGAGTATGAATAGTTATCTAAAAAGGGATAAGAAAGAATATTCCAAAGACAAGAACACTCTGAGTTTAAAGTGAAGAGTGGCAAGTCATGAGTTTGGCCAGTTGGAGTAGACAAGAGAGAAACATGTTCACCTGTGAAAAAATTCAGACTTGAATCACTGGAGAGAATTGACAAAATCTCAAAGCAAATGCTTCTGTTTATCTCCACTTTTTATTTTCAACAGCTGCTGGAACTCTGTAATGGCTTTATAAGAGACAGCATTTTGTGGGTCAAGCCATGATCCTATAGACCAGTTCATGTAAAAGATAGGGAGAATCTAAATTAGGGCGGTGGTAGCACAGATAGAACAGAAAGGATAAATCCAAAAAATAATTAAATTAATCTACATTAATCTAAAGGTATGGGCATTTCAAATATATACACATCCACAGCTTAGATACAATTTTAGAGAGTTCAAATATCTCAGAGCTCATCCTAACAGTCCATTAATCCTCACTGAAGGTTCCTTTGTCTACAATAAGTAAAACTGTGATGAATGCCTATGGAAATTAGTTGGAATTAGTTTTCAGTTGAAATTATTATACTAGCATTGCTTTTAAGCACTTAATAATTAAGATGGCCTACTCCTCAAACTACTGAGTAAAATTTTATTTTAGATACGATTTCTTAGGAAATAAAAGTATTCTGCTTTTCCTTTTTTTTAAAAAAAAGATACTCATTATTTCATTTTCCCAAGGTACATAAAAGCTTGGCATTCCTAAGGCACAAAACAAAACACATAACTGATGCATGAAAAAGCTAAATGAATTTGCACGAAGTCGTCTATGTGACATATCTTTAATACCTTGTTAAGTGAGGACTTGCTAAGTCCAAAACTATAACTGTAGAACACGTATGTAATTGAGTAAGTGGAGAGAGAGATTTTAACCTTTAAGTCATAGGTGTCAACTCTATGAAATGTACTTTTTAAATATCACACACAATATAGCTTTTATATGTTTTACTATGACAAAATTGAAAGTTATATTGATCAAATTTTGCATTCTTAAATAGCAAAGATGTAGAATTGAAATAAAGAAAATATATGGATGGCCATATCATTTAGTAGATGTGTGGTTCAGATTTTCAGCATATTGGATGCCAATAAAAAGTGACAGTGAAACCACCAAACGACAGCATATAGTTACTTCAATTTTGATTATTTGGCCTTTGACTATTTCCTCCTTGACTCTATCCACATGACCAAACTATGGATAGGGGAAGGAGTGAATTACTGTAATTAAAAAAATAGGCTAAAATTATCAGCATTGTGAAAGAGAAAAATAAGAAAAGTGAAAATTGATAATTTATAAATTGGGTATTTCATGAATAACCCAAATTTACTCTATGAAACTTTTAATTTAATTACACAAAATGGTAAGAACTTAAAATCTCTTTAAAAAATTACTCAGTAAGTAAAATGATAATAAGTGATGTTCTATTTATTGACTTTAGTGAGGGTTACATGAGAATGTTCATTTTGAGATTATTTATTGAACTACATGCACTTTTCTATACTTACATTAGCTTCCTAAAGACCTTTAAAGTCTGAATACATAATGAAAAGTAAATAGGGTTACAAGGCCTTTGCAAGGTGTAGATCTTATTTGAAGAATAAAACTCTGGAAGAGTTTATATCTAGCTAAGGCAATGACTCAAGTTCAAAAATTTATTCTTTGAAGTGCAATTATAAAAAGAAGTTGTCTGAATGGGTATATGACAAACAACTGCTATTTGGGGAACTTAATAGATGTGACTTTCCTGTGATCAATGGAACAGTCAGTGCTTTCTAATAGAACTTTCTGTGATGTTGGAAATTTCCTTTATCTTCATTGTTCAATATAGTAGCCACTAGCCACATCCAGCTACCGAGCATTTGAAATATGGCTTCTGTGATTAAGAAATTGAGTTTTAAATTAAATTAAATTTAAATTTATTTACATCGAGTAGCTCTCTGTGACTAATGGCTACTGAAATGGACAGCTAGAGTAAGCAAACTGAGATCAAATGTTTACCTTTAATTTTAAAGTTAATGAAGTTGTACCTATTGAAAAAATAAAATAAAATTCCACTTTTTGATTTCCAGGGTCCCCAGTTTGAAATGTCTTGTTACTGCTGACAAGACCTGCATGACTGACCATTTGCTCCCTAAGAGATGAAACTGACATCACTTTGAAGTTCAAAATGACACTGCCAGTGAGCTTTACTTTAAAATGGAACAATTGCTTTCTAGTTAAAGGGATTTCTCAAAAGGTCTAAAGATTTGCTGTCATGAAAATACATGTTCTGCCATCATCTTTTTTTCTTTTTCATTTTCTAAGCAGTAACAGGCTACAACTGTTAGAAAGTTATTTAATTTTTCATGAAAATATTGGGATACTAATTGCAATGTTTCTATGTAAAGCTCCATGAAGCTAGAAATTTGCATGTTAATAGCCAGCTGAATGCAAAATGCAGTTCTTCTAAATGCCTTCCATAATACTCACTGTTTGATTTTGTTTCCCTACTCTGACCTACAGAGTTGTATAGTAGTATGTAGTAGTTACAAGAGTGTATTGTAATGCCTACTTAACTTTCTGTATTCTTCATCAAACTGTAAACACATAAGGGCAGGAGCTGTATCTTATTTACTGTACACAGAGTTTATTAATATTTGCAGGTTAGAATGAATGAAATAAATCACAAAGATCATTATGTTAACAAATATAGAAAAGTGAAAAATGAAGGGCAGGTATTAATCTCATTTAAATTCACTTGATTACATACACAAGCACCAACATGCTCCTCTATTGTGCCCATGGCACATGTCATTTTAGAGACCTCTTAATTTATACTGTAGAAGAATGTGATTATGTATAAGAACTCAAAAGGGAGGGCTAGAAAACAAGAGAGAACTAACAGATTGCAAGCCCAAGGCAAAAATGTAAGAGCTGGAGATTAGAGTTACAAGAGGAACACTTTGTATGCTTGTATGTAGAAATACTTTCATAGTACAGCAGGTGTCTACCAGACTTTTCTAAAGGAGCCAGATAGTGAGTATTTAAGGTTCTGTGGGCCATAAGGTCTCCATTACATATTCTTCTCTTTTCTTTATTTTTCAAAAAAAAAAAAAAAAAACCCTATAAAATACAAAAAATATTGCTACATCACAGATTATTAAAACAGAAGTAGGCTGTGATCTTGATCATCTTGATTTGGCTCACAGACCATAGTTTCCCTACTCCTGACATAGAAGATTGACGTTATTGTTGTGAAAATTTTAGTGATTTGGTTTTTTTGGCCTCGAAGAAGAAAACTGTCACATGATGTTTTGCATTTAAAATTCTACATTCACAAAACAAAACAAAAAAACAGCCAATGGCCAATTCAACCTTGAAGTCAATTTGGAAAATGTTGATTTAGAATTCAGATACTCCCACAATTATGGCTCCAGACATTCCATGTTTAAACAGGAAAAAGAAAGAAGCAAAGGAAAATAGTCAAGAAAAATTAATCAGAACAATATTGAACCTAGTTACAGATGGGTTTGCAGGTGGCACAGGCAACGAGTAATAAATGATCTCATTAATAAAGCCAGACATTTAATAACAACAGTAGCCCACATTCTATAGAATGCTCAAATATCTGAAAATGCAAGTTCTGTACAGAAAAGGATATCTCCTATATGCACGAGGAGCCTCATTAAAATGGAAGAATCCTTTTTGTAAAGTCTCATCACTATTGCTAGCTATGAAAGATATGGTACCCCATGTCCAAATTTTCTTTTTTCTTTTTGTGTAGTTATTCTCCACATCATAAAATGAAATACTTTAAAGGGAGACAATGTGCCTGTTCTTTGTTCTGCCTATAAAATCAGTACATAGGCCAGGCACGGTGGCTCATGCCTGTAATCCCAGCACTTTGGGAGGCCGAGGCAGGCGGATCATCTGAGGTCAGGAGTTCGAGACCAGCCTGGCCAACATGATGAAACCCCACCTCTACTAAAAATACAAAAATTTGAGCATGATGGCATGTGCCTGTAATCCCAGCTACTCGGGAGGCTGAAGCAGGAGAATTGCTTGAACCTGGGAGGCAGAGGTTGCAGTGAACCGAGATCGTGCCACTGCACTCCAGCCTGGGCAACAGAACGAGCCTCCGTCTCAAAAAAACCATAAAATCAGTACATTATTCTCCAAATAATGTGCGATTAGTAGATTTTGTTTCAAATGAACATGTTATACCTTCTAAATGTAACAAAAGATAATTCTTTTATTTTTCTGGCTTATCGAGTGAATTATCCATTTACATGTTCATTGTAAAGGCATCTTAAAGGTTTAACATGAACTTACTAAAAAGCACTTAAACAGCATATACTCTTCATTTCAATACCTCCAACCATATACAGTATTTGTATATTTTAAGTACAGAATAGACAGTCTCCTAGAGAACCTAGGTTTCAAAAAACACAGTGAAGTGGTTTTAAAATAACTCCTAATTTTGAGAGAGGTAAATGTCTAGGGGGAAGAAAAGTGTTACCCACTGAATAAAAATTAAAGTAGTTAACAAGAAATCCATCTTATTTAAAATTTTTCCTCTTAGAAAGTTCAAATTGCTAAAGTGGTTAAGGTGGTACATAATTTTTCTTTTTGAAGAATTTTGTCCAGTTTGACAAGTAAATAAATGTTTAACTCTCTTTCTTCTTTTATTGCTGCAGAAACAAGAAATAGAAAATAACTGCAGCACGTTTATGACATTGGTTTCTTTCTCCACATGAAACATACAATGAGAACACTTTATAGATGAATTGTGCCTTCGACTGAATAGAGGATGGTGGACTAGCTTGGGTTTTATGGAATTGGATAATTTGTCATAGTTTCTGCCCCTGGAAAAATGATAACCCAAAGGAAAACAAGTGGAAAAACTTTAAAAAATAGTGATACAATACACAGCTGATATTTTTGGTTCCTAGAATACTTTAAAGCACATAATTTACAAAGCAAATTACTAAATTGTAAGAAATGCTGTCATCATCAATAAACATTCACAGAGCTTCAGGTTTTAACACAAAGCATTCCTCTTACTTCAGGTGATATTATTTACGAAAAAATTACCTGGAGATCGCTCCATGGTTATCACACTCTTTTCTAACCCCCAATGCCCTATTATTATTTACTATTATTAGTTATTATTTATAAATACATATGAATGTACAATTAATGAAAACATCCTTTATGTATAGCATATAAATACATTTGAACTTTATTTTCCCCTCATATCCTGCAATATAACACCACCAATAAAAGAGTATCTAAATATTAATTGCTCCTGTCACAATAGTGGAAATTAGAAGAGATAAGTTTTCCCAAATCTGAGTAGATAACCATGGTTAGCTGATAACCATTTGTCCATTTATAGAATTATAGTGACAAAATCCAGCTGATAATATTTAGTTTGCTTATTATGTAGTGGCAAAACGTAATGTCTTTTTCTCACCCATTGCAAGGGTCACAGCTGACACCACTATAACAAAACACAGGTGAACAAGAAAAATGCATAATGTGTTTATTTAACAAAGTTTTAATGATGTGGGAGCCTTCAGAAATGCAGTCCCAAATCCAGAGAAAATTTTGCATTTGTATGCTAAGTCTGAAGAAAGAAGTCAATAGTTGTGGAGAAATGTGATTCGACGAAAAGAGTATGACCTAATGATAATAAACTGAAGAGAATTTAGCAACGCCTGTCTCTTCACATTCTTCTCAACCTTTCTGTCTTGCATACCTTCCCCCCATATAGGGAAGAACAACTATCAGAAAAGGGTATTCTGACCTATTTTCAGGGGAGGTAGGTCAGAATGACCCTTTTAGGTTTTACGGCTTGCTGTGAGGGAAAAGAATTCTAATTTCTATGAGCCGCCTTGAGAGAGAGGAGAGCTGGAGAAAGGAGAGTGAGAGAAGGTCAGAGGGGCCTTCCTTCTGAGGCCCTTCCAATACCCTTCAGTTCAAAGTACTCTGCATGCCAAGACACCATATATTGGGGTATAATGTTCTGAGTCCTAGCAGTTAATAATATAATATTTTTCAAAAAATCTAGAGAAGGAAAGAATTTATTTCAGAATGCTACTAACCAGCTTTTTAAAGTCAAATTTGAAAAGGATGCCAAAAATTATACTGATTTTTTTCTTCAGATAATTGTGAAGTTCTACTGTGACTTCTCTTTAAAGATGAAAAAATAAAATAAAAAACGTGAGCTGGGCATAATGGTGTGCCTGTAATCCCAGCTACTTGGGAGGCTGAGGTAATGCAGGAGGATCACTTGAGCCCAGGAGTTCCCAGACTAACCTGGGAAACATAGTGAGGCCCTAGCTCAGAAACAAACAACAAAAAACTTCTACAATGCATAAATTTGCTTTCAACATCAGTATCTGTTCAGTTGGAGGGGAAATTCTAAAAAATCTCATAAATATTGGTACAAGAGCCTTTCTACTTCCTTCTCTTCAAAAAATTAGTAAACTGTTAGGTTACAAAAACTGAAAAGTCTGGGTTTGATCAACACAGGTCTCTAGATGGAAGTTATTCTGGAATAGTTGTGCCTGTCATACATTGTCTTATTCCAACATCTCCTGAAGCTGTCATTTGGAAAACTATTAAAAAGAACATAGTTTCTCTCAATTCAGTTGATATTTTAAGATGATGTATATATACTTTGAATTTAATTTTTTTGTCTCTGTCTTATATGCTAACTTAAATTCATTAAACCTACACCAATCTTAAAGGAAAAGCTGATATTAAGCAATTTCTTCAGTACTCTTTGGCTATAACTCTTTGTCTAATTTAAAAACCTAAAATTAATGCTGGACCGTTTCACTGCTGTGAAGACTAAAATTACTTTTGGATATATTCATTAAGTATTTTCTATATTTAGGTTATAGAGTCTCAATCTTTTTTTTAAATTTATAAACCCTCTTTAAGTATATTTTTGTTCTAATTGTCAAACTAACCACTTATGCCCTAAATAACATCAGTGAAAAAGAATTACTTCAAAAAATTTGTAATTCAGGTGAGCAGTAATTGACCTATGGCCATCTGCTGGAAACCAGACAAGATACGGATTTGGCCTTTCTTTTCACAAAGCAGAAGAACATACTAAATAGCAAATATCATAGACCACGCATCTATCCTATTTTGACATTAATACCAAGGAGTTTATTTTACATCGGTTGCCTTCCATGTTACCTGTCTCGAAATGTTAGGCTATCTAAGCTACCTTTCTTCCAAAGGAGCTCTGAGACCTTCAGGGAAACAAAGTACACTTTAATCTCTTCTCCTCTTCACTATCCACACACTTTCCTGAAATCTGAGATTAGTGCTCAAACTAAGAGAGAAGAGAGTGAAAAAACTCATTACTCTCTTTTCCTAAATCTTTTAAATATAAAATCTGTGTTACATTACTTAGTTAACTTATAACACCCTCACTTTGCAGGACAGGTAAAAGAAAAAAGTAGTAAAAATTTTTGAAATAGAATCATAAACTAAACATTGCCTGGTTCAATCTTCGATTTAAGAGAACTTCTCTATATAATAGTTGTTATGGGGTCAAGACTCTCTAGACACTCACATACAATTATTTAACTTTTTTTCCATGGGAAGCAAATGGTATTGACCAAACATTATTTTTTCCCCCTTAAAGAAGAAGCACATGATTTTATCTGGGTGTACTTTCCCAGAAGATAATTCTTACATATAGCACCAAAATAAAAGAACATGTAATTTTTGCAGACATCCTTTGAAAACCGTCTTTCATTAGAAATAATGTTAGCTTCATTTATGCCTCCTAAGGTGCCAAATATAGTAAGACAGTTGTAATTCTTTATCACCATGGGTCCTGGAAAAACTAGAAATGGCATCAAATTACTTCATTTTTGACCTTGTTATGGTCCCTAGAAAACATACAAATACTCCTCTGCAAGGCAAATACATGCCTATGTGTCTTCTCACAGTCGTCGGAACAATTTAGGTCTTACAGCTAAAGTGGATAATACTTGTAGACTTGTAGGAATCTCATCCTCAAGTAGAGAACTTATAGAAGTGTGAAAAACGCCATTTATTGCTTTGTGGTTTTTGTTTTCTGAGACAGTGTCTTACTCTGTCACTTAGTGCAATGGCACAATCAGAGCTCATGGCAGCCTCAACCTCCCTGGGTCAAGTGATCCTCCCATCTCAGCTTCCCAAGTAGTTGGGATTACAGGCATGTGCCACATGTTCAGGTAATTTTCAAAATTTTTCTGTGGAATTTTTCTATGGTCTCACTATGCTGCCAGGCTGGTCTGGGACTCCTAAACTCAAGCAATCCTTCCAGTTCAGCCTCCCAAAGTACTGTGATTACAGGCATGAGCCACCACACCTGGGTGTTTTGTGCTTATTTGGAAGGAATATAAAGTCAATACAATCTGTTTTCTAATATAAGGAGGAGAGGAGGCAGTCCCACATTTCCAGAAACTAAACCTAAAGTTTTCTCTTTTACAGATAAGGAAACACAAAGCCCATAGTCCCCAGAACTCCTCAAGTCTAGTGATCTATAGTCTCTCAATGACAAAGGAAATATTTTATTTAAAAATTGCCCAAAATATACCAAAAATGTCAATGTATTCTGGAAAAAGCAGGTTTAAGTAAGAAAGCATTTTACATCTGAGAAGTTCTGTGTAACATTTAAGTTTGCTTTATTATAATGTCAGAACAAAATTGGTGATCATTAATCTATCTCATAAGTCTACTTATGTTTGTGATACTCATAGAGATCATAACTACCTTAGATATATTATTAAATCTTTGATTTTTTTGTTTAGATTCTCATTTTGCAACGAAAGTTTGTTTTTGCCTATTATTTCTCCAAAATGATCTCTTCAAAAATTGATTTATAATACATTAAAATAACAGTTAAAATTTTACAGGCTTGGTCTAAAATCAAAATATTATAACAAAAAATGGACAATTCATTTTTGTAAAATAATTGTTCTTATTTAATGTTCAGGACATAATATTCTAAATGTTACTAACTTACAGAGCAAAATAATACTGGAGGAGTTTAGCAAATGCTAGCCCAAAATACGCTGCTTTTGTACGCTGATTATTTCAAACTGAGGGGACCTGGGGAACAGCAAATGAAGGAAGGAGCTTTCTCTACTTCCTTTATCTGTCCAAAAGCAGATCTTCTGAAAGGAACTCAGCTATCATGACTCTCCTTCCCGGGAGTCTCATTAACCTGGTTAAACTTGTATCACAGGAGAGGACACTGGAGGTTGACATCATGCCCAGACAGACTTTGCTGTAGTCTAATACTTATTCTTCTGAGGGCTGATTGATCTTTCCCCCAAATCATTTACACTTCCCTAAGTTCGCCTACATCCCCTGCTTACCCCTCTCTAATGAAGAGATTGTAGGGTGCAGAAAGGGGTTGATCCCTTTTCTTGCCATCATGATGGTCATGGCCAACATCCCTATAACTAAGATTAAAAGGAGAAGAGCATAAAAAATTTATTTGATCATAGCTTTATGTGACAAGGAGCCTTCAGAATGAAGATCCAAATACACAGGGAAAACTATACATTTTTATGTTTAGGTTCAATGAAGTCTAAAGAGCTCTGTAGAAAATTGTGATTGGACAAAAAGAGATATGACCTAACGCTAATACACTGAGAGGGGAAACCCAATAAGGCTTATCTGTTCCTTTTTTTTTTTTTTTTTTTTTTTTTGGTCTCTCTGTGCAGTATTCCTTTTTCCTGGGTATGGGGTAGGAACACTCTGGATTGAGGTTCTTAATTTCTTTATGACCACCTGTTACACAGAATGGTGGCGGGGAGAAGATTAGAGTATTACTTTAGGTTTTATGTCTGGCTTTGAGGAAAGGGGGTTCTGGTTTCTATGGCTTGCCTAGGAGAGAATGAGAGGCAAGAGACAGGGTAGCAAAAAGAGTTCAGAGAGACACTTTGCTTCTGAGGCTGTTTCTTAAGACTTCACTTTGGAATATTATTTTCTGAACCCCAACAAGAGTACATAACCTTCTGGATCTTCCTGGGTTTTGGGGTGTTCACTTTTCTTTTGTGTGATGTCCCCACGTATGTAATAAATTTGTACAGACAGTCCTCAGCATACTATAGTTCAACCGACAATTTCTTGACTTTATGATGGGCTTATCAGGGCTTAAGATGCATTTTCAATGGATGATGAGTTCATCAAGATGTGAACCCATCATAAGGTAAGGAGCATCTGTATACCTTTCTCCTGTTAATCTGCCTACTCTCAATTGCATATCAATTATTGACCCCTCAGAGAATAGTGGAAAAATGTGCCCTCACCTACAATGCTTTACTATCAATTAATGTTACATGAGTAGGAAAAGTGTTTGCCCAAATACGGGTCTGGGAATGATATAAGATCATTACCTTGAGTTATGAATCATAATTTTCTAAATATTTAAACAGCACTTTTGCCAAAGATGCCATGTTTATGTTTTCCTTGTCAATGAAGTCTGTTTCCTTCTTCCTTGACAAGATAAAACAGGAACCACTCCAATTTATGAGTCAGAAGCTAATCATTTTTAAAAGATAGTTTTAGAATATAGCTTTAAGTAGGTTTTCTCTAAAAAATAATGAGTTGCAATCTCTCAGAATCTTAGCCACTACAGTATTCACTTCTGAGAATAGAGAAAAAATGTGAATTTGGTTGGAAACACTCATTGATGTCTTTCATTATTGACAGGGTAATTATTTTGTTCAGCAGTATTTGGAATTTTAATAAAAGGCTTGCAGAACCTCAAAGATTGATGGTTAAAACAGCTAAGAAATTACCCCTACCACTGGAAGATGTAATGTTCCTGGTGCTGAGGTATAATCTGAGTCATTTGACTTTTGTTTTGTTTTGTTTTGTTTTGAGACTGAGTTTTGCTCTTGTTGCCCAGGCTGAAGTGCAATGACACGATCTCAGCCCACCATAAGCTCTGCCTCTTGGGTTCAAGCTATTCTCCTGCCTCAGCCTCCTGGTCATTTGACTCTTGATTTTATAATTGTATTGGTAGAATTGATTCTAACTGATTCATATGAAAGTCCAACATTTTTCAGGGAAATTGCCATTACATGAAATAAATGTGTCAAAGTCACATTATATAAACACAGGACTTAGAAGACACAAGTTGACAGCAATCCATTCAATAAAGGCATGGGGGGTCATTTGACCATGAGAGCAATATGAGTCACTGGTGAGATATGTATTAAGAGATAATTTTCAAATAAAGTTCAAATCATGATTCTTACACAGATATAAAAATGAACATGTGTTGAAGATTTTATTTTACTCATACGATATTAGGAAACCAGGGAGATGTTGTAACAGATTCAAAGGAAAAGTCAAAAAAGCAAAAATTACGTAGAATAAAAAAAGTTTGGATGGGAAATGTTACAAATGGGAATAGAAGTGGTTTTCCATAGGAAGGAGGAAATTAACTAAAATCACTATTAAACAGGAATGAATTTATGTACCTATCAGTTACCTATTTACAAAGAGTTGCAAAATGGCTTAAATACAGTAAATGGAGCTAGACTCTAAGAGCCAGGAGGGCTAACACAAGGAGGATGAATAGTTTTCTATTTAATACAATGTTTTTCTACATATGACTACTAAATAAACAACCATAACCTGAGACTGATCTAATAGAAATAAAGTCCCAAGTTTAAGGGAGACTATAGTCAGCCTGCACTGAATGTAAGTAAAAACACACTAAAATAATATGTGAATTATAAGTATGAATTTTTAAAAACAGTACCATTCATTCTTACCCCAGCCCCAAGACCTCCTCCTCTCTCACCCTTTATTTTTCCCATTTCTGATAAGAACAATAGGGTCTACCCAGTTATTCAAATCCTAAAACTAGGAAGCATCTAGTCCTCTCTTTCAATCATCACCGATCCCAATTGTAACACAAGAAATCTGTCATCGAGTACTGGCAATTGAATAATTTATTCTAATTTGGTCTATTTTCAGTCTTCACTATTCTAACACAAATTTAAATTATGATCTCTCTTTTTCTCTCTCTCTTCTCTCTCTCTCTCGAATAACTCCTCACAAATTCCCAACCTCCACTCTTGCCTCCTTATAATCTATTCTCCATAAAGCAGCCAATGAAATCTATTAAAAATTGTATATTAGATCAAATACTTTCATACTTAAAGCCATTAGACATCACTGGGCTTTAGAATAAAATCTAAATCCCTCACTAGACCCTATAATGTCTGTCTCTGCCTCTGTCTCTGTCTCTGTCTCACACGCTGATACTTCTCATTTAATCCTGTGTTCTACTTAGTCTATGCTTACTGAATTCCCTTGTCTTTTGTATATACTACCCTGGGTCTTCTTACCTTTGCCCTGCTTTTTCCTTTACTTAGCCCCTTTTGGTCCCAGATTTTTGAATGCTTGACTTCTTTTTCATCATTCAAAGGCAATTTCCTCCAGAACTTCTTGCCTCATTCAATACAGTATTACATAGCACTCCAGAACATTCTTGTTTTTTGTTGTTGTTGTTGTTGTTTTGTAAAGTCTCTGAGAAACTTACTGCTTAGTAAAATTTAAAATTGTTTAATTTTTTGGTTATCACCTATCTTCCCTGCCCTCATATGCAAATTACCTAAGATCTGTGATCTTCTATTTCCTGCTCATGGCTGAATATAAGAACACAAAAAAGATTCTAATACTATTGGTCATCAGTCAATATTGGTTGAATTTATTAGTCAATTATTCCATTTTTTTCCTCAAGGAGTTAGATAAACTACATTTTTTTTTTTTTTCTGAGAAGGTAAAATTTATAGGATTTGTGATAAATTCAGACCTACTGAAGGAAGCTTAATTTAAAGAAAAGAGGATTCAGGCCTACAGGTACTGCTAGCTTTAGGGGTAGCTGGGAAGAATAAGTAGATTAGTTTACTTAGATCTTCCAGCATCTGATTCAAGAAAAGTTAGCAGGGACTTATTTTAAAGGGGTCAGATTAAAGTCTACACGAGGAGAGTTCTTTAGGCTAACATGGATAGCAAGAGAAGATATTCCACATGACAAAGAAGCCTGGAATCACTGACTACAGGTTAGGCTAAATAAACATCTCTTGTGTATCTGATGGAGAAGCCTCAGCTTTCCAGTTTGTAATAAGGAAGTAACAGTTTTGTATTCCTTCCCTTAAAAGACAAAAATTAAAATAAATTCGGTCTAAAAATCTTAATTGTCTTTTATCTGCAATTCTGGAATCAGTCGGGCAACACCTCATCCTATAAAACAGAATGAGTGAGCTGAGCAGAGAAGATTAGCTTTATAGGCAGAAAGGGGCTGAAGAAAGCAGCAACTGAGAACAAAAAGCAGATTAGTAATTTCAAAGTCACTTCCCTTGTAAAGGTTAAAGCAGAAGAGACTCCCTTATCATGCTGGCTAAAAACTGACCTGTTTGATAATTTGGTTATTATTTCTTCCTCTCTTGATTTCTTGGAAGGTCAGATAAACAACTTAGTTTCAGCTTGGTAACTTGGAAGTTGAGCACGAGTAATTCCATTTTGGTTTGGTCTGTTGTGCCTAGTCTAAGAGCTTTGTCCAAATCAATGGTCTCCTACAAATTTTATTTAACTCCACTTATATTTTATTTTGTTGTACAGATCCTAGGAGATTATTTACAAGAAGACATTTTGAAAAAAGGAATCTTGTTTCAACATGAGGCATCACTGTCATTAAAACCACTATGTAATCTCAAGATCTCCATTTCATCATTTAAACATTCTGTCTCAAAATACTTCTCTCCTTGCTTTGTAAGGTACAGATGCATGCAAAGAATTTTATTTTGCTGCTTATGGGAGCAATATAGGTTGCATTAGAAATGAGCATGATGGAAGGATTCTGTTCATTTGGTTTAACCCTGCAAGGGGATTCACAAATGTGCAGAAAACCTATAGAGTGTAAATTTGTGCCAGAAAATGTATATGAGCCATTTACAGTATTAAGGTAAGTCTACTTTACAAATATTTACGGAGTGCTCAATTATTTTCAAGTTGTGTCTCCAGCCAAAACTCCATCTAATTTACTAGCATGACTCTCATGTTTACTGAAAAGGCTTCTTCATTCTTTTCCTGCTTAACTGATGGCTTCCCACTAAGCCTAGCCATTACCACTAAGCATATGCTTGTTTAGGCAACATCAAACCTTCCTAGCTCATTTTTCTGATTCTCCCTTGCCATAAATCCATATATTTCTTTGTTTCTATTAATAGTAATACCTGACTCTGTATAAAAATAGTTACTATTGACTGAATGATTGCCAGGTGTCAAGCACTGTGATGAAAGCTCAACATGCATTAATAATGATAGCTCATGTTTGTGACAGGCACCATTGTAAGTGCTTTGCAGACATTAACTCATTTACATCTCAAGAAAACTTTGTGAGGCAGTTACAATCTTCCCCAATTTTCAAATGAGAAAATTGAGGCAGTTAGGGGAAAAAAATAATTTTTCCTCTACATTTTATAGTGTTTAGATGGGATAGATTACTGTAACAAAAGAAAGATTAACAAGAGAAAAAGAAACAGAAATTTAGTAATATATATACTTCATGTAGATAAAAGAGATATCCAAAGAAATGAGTAAATCTCAAGGTAACTTTGAATTCAGGTTTAAATACTGTTGTCCACTGAAATAAAAAAGGGTGTGGGAAGGGCTGGTTATGGAGAGATGATCATAAAACACAGAGTAAACAAAGGTAAAGTTTGTTATGCAGATTTAAGTTGATGCTTTCCCATTGATAAGAGTCTTTGGTGATGCAGAATCATCTGTGTTTTCCTGGTACAGAGAGAGGGAGACATCCTTATAAACGGAGAGTCCTTTTAAAGATATAAGTAGATATAACACTGATCTGCTATAAACAGATAATGTTACAGAACAAAACCGCATTCACAGAACTAGAAAGTACTGAAGCTCAGTTAAAAACTGTTAAAAACCTTAGCACAAGGCCGGGGGCGGTGGCTCAAGCCTGTAATCCCAGCACTTTGGGAGGCCGAGACGGGCGGATCACGAGGTCAGGAGATAGAGACCATCCTGGCTAACCCGGTGAAACCCCGTCTCTACTAAAAAATACAAAAAACTAGCCGGACGAGGTGGCCGGTGCCTGTAGTCCCAGCTACTCGGGAGGCTGAGGCAGGAGAATGGCATAAACCTGGGAGGCAGAGCTTGCAGTGAGCTGAGATCTGGCCACTGCACTCCAGCCTGGGGGACAGAGCAAGACACTGTCTCAAAAAAAAAAAAAACCTTAGCACAATGCTGAAAAGTAGGTATTTTCTTCAAAATAAAGACATTGAGATTAGAGCCCAAAATGCTTAAGTGACTTGCCCTATTTTCATAGTCCAAGACTGGGAGAAAGCAAGGACCTGAAGTAATCCTTTCCAATGTCATGTTCTGGGCTCTTGCACATACCTCATGGGCTTTAAATTGTGCTAGAATTTAAATGAAGGCTAAAGTCAGCAAGTGTTTCCCAACAAACAAATAGTACCAAACAGCAGAGTATTTTAATTCCAACTCATCATTCATTTTAATCACTATATTCTCAGGGGCAAGTATGCAATAAACTGTCTGGGAACAACACACACCAGTTCTATTAAAGTCATTACAGGACTGGAAGGAACTGGAAGCTCCTTCTTACTCTCTGGAAGATAGTTCCCTGCTCCTCTTCTAGTGAATATTAGGATCTAAGCTGAATGTCTTGCCTTGCCTTTGTACTCTTGTTCTGAGATTCGTTCTGTAAAAAAGCTTAGGAAGGTTTCTAGAAATAAGGGTCATGGCCCTCCAGGGTGCCTAAGGAACAGGAAAGTCACCAATTCATTTACTACATTGTTTGTCTTTCCTTTTTCTCAAAGCTAATAAAAATGAACAGTTCTCAGAAATGTGAGAAATGAATATCTAAAATAATTTGAGTCGTATTGAGATGGGGTTGTTCCCTTGATCTTCAATTCATTTGTGGGCAGGAACTAGTGGTTCGTTTCACTCATCCTTTAGTCCGTGGACAGCTAGGTGTTAACAGCTTAGTGAAGGGTCAGGGTGACAGCCTCCAGCACCTGCTCTTTTTGACACCTGAGTTCTTGTTCAGTATCCAGGAAGAATCAGGTCACACAGAAGGGTAGTGTTTGAAAGGAGGTTTTTAATTCAGGAAGTTGTGATCAAATACTTGCTACAAGCATTTCATATTAGTTCATAAGGAGCTACAGCTAAGTGACACATCAATAGAAAAACATTTTTGGTTTGTTCAGTCTAATCTAAGCGCCACCAAACTTCCCACAAAAAACTGCTCTGAAGTTCACTTTTATAAGACTATCAATGAAACTTACAGTATATTTCCAGTTCTCACATTTTCCTTAAAATTTGTCAGACTTAAAAAAGAAAACAGAGAGTGCTCTTATTTATTCAATAATAAGTAAGCAAACAAATAACAGGCTAATTTAGATCTCTTTAGAATTTCTTTTGTGTAAGTAGTATTTGTAACAAATAGTTGTCCATTTCATAATTTCGAGTTATAGCAGCTTTTACTATTCAACTTTGTGATTTTATACTTTAAATACAACACATTTTATATTGTTTCTATTGTACAATTGACTGTTCATTCTTTTTTAATTTCTTAAATTTAGAGTATTGATTTCATCCTAAACATCAAGTAACATTACACAACACTACATAACTACATTTGCATATAATCCCTCCTAATGACTTGGTTGAACTGCTTACTTTAATAAAAACAGGTTTAAAGGCATTAAGAGTGATAAAATGATAAATGCACAAAAGGACACCAATTTAACTGATACTTAACTAGATTATATCTAAGGATGGAAAATAATATTTAAATGCTTTTGTTTCACGGGTTTGTGCTATTTTAACACAGTTTTATCTATGCAAATTTTCTTTCAGAATGGCAATAAGAAAAGAGTGCATATTATCCAAATAAATGAGTAAATCCTAGATAACCACTTTCAAAATAAATTTAAAATATCATGTACAAAAAAAAAAAAAGGAGGTTTTTATTGGGTGACAAAAGTGGCTTTCAGTGGGATGGAGAATTGGAAAGGGGATGGTGCAGGAAGAAAAGCCATCTTTCCCTGAAGTCACACTGTCTGAAGTTAAACACAACTATTCCTAGTCGCCAGTGCTCAGCCACATGTATCCCCAGTGTTCAGCAGCCTATATTCCCAATGCTCAGCAGCTTGTGTCCCCAACCACTTGGATCAGCCACTTGTGTTGCTCTTTTCTTCTTTTTTTTCTGCCAGTTGGTCTGGTTTTTATGGGCACAGGATAGGGGGCAGGATGGGACAAAAACCAATCATTTGGGAGGAAAAATGGGGTCAGCTGATTTCACTGAGAGCCAAGGTTCCAGGATTAAGAGTGGAGTTTAGCCAGGAGCCTAGCCCTTCAGTATCAGGGTCAGTTTTTTTCACATAGGACCAAGGTTCCAGGCTTGAGGGTGGAGTTTAGCCAGGAGCCCAGGCATTGTGTATTAATGTCATCATAAAAAAAATATGATGCAAGACCCATTTGTGTTTTTTCATCAACAAAAAGGTAGTAAATATTGAGGTAATTTTAATTTTTTTGTTCTACAGATATTTTATGATTTCTAATGATAACCCTTTCTAAAAAAAAAAAAAAAAAAAGATTCCCCCCACCACCTTTTAAAAAGATGATTGTTAACATGCCCATGTTGTATACATCACAGCTGATGCTGTACTGGACCATATCTGTGTTAGGGCTCAGAACATGATAATCCAAAATATGACACCTCGGGCAATTGAGAAAGACACAGAAGCAAGAAGTTTCCTGTGACCTTCCCCTGGCTGTCTGGTGTGAAGCACGGTCATAAAGGAATTCCCTGACCTACCTCAGCTGAATGTAGATTATAAGACCCTCATTCCAGGGACTTCCTGCTCCATACCTAGCAGAGAATAAGTGCTGTTCAGAAAGGACAAGAAGAATCTGAACAAACAAGATTTGCTGAGTTCCTCCCAGTTTATTACCATTAAATCATACCCCTTTCTTTGTCCAATCACATTTCTGAATGACTGTCCATGCTTCATTGACCCTAAGCATAAAAATACACAGTTTTCCCAGGGTCTGTGGGTCTTCATTTCTCAAGGGTCCCATGCCATCTAAAACTTTGTTCAATTAATTTGTTATGCTTTTCTCTTGTTAATCAGTCTTGTCTTATAGGGGTGTCACCCATGACACTTGCAATGGGTAAGGAAAAGATAATGATTTTTCTCCCATTCACCTGTTTGGACAAGGCTAAGGAACTTGAATCCAAATATTGGCAAAATTCTATGTTTTGTGGAGACTGACCCCAAAATCAGCTTCACCATTATGCCTTGTTCTGGGAACCTGGAAGGGTGTATTTGAGAGATTAGACAGTTTGAAAAGGAAACAAAACACTCAAAACCTTACTGGGTATAAAGAAAATAATTCATCTCAAACCCTTCACTTCCATTATGGCAAAGATTCTCAACTTTGGTACTACTGACATTTAGAGCCATATAATTCTTTTATTATTATTTTTTAATGTGGAGGTTGTTGTGTGCATTGTAGGATGTTTCGCAGCATTTCTGGACTCTACTCTCTACATGCCAGTAGCACCCATGTCCCTGTGCTGACAATAAAAAATGTTTGAAGACATTGTTAAATGTCTCTGGGGGGCCAAAATCATCCCAAGTTGAAAAATAACAACCTCATGAATCTTAAAGTAGTAGATAAACATACACATAAATCAAAAAAGAAGATTGAACAATCTGTCATTCTAGTAAAACCAGAATAACTTGGTGTTAAAAATCAAGGTTTCTTTCTCTATAAACTGAAATGATTAAGAAACAGGAAGACCAAGAGAACAAGACAAAGAGGGAATATGAATGAGTGATGGATGCTCAGCAGTCCTTAACTCAAGTTCCTCAGTTTTATTAGTCATGTCCTCCCAAATAAAGGAGCTGTTCTAAGAGAAAAGAAGCATGCTCTTCTTTCTCCCACAGAGACAAGATTCCTATTTTATATATAAGATTAAAATACCAGTTAGAGAGAAAATATGTGATGTAGAAAGGGGACAAAGATAATCTAGAAAAGATTAAATGTACAAATGGGCAAGCTGAATAATGAAGACATAGAAAATAAGGGAAAGGAGACAACTTTCATTGGTTGGAATAAGAAATAGGGTGGCTGGTCACAGAGAAACAATGATGGAGAGAGAGAAATGTTTATCTCTAGGCTTAGGCTTACAGTTCCAATCAAAGTTTATATGTCAATAATAACAATAATAAAACAGTTTTTTTCCTTGGATTAATTTTATTCAAATCTTCTTCCTTGCAGTCAAATAGATCAGATGCAAACATTACTACCACTATCACTTGTATTAAGAGAAAATGGACTTGTCAATAGTGTCAACTCAAATATGAACCCATGTCATATTTTTAAAACTCAATTTAAATAGCCCTGATGTATCCCTAGAGATTGTTAAAGCATTGACAGAGAGAATACACAAACATTACCTTTTGCATCCTTCCTGATATCTACCAAGACCTTAAACTTCTACAGGACCAGAAGATAACTGTCTTTTCTCTTTTTCCCCTTTTAGCTATATGTATTTATAGTAAGTTCAGCCAACTGTTTTTTTTTTTTCTGTTATAGTTTTGTGAAATCCGCTTTTCTCAGGAGAGATTGCATCTACTTTCTGCACCTTTGAAAGACTATTATCTTAGATACCTTTCGATTCCACACAGTACTTTGAAAAAAATTTTCTAAATTTTAACTATACTCAAGATTTATAATTGTAAAAATAAAAATACAACAACAACAAAGAGGTGTATCAAGGTTTATATTCTTAGAATAACAACAACTTGTCACCACAGAAAATCCCACTGATATGACAAACTAAACTAAGTTCAATTCCTCTGGTCCCCCCAAAGTTATACAATGTATAGACTGAGTCTCCCTAATCTGATGTTCAGAAGTTTGAAACTTTTTGAATGTCAACATGATGTCACAAATAGAAAATTCCACATCTGACCTCATGCGATGATGGGTTGCAGTCAAATTACAGATGAACAATTCACAGTTTATTCAGTGTCTCTAAGGGAGAGAAGACCATCCCAGGCCCCTTCAGCTGTGATATATCTTTTTCACATGTACCCATATCCCCCCAGGCAAGCACATCTAGAGTGTAATAAAATGCCTTGTGTCCAGACCAGTCTCACCAACAGCAAGCTCTTCACAATGCCTCACAGCTACTGAAATATTATATAAAATGACCTCTAGGTTATATGTATAAAGTGTAAACAAAACGTAAATAAATGTTGTATTTAGACTTGAGTCTCATCCCTAAGATATCTCATTATGTAAACAAATATTCCAAAATCTGAAAAATCTAAAATCCAAGACACGTCTTGCCCCAATCATTCTGGAAAAGGGATGCTCAACCTGTACCATTCTCACTTTAAAGCATTGACAGAGAGAGAGAATACACAAACACTACTTTTTGCATCCTTCCTGTTATCTACCAAGACCTTAAACTTCTACAAGACCAGAAGATAAAATATATATATATATATACACACACACACATATATATACACATTGTTTCATTCACCTTTCATGACTTTACTGCAAGTGTTAGGCATGTTTTTAAAAGAAAATCGCTTCATAGTTTGCCATCACACTCCTTCAACAATGAATCATCTAAAGTGGACATTCCTCATGTTTCAAATCACTACTGTAAATTGGGAGTAAATGAAGCTGGAATTTGAGTCTCAGAATTTTATTTAAAGACTTGTTGAAAGTTAAATATAACCTAATCCATCTCTCATTACAGATGAAACAAATAAATCCCAGGAAACATTGCTCAAGGGCAAATGATAAGTAGTTCTGAGAGTTAAACTTAGATAAATTTAGATCATTTTGCTCTAAAAATGATTCACTCTTCTATGTTTCTATCATTATAACACACTATCTCTATGTCTTTCTGTATTAAGTCATATGTAGCCACCAGCATAATTAAAGAGTATATCAAAATGATTTAATTTTTCTATCTTCAGGCAAGTTCACATCAAACTTCATTAGGCATGTAAACTATCATAAGCAGAAAAGGAGAAGCTAATACTTAGCTCTTACTCTGTGCTAAACATTGGACTAAACATTTTATATGTAACTATCTCATTTAATTACCAAAATAATGCAACTTATGAGTCAGAGTTGAATGCTGTCTTGTTTAGGGTTCATCTGTAGAGACTAATTTTTTTCTTCTGTTATAAACACCTAAATAAGAAAAGCTTATTATCATACAAAAGTAAAGGAATAGACTCCATACCCAGGCTGGGGCCACACCTGGGCTGCCCAGGTAACTTCTGTGTCTGGTGTGGGAAGGAAATTGCTCGGCCATTGATCCACCTCTGCCAGGATCTCTGTGAGTAAAATGGAACTCCAAATTGCAAATCTGAGACTCCAAGGAATACATGTGATCTGCAAAACTAAAATCACATCCAGAACTGTAGCTGCAAGTGAGCCACGAAATGCACTGTAGAGGCTGCGAAGGCTCAAAAGTAACAAAGGCATGCATGGAATCATCAGAAAGAGCGTTACAAAGCCAATACAAATGACCCTCCACAATTATTACCTCATTTAAATCAAGAAATTGTGGGAAAGAATGTTCAAGTGACCAGAATTAAGTCACATAGCTTGTGTGAGGTGAAATGGTTATTCAAATGTAGATTTATATGACTCAAATATCCAGTCTTTTCTCTACAACAAAATGTTTCTCTTGATTCCTTTGATTGGCCCATGCAAACCACAGAAATTTTTCTGATTTCTTTACCTACCATCTTCCAGACCTAAATTCCAGCTTTTTCTGCCTTAGCTCCTTGAAATACATTGTGCAAATGTTCATTCATAGTTCATTCTATGCATCAACTATTCACCAGAAAACTGTGCCCTCATCCTGATTATAAGGCATGAGATAACACACGATACTATCATTTTATCATTGTGGTAATTAAATGAATTAGTCACATGAAAAATGCTTAGTCCAATGCTTGGCACAGAGTAGGAGCAATCTCAAAGCAGCACACAAATATGAGTTTGTAAGAAAGGTTATGTTCAAATACCATTAAAGAATCAATGGCCAATTTAAGATACTTGAAATATCTGGACTATTTAATAGGCATATACTTCTTTTTGGGAAAAAATCTGAAAAAAATTAATCATGTAATAAAAACAAACTATTTAAGACAATGTTTCTAGTTATCATATGCTCCATTTAAGAAAGTAAGACCTATGTGTTTTAAAATTCAATGTTTGTATATTAAAGAATGTTTTTCCTCTCTGGGCCATAGCAGACTGATGATATTTGGAAAATACAGTAAAAATACTATGAAAATATCACGTTGCTACAAAAATTCCTAATGCTGTCCCTTGGTTTGTATTCTTATTAGTCACAGGTAACAGACAGCTTTCAGACCAACAGCTCTCTACAAATCAAATTTTGACTAGAACTGTTTTAAAATATGCTGTTAGTCATTTCTCTAAATTTTATAAATTTTTTAAAACTGCAAATATTTTTTTTATTTTTCTTCCTTTTGGAGTAAAACTTTAAAAGCATATAATAGTATTACTTTAAAGTAAAACAATAAAAGCTAATCTGAAGACAATATTAGATTGAAATTCAGGGTAGGAGGAAAAGGGTTCCCTAAAATAAAATTGTAATTTGGGAAAAGTAAGATGTTTCTCTTCTGAGTTAATGCCATGTTAATAAAATAAAAGTGTAACTTCTGGCAAAAACTTGAAATTACATTCATTTATTTCATTCATTATTTTTTGCTTTTACTAAAATGAATTTAGTCAGAAATTAGGTTCTGGATACCTGCCATCAACAATAAAATGAACAGTAATTAAACTTGTTACTAGTGTATTTTAAGAGTGTGCTAACGTTACTCATTAAACACCGGATGAATTGGTTTTTAGCCCAGTTTCAATGGCGGTTGCATTTTATTATGCAGATGTTGCCTGGTGTGTTGGCAAATGACATATGCTGTCTTCCTAGAATACTCATGGAAATGAAGTGTGTGTACTCAGAGGCAAACAGGGTGACCAAAATCTGGCACTTGATGAAATCAACAAAGAGCCTATTTGTCAAGGGTGACTTTATGTTTACATAATTGATTCTCACCTCCATAAGGATGATGAGGTGTTTTACTATCAGTGATTTTACACTTGGAAGAGGTGATTAAACACCTCTGGTTTGCTGCTCCCATTAAGGAAGAATATTTTTACATTCATTCTTGTAACAAAGCTGAAGTTTGTACTACATTTGGGAGTCTCTGGCAAGGAGATGATGTTTCATTTGCTGCTCTACCCCGGATTTGGAATTTTTAGTTAAAATAAACATAGTTCACTTTTTTGAATGACTTCTCGGTTACCACTTAGGGTATTTGTTCTGCTTTATTCTCAGGGAAGCTCACACTGTTTTTGCCTCCAGAACTTTTTATGACTTAACCTTGAATAAAGATTAGACAAAAACCTTTTGTACCTCCTCCAAAGAATGGCTATAAGACGAGGACAGGCCTTGGAGCTCAAATTATTAAGTACTAAACTCTCTTGGATGATTAAGGTTTATATCTCAGTATGACAGGGACAAAGCTGATAAAAGGACCTGATTTCTCTGGGTAAGCTCTGTGAATGTAGTTTTAGAGTATACAAGAATTATCAATGATTTTGCTTTCAGGTGATAAAACTAAATCCAAGTCTGATTCTTAAAAACCTATTGGGCTGATGGAAGATTACAACGTTTGTCATTACTGGATGTATTGTGTTCCAGAGTTCCTTCCTAATTTAGGACAATTACAGAGAAAGGGCTCCATAGTGTAATCTGGTGTGACTACCATTGACATACTCATTATACAAGCCAATCATGGAAGAGCTATTTGCTTTTATGCTATGAAGCCTAAAGACTGAGCCTGAAAGCCTTTAAAAGTCTACCTACAAGGCCTGGTGCGGTGGCTCATGCCTATAATCCCAGCACTTCAGGAGGCCGAAGCAGGCGGACCATGAGGTCAAGAGATTGAGACCAGCCTGGCCAATATGGTGAAACTCCGTCTCTACTAATAATACAAAAATTAGCTGGGCGTGGTGACGTGCGCCTGTAGTCCCAGCTCCTTGGGAGAATTGCTTGAACCCAGGAGGCAGAGGTTGCAGTGAGCCACTCTACTCCAGCCTGGCAACAGAGCAAGACTCTGTCTCAAAAAAAAAAAAAAAAAAAAAAAAAAAAAAAAGGCTACCTCCAAACAACTCATTCGCTCCAAAATCCTTTCACCTCTTCAATGTGTACCTTCCTAAATATCAGTGCTCAACTTGGCCTTGTTGGGGTCAAAGAAAGACTTCCCTTTCACCTCTGAAGGTTTATCTAAAATCACTGACAAAAAGCAGATTCATAGGAGAAAAGATATAGAAAATTTGTGAATGTGTACATGGGAGCCTTCAGAATGAAGACCCAAAGATACAAGAATAATTGTTCTTTTTTTTTTTTTTTTAAGCTTAAGTTTAACAAGTATGGCCAGCTGTGTAGAAATATGATTGGACAAAAAGGATATAATCTAATTCTAATAGACTAAATGTCTATTAGAGGCCTGTCTGTCTGGATTCTTCTTGGCCTCTCTGAGCATGCATTTCTTCCTTCTGTGTGTGGGGCCAGACTCTGTCTGGACTGGGGAATCTTACACCCTACAACGTAGGTCAGATAATTTCTTTATCGCCAGTTTTTTTGCACAGAAAGTTACTACACAGAAATAGTGTAGTAATTTTTAGGTTTTATGGTTGGCTTTGGGGAAAGGTGTTTCTGGTTTCTGTGACCCACCTTGGGGAAGAGGGATTCTAGTTTCTATGGCCAGCCTAGGAGGAGAATGGGACTAAGAGACAGGAGGGCAGGAGAGGTTCAGAGAAAAACTTTGGCTTCTAAGGCTTTCATGTTGGGGATATTGCTTTCTGAATCTCAACAGTATCATCTTTTCAGAATATTCAGTCTTTAAAAAACAAAATCAGGAGGGGAAAATACCTTACAGAAAACTCCTGCAGTTGGCATTGAAATACAAAGTTGCCCTGAGGCAAAAGAGAAGAAGAGGTGCCGCTATACTTTTGTGAAATGTTGTAAGGGAGAATTTAGAAATGGGGACAAGAAAGAAAGAAGAGATATTTCTCTAAGTTATTTTTTAAACATGTGTGCATGAGTTATATATATTGTGATTTCTAAGGAGACCACTAACTTACATGACACCTTCTTGTAAGTTTAATGGAAAAGTTTACCTTTGAATAGAGAAGTTACCAAAAGGGGCAACTTCTGGGTTGAAAAATAATAAAAGGTGTTCCTTTCTTATGGATGACACAACCCCATCCAAAAGCTTATGCATCGGTGATCAAAAGGGGGATGGATTTCATCTCCCAGTTGTGCTTGCTTCTCTAAACCTTCAACGTTCCCTTTTTAGTTTTAGTAGTAATTATCTTCATCAATTACATAATTATCATCATCATCATCACATTACCGTTATCATCACCATCATCCTCATCATCGATGATATCTGAGTACTTACTATGTGTCAGGTGCTGTCATAAGTGCTACACCTGAATCATTTTTACCAAACTCTCAAGATGAGTTCCCAGTGAGAATTAATTGAGATATTACTAATCTGTTCCAGGCAGCATTCTAAGCTTATTTAAATTATAATGATCTCATTTAGTCTCCCAACTCTACCAGGTAGGTACTGTTATTATAACTAGATGAAGAAACGAGGCATAGAAAGATTAAATCAGGTGATAAAATTTGTCAGCAGACCTATATATTAAAAATGTGCCATCTCAAACACTCAGGAACTACTATCGGGTAAAGAGGACATCAATGTTTTGAGATAACTATTTTAAAGTTATTCTATACAAAGCTAGATGAATGTCCAAAGTAGACAATCCATCTGTGCAAAAAGATAATTTATCCCAGAGCAGTGAACAAATACCACTCTTAACATAAGAGATATTTTAACAGTTTTTTTCTAATAGCCATTAAAACTGACTCATCATATCCACGGTTCCACCAGATTTAGTTATATAAAGTTATTCTTATAAAAACATTTAGAAGACAATGAGGCAATTGCAGTGAATGATGTAATATTAGAAGTTACATGTGGATTTGTCAAAAACTATAATGGTGCCACACTCTCCGTGAAGCTCAGTAAATCTTGCTCTTGGTGTTGATAGGCAGAACTCTTGGATATGTGAAAATATGATGAAAGATAAAAGACACATGACGGTCTTTAAAGGAGGCCAGGATTCAGAGAGAACACTACACATTAACTTGATTTTCAAGGAAAAGGAAGTCACTTTGGTCAAAACAAAGTTGGAGAATCATAAAAGCAAGTTGCAATTAACATTGGGGGTCGTATTGCCTCACTTTCACCCTAACAAAGTGAGTTTTAAGGGTGGAGATATCGGCAGGGGCCAGACTGTGAGAGGCTTTGAATGTAAATTTTATACTTGTACATTTACAAAGACTCACTGTAAATGTCATTTTTTTGTTTCAGTGTTACATATAAAAAGGATACATGTTCCTTCTGAAAATTTCAATCAATAACTAAATGCACAAAAAATTAAAAAATCTTTTTCTATCTACTTCTGAGATATAATTCTTTTAAATATAGGGGCACAGACTTCCAGACTTTTTCTGTACATACACAGGCACATACGTATACCTACTTTTATTTTTGACAAAATGGTGAATCTACTCTAAAATCCTTCTACAGCTTGCTTTTTTATGTAACAACCCATCTTGGGCACTTTTCTATGTTAAGAAAGAAAAAAAAAAAAAGAAAATGCCCTATTGTCAAATGGTAAAGGAGAGTGAGAAAGGCAGGTATATGACAAGGACCAAGACCTTATAAACGCACCAGGACTCTTCGAGAATCTGATATGCAGGGGCAATAATTGCTGTATTGAGGGGAAAGACTGTCATTCCAAGGCAACAGGTTTTAGTTACCTAAGATATCAAGATGCCATGGAATCTTCTTTTAACGTGATTTGAAACACTAGGTTTCAGGGAGGCAGACAAAGGAGCCCTTACCAATAGAACTAGCATTCTTTAAAGTCTTCTTTCAAATTGAGCACATTGAGATGAGCTGAAAGGAAACCATTTCATTGATCTACGGGTATCAGTAATTCACAGGTCAAGATCAAAAGCAATCTGCCGTTTGTCAAAGATCAGATGGCTGTAGAAATGGGGAAAGGATTCCCTATTTAATAAATGGTGCTGGGAAAATTGGCTAGCCATAAGTAGAAAGCTGAAACTGGATCCTTTCCTTACTCCTTATACGAAAATTAATTCAAGATGGATTAGAGACTTAAATGTTAGACCTAATACCATAAAAATCCTAGAGGAAAACCTAGGTAGTACCATTCAGGACATAGGCATGGGCAAAGACTTCATGTCTAAAACACCAAAAGCAACGGCAGCAAAAGCTAAAATTGACAAATGGGATCTAATTAAACTAAAGAGCTTCTGCACAGCAAAAGAAACTACCATCAGAGTGAACAGGCAACCTACAGAATGGGAGAAAATTTTTGCAATCTACTCATCTGACAAAGGGCTAATATCCAGAACCTACAAAGAACTCCAACAAATTTACAAGAAAAAAACAAACAACCCCATCAAAAAGTGGGCAAAGGATATGAACAGACATTTCTCAAAAGAGGACATTCATACAGCCAACAGACATATGAAAAAATGCTCATCATCACTGGCCATCAGAGAAATGCAAATCAAAACCACAATGAGATACCATCTCACACCAGTTAGAATGGCGATCATTAAAAAGTCAGGAAACAACAGGTGCTGGAGAGGATGTGGAGAAATAGGAACACTTTTACACTGTTGGTGGGACTGTAAACTAGTTCAACCATTATGGAAAACAGTATGGCGATTCCTCAAGGATCTAGAACTAGATGTACCATATGACCCAGCCATCCCATTACTGGGGATATACCCAAAGGATTATAAATTATGCTGCTATAAAGACACAGGCACACGTATGTTTATTGCAGCACTATTCACAATAGCAAAGACTTGGAATCAACCCAAATGTCCATCAGTGACAGATTGGATTAAGAAAATGTGGCACATATACACCATGGAATACTATGCAGCCATAAAAAAGGATGAGTTTGCGTCCTTTGTAGGGACATGGATGCAGCTGGAAACCATCATTCTTAGCAAACTATCACAAGAACAGAAAACCAAACACCGCATGTTCTCACTCATAGGTGGGAACTGAACAACGAGATCACTTGGACTCAGGAAGGGGAACATCACACACCGGGGCCTATCATGGGGAGGGGGGAGGGGGGAGGGATTGCATGGGGAGTTATACCTGATGTAAATGACGAGTTGATGGGTGCAGCAGACTAACATGGCACAAGTATACATATGTAACAAACCTGCATGTTATGCACATGTACCCTACAACTTAAAGTATAATAATAATAAATAAATTTAAAAAAAAAAAAAAAAAAAAAAAAAAAAAAAAAAAAGCAATCTGCCCACGCTGATCTGTAAATCAAAGCTGTAACACACAGCATTCTATTGCTCTCCATCAGCATGTTTATACATTGCCATGCAATTGTTATTCTGTGCTTTCAATAATCAAATCACTGATGTGGGATTTGGTTGCAGCTTCTAAGAACAAAAGTTCATGTGTGGTTCTAAATTACTTAATGCAATTTTAAAATGCAAAATGTTCATTTTTCTTCCTCCAAAAAATGAAAAGCCTCAAACCAAATATACAATATCTTGTTGAGAACTAAATGGAGGATATTAAGATTACAAACTAATGATTAAAAATACAAAAGCAGATAGTCTGTTCGTAGTTATAAAAGGAGTGATGAGGAGATAGGGTACAGAGTGCTTCAGAATTTACAGCTCATCACCATTTGTCGGAAACAAGAAATCAACAGGATGTATGACCCTGATGAAGATGGGAAACATTTTTGAGCCATTATCTTCACCCACTCTCACAAATGAATGGGAAACAAGCAAATAAGTGTGGGTTTGTGTGTTTTCCAATGACTTACCGGTTTAATAAAACAGAGAAATAACCCATTTATCCTTTCTATGGGTCCCAAAATAAGGATGTTCATAGATGAAATTGTAGCACATAAAACATCAACTATTCATTCACTATTTTAATTTATTTTAATTGCATGTTTCTAATAGCACATTTGTTTTATCATTTTTCATACTGCCATTCCTTTTAGTTGTACTTTCTCGCTAGCAGAATTCACTATGGAAATATATTAACTATTTTTCAATTACTTCCCATTTTATTGTGTGAAAAATCTCCATGGGTGTTTTTGGAGTAGAAATTGTTTTAAACACAGCAGGTCTCATCATATCCAATTACTCTTCCTTATCTCCCACTACCTCTTAAGTCAGGAAATTACTAGCAATGAAGTGATAAGCACTGCACCCACAAAGGTTCTCCCCCAAACTGCTGTTAAATTACCCAGTGGAGCAGATCATATGGTGCGTGTATTCATATTTTTTGGAGAGAAGTGTTAAAATATTCTCAGAACAGAAGAAGTGGGTTTGTATTTTCTAGAATAATTATCCATGTGAATTAGAATAGTCTACCCATTAAAGACAATTTTAGTGTAATGAAATTAAAGTTTATGACCTTTCAAGCATGTTTGAGGTACCATAGGACGATGTTGATTGTTGGTGGTCAAGTTAAAAAACCAACTAAGAATTGTCATTTTCTGTCTTTAGAGATTTCTAAGACAAATAATTCCTTTGTCATGTTTTCAGTTTCTACCACATGCCAGGAGCTCTGCTAGGAGTTGAAAATGCGGCAGAAACACACGAGAAAATTTTTCTGCTCTCTTGGAACTTACCAGTAAACACAAAACATTAAACAAACCCTGCCCCTGCTGTCCACCCATTTCCTCTTTATTCTATGAAAAGGCCAATATATATAAAAAGTCTACAGGGCACTCAAAAAACTCTCTACTCTATAGTAGCAATTAGACCCAACCAGAAATGTGAACCCAGGGAAGGCATTTAAAAATAATTTACTTAGAGACCTTCACTTATGGACAAATGGAGCAGATATATTTTCCTTATTTCTCTTACTAACTACAACTAAAAACCCTGGATAATATATGTAAAACAAAAATAAGAAGACTCTGAAAGGCAGACCAACTGGTGACATAGGGACGTGGGAAAAGCTATAGTAGTGACTTTCCTGGTGCCAGAGAAGGCAACAACTCAAAAATACAACAGGTACAGACAAAACAAAACAATATCCATCAGAAGCCTGTCGATCTTGTCAAAGGACCAATAAAAAAGAAGACAGGAAACTTTTAGACAATAAATGTTTTATTTCAGCCAACATCACAGAAAGAACAATGACTCTGTCCACACCCACATTATCAAGGGATAAGTAGAGAGCTGGATTGCACCTTCAGGAGGCTCTTAGGTACCCCAACACCCCTGAAAGGGTGGTTTCAGAGAAGGTCAAGTAGGGTGTCTGGTCAGTAAACAGCATCTGCCTCATGAGGTCAGTGCAGAACAAACAGGGAGTCTGGATCTTTATGCACTCTCCCCGCACTGTGGTAGTATCAGAAAAGCACTAGAGAAGAGTGCAGGCTTTCGCGGTCACCTAGCAGTAACAAGCTGACCTCCACCACAAGGTCAGTGGAGACCATAAGGCACCCCAACTCTAATCTCCACTCAGCAGTGAGGAGGAGCACCCTTCTCAGGTGTCAACAGAGGTTGAGTGGGAAACCTTGACTTGTTCTTCTATAGGACAGTAATGAAACGGTGCCCTTTCTCCTTTTCCCCAGTGGGGCAGTGTCAAAAAGAAAGAAAGAAAAAGAAAACACAGTTAAAGCTGAAGGTATACATAAAATCCAGAAACTCATAATATAATACAACAATATCCAGACTAAAAAATCACTTATTACAGCAAGAAAAATATCTAAAATTAATTTTAAAAGACAATTGATAGATGCAAACACCAAGGTGACAGAGATGACAGAAGTATCTGGCAGAGATTTAAAGCAACCATGACAAAAATGCTTCAATAAACATACACAAACACACCTGAAACTACTGAATAAATAGCAAGTCTCAGCAAAGAAACAGAAAATCTATGCAAAGAAAAACCTGATATTAAGAAGAGCCAGAGGCCAGGCACAGTGGCTCATTCCTGTAATCCCAGAACTTTGGGATGCCAAGATGGGTGGATCACGAGTTCAGGAGATTCAAGACAATCCTGGCTAACAAGGTGAAACCCCATGTCTACTAAAAAATACAAAAAATTAGCCAGAAGTGGTGGCACACACCTGTAGTGCCAGCTACTTGGGAGGCTGAGGCAGAAGAATCACTTGAACCTGGGCGGTGGAAATTGCAGTTTTACCGAGATTGCACCACTACACTCCAGCCTGGATGACAGAATGAGTCTCTGTCCACTCTGTCCCCTCAAAAAAAAAAAAAAAAAAAAAAAGAAGAACCAGATGGAAATATTAGAACTGAGAAATACAATAATTGAAAAAAAAATCTCAGTAGATGAGCTCAATAGCAGAATGGAAGGGACAGAGGAAAGAATTAGCCACTCTCACTTCTGACACCAAATAATAGTTCTGGGGTCCCCAGGACTACCTTTACATTTAATAATTTGCTGAAAAACTCACCAACCCTACTGACAGTTGTTATATTCATGGTTGTGGTTTACCACAGTGAAAAGGATATAGATTAAAATCAGCCAACAGGAGAGATGCAAGAGGTAGAGCCTAGGAGGGTTCCAAACCTGTGGTTTGCAGTTGTCCTCTCCTAATGCAGTAATGGAAAGTGTTAACTCCTCCCACAGATAAATTATGGCAATATATATGAAGCATTACTATCCAGGAAAACTCACCTAAGCCTTAGTTTCTAGCATTTTTATTAGGTCACATAAACCTGGATGGCTGCTAACATAGCTAATCTTAGACTTCAAGAGAGTCAAGCTGATATCTTGTGGCCCCAAACCCCCACTCTAAATCACTTTATTAGACTATCTGTTGTGGCCCAAAGTCCTCACTCTAGATTACATTGTTATACAATTTGGTGTGACAATTTGGTAAGGACCCCAGATAAGATACTCTTATCAGGCATGACATTCCTAGAGTTCATCTCCCAAAATCCTAGATCATAGACCAGATCTCTCTTTGGGCAAGGTTAATTTTTTTGCTATACAAATAGTTACAGAAACCACTGAAATACTAAGGAAACAGAAATAGCAGGAAACAGAAAACAGAGAAATTATATTTAAAAAAAGCATAATAGGCCAGGCATGGTGGCACATGCCTGTAATCCCAGCACTTTGGGAGGCCAAAGCAGGTGGATCAACTGAGGTCAGTAGTTCAAGACCGGTCTGATCAACATGGCGAAACCCCGTCACTACTAAAAATACAAAATTAGCCAGGCATGGTGGTGTGGGCCTATAGTCCCAGCTACTCGGGAGGCTGAGGCAGAAGAACTGCTTGAACCTGGGAGGTGGAGGTTGCAGTGAGCTGAGATCGCACCACTGCACTCCAGCCTAGGTGACAGAGTGAGACGCTGTCTAAATAAATAAATAAATAAATAATAAAGAGAACAAAAATAAATGATGAAATTTATCTCTAACATATAAATAACTATATTAAATAAAAATGATTTAAATATAACAATTAAAAAATAGTTTTGGGAACACTATAACACTAAATGCATATGCTATAAAAGAGAGAAAATTTTATATTAATAGTTTAATCACCTCAGAAACCTAGAATAATCAAAGTAAACAGAAGGAAGGACATGAGAAAGCTCAACATAGAATTTAATTCAATTTTAAACAGAAAAACAATAGAGGATTCAATAGAACAAAGAGCTGTTTTTTGAAAAGATTAATAAAATTAACAAATTTCTAACATTTCTAACAAAAAAAGATTAAAAAGTCGCATATGAAAATCAGTAACAAAAAAGAGATAATCACTGTGGAACACAGAGTTTGGACAGAGAACTAATAAACAACTTTACTTGCATAAATTTGACAACTCAGATGAAAAGGACCATTTTCTCAAAAGACACAAACTACTATAACTTACTCAATATAAAGTAGAAAATTTGAATACTCATACAAATATTAAGGGAATTAAAGCATAATTAACACCAATTATTTACAATCTCTTCCAGAAAATACAAGAAGGAGACATTTCCCAAGCTATTTCATAAAGCTCAAACTACTCTGAGAGCAAAATGAGACAAAAGGTACAAAATAAACTAACGAATAAACTACAGACCAATATATTTTGTGAACTGCAGTGCAAAAGCCTACAACCCAGAAACAGATTTATTCAAATATGCCCAACTAATATTTGGTGAAGGTGTAAAAACAATTAAATACAGGAAAGATAGCTTTTACAACAAATGGTGCAGGTTCACTTGGATATCCACAGATAATCAATCAATCAATTAATAAAATAATTTCTAAGTCTCATACCTTATGCCAAAAGGAAAACAAAATGACATTATGTTAAGTGAAATAAGCCAATCTTTTGTATTAAAAGACAAGTACTGTATAATTCCAGAAATATGAGGTATCTAAAGTTGACAAAATTCTAGAAAGTAGAATGACAGTTACCAGGAGCTGGGCAGAGGGACAGAAAAGGAGTTGTTTAATGGGTATAGAATTTCTGATTTTCAAGAAGAAAAAGTTCCAAAGATGTGTTTCACAATAATGTAAATATGCTCAACAATGTTGCACTACACACTTAAAAATGGTTAAGATGGCAAATTTTATGTTGCCTTATTTATCGCAATAAATTTGAATGCAAATCAAAATATATCACAAACTTAAATGTAAAACACAAAACTATAAAACATTTAGGACAAAATACAGAAGAAATTTTTCATGATACAGAGCTAGGCAAAGAGTTCTTGGACTTAACATCAAAAGCATGACCCTTAAAGGAAAAAACTGACAAACTGGACCTCATCAAATTTAAAATACTTTGCACAGTAAGAATCCCTTTCAGAGATAAAAAGTCAAGTTGCAGAATGGGAGACAATATTCAAGAGCCATGTATTCAACAAAGGACTGATACTTAGGATATGCAAAGAACCTAATAGTAAAACAATAACAATAACAATAGTGACTATACCAAATGCTAGTGAGGATGCAGGGAAACTGGATCTCTCACACATTGCTGGTAAGAATGTAAAAAGGAATGGTCACTCTCGAAAGTTGGAGAGTTTATTTAAAAAGTGCATATGCATCTACCATATGACTCAGCAATTGCATTTCTAAGCATTTAGCTCAGAGAAATAAAGACTTATGTTCACACAAATATCTGTATATGAAGAGTTATAGCGGTTTTTTCTCATAATAGTAAAAAACTGGAAACAGCCCAGATGTCCTTCAATATGCAAACAGTTAAACAAACTATGGTACATCCATGCTGTGGAATACTACTCAGTCATATGAATTCTGCTGAGTAAATATGTCAATCCTAAAAGGTTACATATTGTATGTTTCCATTTCAATAACATTCTTGAAATGACCAAATTATATAAATAGGGAACAGATGAGTGACTCTCAGGATTTAAAGAGAGTGTGCAGATGGAAGCAAAGGGGATGGGGCTATGAGAAGGCAACATGAGAGGTCCTTGTGGTGATGGAAATGCCTCATTGGATTGTGTTAATGTCAATATCCTGCTGTTACATTTACTATTATTTGGAAGATGTTACCATTGGGGAAAACTGGGTAAAAGGTACATGTGATCTCTTTGTATTATTTCATGCTATTGCATGTTAATCTACAGTAATCTCAAAATAAAAAGTTTAAGTACAAAAATAAGCAACTTACATGCAGAAGTCTTATTTTTAAACATGAAGGAAGTGAGGCAAGAGTCACTCATGGATGCTAAATGTACTGGAAAATTTTAAGGAGAAGCAGGATATCTTTATGGTTCTCAGAGTATGTTCTCACAGATTATTAATTGCAAGGTAGGGAAAAAAGCACATATTGGAGAAATCAGGAAACACTTTCTTGACTGGAGGATCAAAATTATTATCAACACTGTCTTGGATGGATGCTATGTGGCTCTAGATGTGATGGATGTGATTCGCTGAGAAGGACTCAGTATCCCTATGTATTATCCCAGCAAATAATGCGAAAATTGAATCTAGTCATGAGGAAACACTAGTCAAGCAAAAAAACAAGAAATTCTACATTACGAGTATGGCTGGTACTGTTAAAAACTGTTATTAAAAAACAAAGGCCATGGAATTGTTTCAGGCAAAGGGAATCTAAAGAGACATGGCAAAATCCTCTAATACCTAAATCCCATCCAGCTCCTATAGGAGTAGGGTGGCATGATTCTATAAAAGGCATTATTGTGTAACTGAAGAAAATAAAATATGGCTATAGATTAGATCAAATGAGTATATTTATGTAAATCTGTAAAGTTTATTAGTGTACTATGATGTGATAATGTAAGAGAATATCTGTATTCTTAGGAAATGCATGTTGAGCCACAACTACATATCTGACTTAGCCTGAAATAGTTCAAAAAATTAGCTACATATATATGTGTGTGTGTGTGTGTGTGTGTATGTGTGTGTGTGTGTATTAGAGAGAGAGAGGAGAGGGAGAGGAGAATGAGAAGGAGAGAGAGAACAGAAGATAAAGCAATGTACTAAAATGTTAACAAAGGTAAAATCTGGATAACTGTATATGATTTTTGTTCATACTATTTTTCTTATTTGGCAAATTTTGCAAATTTGAAACTATTTTGAATTAAGAAAAAGTCTAAAACTGAAGACAAAATACTGCTCATGTTCAATCCTGTTTCAAGGTGAAACAACAAAACATTTCTGTATGAGTGAGGCTTCATTCAACTTCAGGTGACAGTAAAAGCTCAAATGAGCTTATACAATAAATAGAAATGATGGAAAACAGGAGCAGTTTCAGGCACTTTTGGATTGAGGGATTTCAAAATTCTATGTGTCACAGAACTTCATCTTGGATTAAGTACCCAGGATTAATCACTATGGGCAGTGTGGTGTGGTGCTCTATTTGCCCGGGTTTGAATCACATGGCTACCTATGACGGCATCTGGGGAAAGGGAGGCAGAGTTGTGGGTGTTGATCACACAAAAACCACATGATTAAGAGATGGAAGAGTTGTTCCCAAAAGAAAATAAGGAGTTCTGTTATTATGTAAGAAAAGGCAAACAATAAAACCTCAAAAACACCATGACCAAAATTCAAAGAACTTTGGATCAAACTCCATGATCCCCTACCTCTTAACACTTTTCCTTATAGCAGCATCTTTTGTCGAGCCTGAGGAAGAGCCTTTGTATTACAAGGCTGCCCACAGCAAGAGCTCAAGGTATACTTACATGTTCCATAAAGACCCTCTCTGAGAACACAGTAGCCTGGGGTCTGCAGGGGTTGGCACTGCAGGAGTTGAGAAGTAGGCAGAACATTAACTCCACAGGCAGAAGTAATTGAACAGTTCTTCCTAGTGAAATTCATGACATTCATGAATCCACAAGCAGTCTGAGATTTTCCCTTTTAAATTGGCAATCTATAAAACCTAAGCTTCTGGATGAGACCTGCAGGTAGTTTGTTACAATTGAAAGTTGTATTGATTTTAACATCTACCTGTGTTACATTTATCACACAATAAATGTACAATATATTAATATTTAATGACCATTCAAAATATGTTGAAATTATCAAATATTTATGGATAAATATTCATAGACAACAAGAACAATAGAACACATAACTAGGTAACATTATTTTCGAGGAGATGGCAATGTAATCATCTTACATAGGACTTCTGGTTAATTTATTTATTTTTCATCCCAATAGTGCAAGATTTAAACTGCTGTAAATTTTGTGGGGGTTTTTTTTCTGAACTTAATGTGAATATAATACCACTGTTGGAAAAAAATGATACAAAAAAATAATTATACATAGTTTTTTTTTTTTTTGCAGAAGTCCAAAGACTTGGTTCTAAATTGCATAGTCAAATAATTTTTTAAAGGAAGAACCACCAACTCTAACCAGCAATGCAATAATGTGTTTCTTTTTTCCACAAAATAGCACAAAAAAAACCAAAACCTGCAATCAAACATCAGAGTCATACGATGATAGATACTGGCTTTATAAACATAATTGTCATAATACAAGATAATTTTTAGGCCACTACACATCTAGAATAAGAGAAACAAAACTATTTTCATCTGTAACTGAATTATCTTTTTGCCCCAAGTATTTCAGATAAAAACTCTCCAAAACAGCAGGTTATATGTCATAAATACGTAACTAGAAATAAAAATAAAAATAAAATAAAATAAACAAAGTAAAAACTTACTGGTTTAAAAAGAGAGCAAATTCTCCTGTCTCACAAACGGAGCCACAGTTTTTTTCTTTACCTGTAACCACATTATTAAAGTATACATGTCTGCCTTCATTTATCCACATTCGCAAATCCCTGGCACAGTAATTGGGAGGATTTGTGAAACAGAGAATTTGGCAAAAATAAAAACTCCTTGCTAATTTTTTAGTTGATTCCCATATCCTGTATCCTGACACACATTTTACCTGCAATATCTTTCTACATCTCTGCAAAGACTACTGAAAGATGCTCACCAGTCACTTCTCAGAATGGTGATAAAGGCGAAAAGAGAAGGGTAGAAAAATGTCTGAGAGCTGTGAGTTGGTACAGATAGAATGGTGACTCACTTATAAAGTGACTGAATAATTTTAATTCATTAAGTATTTATTTTATGAGATTTATCACTTACATGCTATGCTCAAATCTTCTTCTAGCTAAACAGCCTATTTGCTCAGGCAAAAGATACTGGGCTACTGTAATGCAGAAATTGAGCACTAACTGTAATAGAATAGCTATACACCATGGAATACTATGCAGCCATAAAAAAGGATGAGTTTGTGTCCTTTGTAGGGACATGGATGCAGCTGGAATCCATCATTCTTAGCAAACTATCACAAGAACAGAAAACCAAACACCGCATGTTCTCACTCATAGGTGGGAACTGAACAATGAGATCACTTGGACTCGGGAAGGGGAACATCACACACCGGGGCCTATCATGGGGAGGGGGGAGGGGGAAGGGATTGCATTGGGAGTTATACCTGATGTAAATGACGAGTTGATGGGTGCAGCACACCAACAAGGCACAAGTATACATATGTAACAAACCTGCACGTTATGCACATGTACCCTACAACTTACAGTATAATAATAATAAATAAATTAAAAAAAAAAAAAAGAATAGCTACCGTCCATATGCTGGAATGACTTATGAGGTGGCCTGTCACAAAGAGCTTTCCCCTATGATCAGAATAATGCTAATTAATGTAGCCAAATAAACGGGTTGCCTTCCTCTTGGATATGGATTGTAGAACAGAGAATACTGGGGTAGTCAAGAGCAGGAAGAAGAAAAGAGAGAAGATATTGAGAAACAGAGAAGGGCTAGAAAGATCTCTGCAAGTCCACAGGGAATAATGAAATAAGAACAGGCACAAGCAGGTAAGGAATTGTGGACGAATGGAATGGTATATTCAAAAGACATGGAGCTTGTTTCAGACATTTACAGTAGTTAGAACTTGTATAGGCATGAACTGAAGGATGGAGTTTTGTTTCAATATTTGCTTCTCCTCTCATTCCAGACCTCTAAATCTTGTTGTTTTAAGGGCTAATTTTTGGTCCACTTTTATTTTCTATTCATATTCTTTACTTAGCAACTTCACTTTTACTCCAGTCTTTTAGGTTATCTTTATGTTACCACTTTTCAAATAAATGTCTCCACCTAGCCCTCTGTTCTGAGCTGCAGACTCAAATACTCCCCTGACTGTTTGAGCTCTCCATCTGTATGTCTCACTAGCGTCTCCATAAACATGTCTGAAATGGAATGACTCCTATGCCATTTCTGCTCCACCCCAAAAAAGAATACCACCATCCTCTGGCATCCTTTCTAATGCCAGGAATCTAGGAGACATGCCTCACTTCTACCTTTTCCTCATGCTCACTCTGACATCCACTGCCAAGCTATAACTAGGATCCATCCACTTTTTTCTATCTCCTCTTTCAGCAATTTAGGTCAAATCACTGTCATAGTCTAGGCCACCGTAATAGCTTCTGAATTTGTCTCTCCAATTTTCTTCTTGTCTCCATACTCCACCCATATATCCTACAGTATCTCACGCCATATTTTCAGAGATAAGCCCCACTACTACCTACTACTATTAACTTATATGTAACTCTTAATATAGCTACACATTTTCTACATATTAACTAATTTAAACTAATCATATTGTTCCCTTACTTATAAATTTTTTCTTTCTCTTTCTTTCCTTTCTTCCTTTCTTTCTTCTTTCTTTCTCTTTCTCTCTTCCTCTCTCTCTCTCTTCTCTCCTTCTCTCTCTGTCTCTCTTTCTCTCATTCTTTCTTTCTTCCCTCTGTCTCTGTTGCCCAGGTTGGGGAGCAATGGCATAATCTCACCTAATTGCAACCTCCTCTTCCTGGGCTCAGGCGAGCCTCCCATCTCTGCCTCCTGAGAAGCTGGGACTACAGGCACATGCCACCAAGCCCAGCTAATTTTTTAAAGTTTGGATAGAGATCAGGTTTTTATTTTCATGTTTCCCAAGCTGGGCTTGAACTCCTGGCCTTAAGGGATCCTTCTGCCTTGGCCTCCCAAAGTGCTGGCATTACAGGTGTGAGCCACGATGACTGGCCTTTTTCCATGTATTTCTACTGTATTTAGGATAAACAAAAAAATAAATAGGGGGAGCAGAGCAAGATGGCCAAATAGGAACAGCTCCAGTCTCCAGCTCCCAGTGCGAGCAACACAGAAGACTGGTGATTTCTGCATTTTCAACTGAGGTACTGGGTTCATCTCCCTAGGGAGTGCGGGACAATCAGTGCTGGTCAGCTGCTGCAGCCTGACCAGCAAGAGCTGAAGCAGGGCGAGGCAACACTTCACCTGGGAAGCCCAAGGGTGAAGGGAATCCCTTTTCTTAGCCAGGGGAACTGAGACACACAACACCTGGAAAATCGGGTAACTCCCACCCCAATATTGCGCTTTACCAAGGGTCTTAGCAAATGGCACACCAGGAGATTATATCCCACACCTGGCCGGGAGGGCCCCACGCCCACGGAGCCTCCATCATTACTAGCACACAGTCTGCCATCTAAGGGCAAGGCAGCAGCGAGGCTGGGGGAGGGGTGCCCGCCATTGCTGAGGTTTAAGTAGGTAAACAAAGCCACTGGGAAGCTCGAACTGGGTGGAACCCACAGCAGCTCAAGGAGGCCTGCCTGTCTCTGTAGACTCCACCTCTGGGGACAGGGCACAACTAAACAAACAAAAAAAAGCAGCAAAAACCTCTGCAGACACAAACGACCCTGTCAGACAGCTTTGAAGAGAGCAGTGGATCTCCCAACATGGAAGTTGAGATGTGAGAACGGACAGACTGCCTGCTCAAGTGGGTCCCTGACCCCTGAGTAGCCTAACTGGGAGACATCCCCGACTAGGGGCAGACCGACACCCCACACCTCACACGGCGGGGCACACCCCTGAGACGAAGCTTCCAAAGCAAGAATCAGACAGGTACACTCGCTGTTCAGCAATATTCTATCTTCTGCAGCCTCTGCTGCTGATACCCAGGCAAACAGGGTCAGGAGTGGACCTCAAGCAATCTCCAAGAGATCTACAGCTGAGGGTCCTGACTGTTAGAAGGAAAACTATCAAACAGGAAGGACACCCACATCAAAACCCCATCAGTACGTCGCCACCATCAAAGACCAAAGGCAGATAAAACCACAAAGATGGGGAAAAAGCAGGGTAGAAAAGCTGGAAATTAAAAAAATAAGAGTGCATCACCCCCTCCAAAGGAATGCAGCTCATCGCCAGCAACAGATCAAAGCTGGACAGAGAATGACTTTGACGAGTTGAGAGAAGAAGGCTTGAGTCCATCAAACTTCTCAGAGCTACAGGAGGAATTATATACCCAGCGCAAAGAAACAAAAAATCTTGAAAAAAGAATGGAAGAATGTATAACTAGAATGATTAATGCAGAGAAGACCATAAACGAACTGACAGAGATAAAAACCATGACACGAGAAATATGTGACAAATGCACAAGCTTCAGTAACCGACTCGATCAACTGGAAGAAAGAGTGTCAGCGATTGAGGATCGAATGAATGAAATGAAGCGAGAAGAGAAGTCTAAGGAAAAAAAAGGAAAAAGAAATGAACAAAGCCTTCAAGAAGTATGGGATTATGTGAAAAGACCAAATCTACGCCTGATTTCAGTGCCTAAAAGTGAGGGGAAATGGAACCAAGTTGGAAAACACTTGCAGGATATAATCCAGAAGAACTTCTCCAACCTAGAAAGGCAGGCCAACATTCAAATTCAGGAAATACAGAGAACGCCACAAAGATACTCTGTAGAAGACAAATTCCAAGACACATAATTGCCAGATTCACCAAAGCGGAAATGAAGGAAAAATCTTAAGGGCAAGCCAGAGAAAGGTCAGGTTACCCACAGCAAGTTCTATCAGATTAACAGCAGATCTCTCGCAGAAACTCTGCCAGAAGAGTGGGGGCCAATATTCAACATTCTTAAAGAAAAGAAGAAATTTTCAAGCCAGAATTTCATATCCAGCCAAACTATTTCAAGGAAGGAGAAATAAAAATCCTTATGATAAGCAAATGCTTAGAGATTTGTCACCACCAGGCTCCGCCTCGCCAAGAGACCTTGAAGCAAGTAATTAAATATGGAAAGGAACAACCGGTACCAGCCATTGCAAAATATGCCGTTCGTAAAGACCACTGTGGTGCATCAACTAATGAGCAAAATAACCAGTTAATACTCATAAATTTGGCAGGACTCAAGTTCACACATGTAACAATCTTAACCTTAAATGTAAAATGGACTAAATGCCCAATTAAAAGATGACAGACTGGCAAACTGGATAAAGAGTCAAGACTCATCAGCTCTGGGGTATTCAGGAGACCATCTCACATGCAGAGACACACACATAGGCTCAAAATAAAAGGATGGAGGAAGATCTACCAAGCAAATGGAGAACAAAAAAAGCAGGGGTTGCAATACTATTCCCTGATAAACAGACTTTAAACCAACAAAGATCAAAAGAGAGACAAAGAAGGCCATTACATAATGGTAAAGGGATCAATTCAAATCATGGTAAAGAGCTAACGATCCTAAATATATATGCACCCAATACAGGAGCACCCAGGTTCATAAAGCAAGTCCTTAGAGACTTACAAAGAGACTCAGACTCCTACAGTGTGTGTGGGAAACTTTTCACCCCACTGTCAACATTAGACAGATCAATGAGACAGAAAGCTAACAAGGATATCCAGGAATTGAACTAATCTCTGCACCAAGGGGATCTAATAGACATCTACAGAACTCTCCACCCTGAATCAGAATATACATTCTTCTCACCACCACACATCACACTTATTCCAAAATTGACCACATAATTCAAAGTAAAGCATTCCTCAGCAAATGTACAAGAACAGGAATTATAACAAACTGTCTCAGACCACAGTGCAATCAAACTAGAACTCCAGACTAAGAAACTCAATCAAAACTGCTCAACTACATGGAAACGAACGCAACTTTGCTCCTGAATGACTACTGCCATAACGAACAAAGCGCAGAAATAAAGATGTTCTTTGAAACCAATGAGAACAAAGACACGCACACCAGAATCTCTGGGACACATTTAAAGCAGTGTGTGAGGGAAATTTATACCAGTAAATGTCCACAAGAGAAAAGCTGGAAAGATCTAAAATTGACACTCTAACATCACAATTAAAAGAACTTGAGAAGCAAGAGCAAACACCTTCAAAAGCTAGCTGAAGGCAAGAAATAACTAAGATCAGAGCAGAACTGAAGGAGATAGAGACACAAAAACCCTCCAAAAATCAATGAATCCAGGAGTTGGTTTTTGAAGAGATCAACAAAATTGACAGACTACAAGTACATTCAATAAAGAAGAAAAGAGAGAAGAATCAAATAGACTAATAAAAAATGATAAAGGGATATCACCACCTAATTCCCCACGGAAATACAAACTACCACGGAGAATACTATAAACACCTCTATGCAAATAAACTAGAAAATCTAGAAGAATGGAGCACTTCCGACACTTACACTCTCCCCAAGACTAAACCAGGAAGAAGTTGAATCCCCTGAAAGACCAACAGCAGGCTCTGTAACGAGGACTCATTAGCCTACCAAACTTCAAAAAAAGTCTAGGACCAGATGGATTCACAGCTGAATTCTACCAGTGGTGGCAAAGAAGAGCTGCTACCATTCCTTCTGAAACTATTCCAATCGATAGAAAAAGAGGAATCCTCCCTAACTCATTTTAAGAGGCCACTCATCATCCTGATACCAAAGCTCAGAGACATTAACAAAAAAAAGAGAATTTTAGACCAATATCCTGATGAACATCGATGCAAAAATCCTCAGTAAAATACTGGCAAACCGAATCCAGCAGCACATCAAAAGCTTATCCACCACATGATCAAGTGGGCTTCATCCCTGATGCAAGGCTGGTTCAACATATGCAATCAATAAATGTAATCCAGCATATAAATACAACCAGCATGTCCCATGATTATCTCAATAGATTTGAGAAAAGGCTTTTGACAAATTCAACAGCCTTCATGCTAAAAATCTCTCAATAAATTCAGTATTGATGGAACATATCTCAAAAATAATAAGAGCTATTTATGCTAAACCCACAGCCAATATCATACTGAATGGGCAAAACTGGAAGCATTTCTTTGAAAAACTGGCATGACAGGATACCCTCTCACCACTCCTATTCAACATAGTGCTGAAGTGCTGGCTAAGACAATCAGGCTAGAGAAAAGAAATACAGGTATCAGCGTTAGGAAAAGAAGAAGTCAATTGTTCCCGTTTTCAGATGACATGATTGTATATTTAGAAAATTCCATCATCTCAGCCCTAAAATCTCCTTGCTGATAAGCAACTCAGCAAAGTCTCAGGATACAAAATTAATGTGCAAAAAATCACAAGCATTCTTATACACCCAGTAACAGACAAACAGAGAGCCAAACTGCTGAGTGAACTCCCATTCACAATTGCTTCAAAGAGAATAAAATACCTAGGAATCCAACTTCCAAGGATGTAAAGGACCCTTCAAGGAGAACTACAAGCCACTGCTCAGTGAAATAAAAGAGGACACAAAACAAAATGGAATAACATTCAATGCTCATGGATGTGAAGAATCAATATTGTGAAAATGGCCATACTGTCCAAGGTAATTTATATGATTCAATGCCATCCCCATCTAAGCTACCAATGAGTTTCTTCACAGGACTGGGAAAAAACGGCTTCAAAGTTCATATGGAACCAAAAGAGCCTGCATTGCCAAGACAATCCTAAGTCAAAGAACAAGCTGGAGGCATCACGCTTACCTGACTTCAAACTATACTACAAGGCTACAGTAACCAAAACATGTAGATACTGCACCAAACAGATATAGACCAATGGAACAGAACAGAGTCCTCAGAAATAATACCACACATCTACAGCCATCTGATTCACAAACCTAGAGAAACAAGAAATGGGGAAAGGATTCCCATGTAATAAATGGTGGCTGGAATTACAGCCATAAGTAGAAAGTTGAAACTGGATCCCTTCCTTACTCCTGCCACAAAAATTAATTCAAGATGGATTAGAGACTTAAATGTTAGACCTAATACCATAAAAATCCTAGAAGAAACCTAGGTAATACCATTCAGACATAGGCCTGGGCAAGGACTTCATGTCTAAACACCAAAAGCAATGGCAACAAAGCCAAATTGACAAATGGGATCTTAATTAAATCCAAAGAGCTTCTGCATTGCTGGGCAGTTCACCATCAGAGTCACACACAAGAAAACCTACAGAATGGAGTAAATTTTTGCAATCTACCATCGGACAAAAGGTTAATATCCAGAACCTACAAAGAACTTAAACAAATTTACAAGAAAAATAACCCCATCAAAAGTGCAAGGACAAGAAATAGACATTTCAAAAGAAGACATACATACAACAGACACATGAAAAAATGCTCATCATCACTGGCCATCAGAGAAATGCAAATCAAAACCACTATGACATACCATCTCACACCAGTTAGAATGGCGATCATTAAAAAGCCAGGAAACAACAGGTGCTGGAGAGGATATGGAGAAAGAGGAATACTTTTACACTGTTGGTGGGATTGTAAACTAGTTCAATTACTATGAAAAACAGTATAGCGATTCCTCAAGGATCTAGAACTAGATGTACCATATGACCCAGCCATCCCATTACTGGGGATATACCCAAAGGATTATAAATCATACTGCTATAAAGACACATGCACACATATGTTTATTGCGGCACTATTCACAATAGCAAAGACTTGGAATCAACCCGAATGTCCATCAGTAACAGACTGGATTAAGAAAATGTGGCACATATACACCATGGAATACTATGCAGCCATAAAAATGCATGAGTTCATGTCCTTTGTAGGGACATGGATGAAACTGGAAACCATCATTCTCAGCAAACTATTGCAAGAACAGAAAACCAAACACTGCATGTTCTTATTCATTGGTGGGAACTGAACAATGAGATCACTTGGACTCAGGAAGGGGAACATCACACACCGGGGCCTATCACGGGGAGGCGGTCGGGGGGCGGGATTGCATTGGAAGTTATACCTGATGTAAATGACGAGTTGATCGGTGCTGACAAGTTGATGGGTGCAGCACGCCAACATGGTACAAGCATACATATGTAACAAACCTGAACGTTATGCACATGTACCCCAGAACTTAAAGTATAATAATAAAAAATTTTTAAAAATAAAAATAAATAAATGCTCCCCAACCCCGAATTCTACATGAGCAAGCCACAGCCTGCTTCTCCAATCTAAACTTGCCTCTCTCCTTTCCTATGCTTAAGTCATACTAATCTCTCTTAATTTCCAAAATGTATCAAGTTCTTCCAGGTACAGCATCTTTTTGCCTACTGCTCCCTGTGCTAGGAGCCCTCTTGTCTAGATACTTTTGCCTTACTAGTTCTTTCTGTCCTTTAAGTCATGGTTTCATTGTTACCTCCTTCTACAGACATGCCCTGACCACTCCATATGAAAGATCCCTGAATCATATTACTTACTTACTCTGAGTCATATAATCTGACTTACTTATCACATGGCTCAAGACATAATTAATAAACATTATCATTATTTAAATTTATGTTTCTTGTGTGTCTCCCACACCACAATGTATGCTTTGAAAATGAAGAATCTTGTCTATCTTGTTCTCCCTTGTACCTTCATGTTCTTAGCGCAGTGCTTGCCTCCTAGCTGGTGCTCAGCAAATTTTTTTTTTTTGAGTGACTAGACTATATTTAGGAATTAGTCAGGGCATATGAGCAGCTACAATAAATCACTCCAAAATGTAAGTTGTTTAGCAAAATATATTTATTCCTGGGTCAAATCAGTACAATGCAAGTCAGTAAGGGTGGCAGAGACTCTTTCATCGTCAACATATAACTACCAAACTTATTTTAGAGACTCACATCTATTTGGCTGATGGGAGAGAGAGAGAGGAAATGGTAAAGGCACACTTTCTCCTAAGTTTTCTAGGCAGAATTTTTTTGCAAAGTATCCAGCCAGTCCTCTCCTAGCTATATATAACATATTCAACATCACTATGTGAATTTCTCATGTTGCACGCTCTATCCCATAAGATGTGGATCTTTTTGATGTCAGGGACCTCAATTCCGTCCTCTACTTCCTCTTAGCATAGAAAAGTATAAGTTTATAACTTAATAATTTCTGTTGATCAATTGATCAAAATGAGTATAGGAAGACTGAACATAGCCTGCTGGCAAAGAAAAATTCTGGAATAATCAATATACACAGGTTTAAATTACTTTCTTCAGTAAATGCTACTTGCTATATGGCATTGGGAAAGTAAATTGCCTGATCTCATTTTTTTTTCTGTCAATAGGTTCTTATATTGTCATTACATTACAGCAAATTAATAGCTTTTAATGGGTTAAAGCATGTTTTAAGTGTTATAGCCTATGCAAATGCCAAGTATCCTTCTAAACTTAATTTACAACCAGGATGCATAAACTCTTTATCTTTAAACAAAATCACGAAGACTTCATTTTCATATGGTGTTCATTATTTGTATAGAAAGTAGTGAGTGAAGCATATATAAACTTGTCTCAGAAAAAAAGTAAATAAGTGCTATCACCACAATGGCAGAATAGGAAGTCTTAGGTGCCACTCCCCATCACAGAAACTTCAACTAGCACAGATCAGACCATATTTTTGAAAACCCAATACTTGGAAATAAGCCTGAGACACCCATTGGGTCTGCAGAACTGAAGAAAGTCTGAATTAGAAAGGTAAGAAGAAAAGTCTCACTCTAACAGTGTTGCCCCCAATTTGGCAAAACATCAGACAGAGAGAATTTTCCCGGGTCCACAATTTATGAAAGGGTAAAGAAGAACTAAGGCAGTCATTTACCTTCTCTAGCACTTCAAGATGCTTCCCAGAAAGCCCACTTCAATCTCACCTCATGGGGAACACCAGGGGAAACAGCAGGAATAGGCCACCAAGGGTCAGGCACAAACAAACAAAAAAAGAAGGCAAAGGTCACATAGTGGCTAGTATGCAGATCTTAATGGTACTTCTGGTCCTGCCAGATACGGCATTTGATTGCAGATACCAGTCAACTTTGCAGCCAACCTGCAAAAATGAGCTGGTTGCCTTCAGGAGCAAGATGGGAAGTTCAAGCATATTTGGAACAATGTAGGCCTGTAAGGATGTTACGTAAGGCAATTGTATCCTTAGGAAGAGGATTAAAAAACAAAACTATTAATAATGATTATAGCTAAAATACATTGTCTGGAATACACAACACAAAACGATGGAAATTCTAACATCATAAACATAAAATCTGAAGGAGAGGAGAGTAAAACTGTAAAGTTGTGGTATGCAATCAAAGTTAAGTTTTTTCAGTTTGAAATAGGCTGCTATAGCTATAAGACATTCTATGTAAGCCTCATGGTAACTACAAGGCAAAAATCTTTTTTAGAAGCAGAAAACAACAACAAAGCGTTTTATGCATATTACTACAGAAAACCGTCAAACTACAAAGGAAGATAGCCATAGAAGAAGAAACAAAGTATTTACAAAACAACCAGAAAACAACTATCTAAATGGCAGTTGTAAGTCCCTATCTATCAATAATTACCTTGAGTGTAAAAAAATTAAATTATTTAATAAAAAGACATAGAGTGACTGGATTGAAACAAATAAAGGAAACAAGTCTCAATGAAATGCTGCCTATAAGAGACTAACCTCCCTTTTAAGGACGCACATAGACTGAAGGTGAGTGATATGGTTTGCCTGTATATCCACCCAAATTTCATCTTGAATTATAGCTCCCGTAATTCACATATGTTGTGGGAGGGACCCAGTGGGAGGTAATTGAATCATGGAGCATGGGCTTTTCCCATGGTGTTCTTGTGATAGTGAATACATCTCATTAGATTTGATGGTTTTATAAAGAAGAGTTCTCCTGCACATGTTCTCTTGGCTGCCACCATGTAAGGCATGCCTTTGCTTCTCCTTTGCCTTCCACCATGATTGTGAGGCCTCTCCAGCTATGTGAAACTGTGAGTCCATTAAACCTCTTTCCTTTATAAATTACTGAGTCTCAGGTATGTCTTTATTATCAGTGTAAGAACAGATTAATACACTGAAGGTATGAAAAAAGATATTCCAAGAAAATAGAAACCAAAAGAGAGCATGGACATCTATACTAATATAACAAAAAATAAACCTTAGGGCCAAAAACATAAAAAGAGATATAGGAGGGCATTATATAATGATAAAGGATCTATTCATCAAATAGATACAACCATTGTAAATATATATGCACTCAATATCAGAATACCTAAATATATAAAACAAATAATAAAAGATTTGAAGAGAGCAAGATATTGCAATTAAATAACAGTAAGATATTTCAATATCCCACTTTCAGTAGGGAAACATTAATAAGGAGATATTGAACTTAAACAACATTTTAGACCTAGTAGATCAAACAGACATATATACTGACCATTTTACCCAACAACAACAGAATACACATTCTTCTCAAGCACACGTGGAACATTCTCCAGGACAGATTACATGATAGGGCACAAAACAAGCCTCAGCCAATTTAAGAACAGTAAAATGATATCAAATATTCTTTTTAAGCACAATGATAAAAAATTAGAAACAGTAATAAAAAGAATTTTCTGAATAACAAATGGGTCAATAAATAAAAGAGAAACTGAAAAAGCATCTTGATACAAATACAAATGAAAATATTATATACCAAAATGTAGGGGATATATCAAAATCAGATCTAAAAGGAAAGTTTATAACAATAAATCCCACATCTAAAAAGAAAACAAGACCTCAAATGAACAAGCTAACATTACACGTAATAGAATGAGAAAAAGAGAAACAACCCAAGCCTAAAGTCTGAAGAAGGAAAAAAATAACAAAAATCAGAGCAGAAATAAGTGAAATAGAGACTAGAAAAATAATACAAAGCTCAACAAAACTAAGAGTTGTGTTTTGAAAAGATAAACAAAAAGTGAGGAAACTTTAGCTACACTAAGGAAATTAAAAAAAAAAAAAAAAAACAGGACTCAAATAAATAATATCCAAAATGAAAGAGGAGACATTTGTACTAATAATTCAGAAATACAAAGGATCATAAGAAACTACTGTGAACAATTACATCATCCAATTGGATAACCTAGAAGAAATAAACGAATTCCTAGACATACACAACTTGCCAAGACTGAATCATGAAGACATAGAAAATCTGACAATTATAGCATCCTTTCATAATAAAAACTCTAACCAAATTAGGTATAGAAGTAATATACTTCAATATAACAAAGGCTATATATAAGAAGCCCACAGCTAACATCACACTCAATGGTGAAAAATCAAAAGCTTTCCTTCTAATACCTAGAACAAGATGAGGATGTATGTTCTTGCTGCTTCTATTCAAAGTCCTATTTTCAAAGTCTTACTTCAAAGTTACTTCTATTGAAAGTCTTTGCCAGAGAAAAAAATAAAAGTCATACAAATAGGAAACAAAAAAGTGAAATTGTCATTGTTTGCTAATAACATGATCTTAAAAACAGAAAATCCTACAGACTCTGCCAAAAAACTATGAGAACAAATGAGTACAGCAAAATTATAGTAAACAAAATTAACACACAAAATTAGTAGCATTTCTATATACTAACAACAAACTACCTAAAAAGGAAATAAAGAGAATAATTTTATTTACAATCATTGTAAAAAATAAGATACTTAGGAATAAATTCAACTAAGGACGCAAAAGACCTGTATATTAAGTTATAAAATGTGTATGAAAGAGATTAAAGAATTCACAAAAATGGAAAGATATCCCTTTCTCATGGATCAAAAGAGCAAATATTATTGGAACAGTCATACTTTCCAGAGCAGTCTACAGATTTAATGAAATATCTATCAGGATTCCAATATCACTTTTCATAAAAATAGAAAAACAATCTTAAGATTATATGGAGCCACAAAGAAACAAAAGCAAAAGCAGTCATGAGTAAAAATAACAGAGCTGCAGGTATCATACACCTGATTTCTAACTATGCTACAAGGCTATAGAAATTAAAACAGCATAGTACTGTTTAGAACAGACACATTGACTAATAGAGGAGAATACAGAGCCCAGAAGATAATATACACAGGCATATCGATTAATTTTCCACAAAAGTGCCAAGAATTTGCAATGGGAAAAGGATAGTCTCTTTACCAAATTTTATTGGGAAAATTAAATATCCACATATAGAATAATAAAACTGAATCCTTATCTCATATCATATGCTAAAATCAACTCAAAATAGATTAAAAACTTAATTGTAAGACAAGAAGTTGTAAAACTACTGGAAGAAAACATAGGTGAAAAACCATGCAATGTTGAAAAAATCATCTGGGCAATAACTTCTTTTTTTATTTGACTTTGAAAGTGCAAGCAACAAAAACAATAATAGACAAATGGGATTACATGAAACTAAAAATCTTCTGCAAAGTGAATAATTAACAATATGCTGATACAATCTACAGATTGGGAGGAAATATTTTCAAGCCATGTATTTGATAATGGGTTAGTACTCAAAATATATAAAGAGCTCAAACAACTCAATGGGAAGCAAACAAAACAAAACAAAACAAAACAATTTTTAAAAGGGCAAGGGACCACAATAGACATTTTTCAAAGACCTACAAAAGGCAAACAGACCTATAGAAAAATGCCCAACATTGCTAATTATTAGAGAAATTTAAATTAAAACCACAATGAAATATAATCTCAAACATGTCAGAATGGCTACTATCAAAAAAGATAAAAGATAAGTTTGGGTGAGGACGTAGAGAAAGGGGAACCTTTGTACACTGTTGGTAGAACTGCAAATTAATACAGATGTTATGGAAAGTTCTATGGAAATTTCTCAAAAAACGTAAAGTAGAGTTACTATATGATCCAATATTCCCACTTCTATTTACCCAAAATATTTAAAATCCATTTGTAAAAATGTTTGCAATCAGATGTTTGTTATAGCACGAGTTACAATAGCCAAGATATGGAATCAACCTGGGTGTTCGTCAACAGATGAATAGATAAAGAAAATGCTGTATATACACACAATGAAATATTATTTAGCCTTAGAAACAACGGGAATTCTGTCATTTGAGGCAATGTAGATTAACCTGAGGGACATTATGCTAAGTGAAGTAAGCCAGCAACAGAAAGACAATTACTCTATGTGCTTACTTGTATGTGGAATTAAAAACATTCAAACTCACAGAAGCAGAGAATAAGAAGGGTGGTTACAGGGACTGGAGAGTAAGGAGAATGGAAAGATGATGATCAAATGGTACAAAATCTAAGACAGGAAGGATTTTTTAAAGATACCTTTCACAGTGTGGTGAATATAGGTAATAATATGTACAATATTAATAGGTAACTGTACATGTTATTATCTGTATTATTACTATATTATTACAAAACAGGTGACAACAAACTTCAAATGTTCTCCCCACAAAAATGTTAAGTATTTGAGATGATAAATATGTTAACTAGTATGGTTTATTTATTTCACATTGTATTCATAAATCATAACATCTTTTTATTCCATAAATATACACACTTACAAACTGCCAATTTATAATGTTAAAATAAAGATAATAATAGGTTAAATGAAAAATTAAATTTGTGATTGAAATAGAAACGATGTCATTTTATATAACCTTATAAAACTGTATAAAAATTTTTTCAGGCAAGTGTTTGCCCCATTTAAAATAAATTTGATGAAAAGTCCTAGCGTTCAGATCCCTTGATAATATTTATAGTTTTCACACTCTATCCTTCAGTCTTAGGAAGGTTCTAATTATTGAATTGCTATCTTTTAGTAATATAACACTCCCCAAATGATTAATTATTATTAGTATTTTTGACATGGAATATAACACAATAGTTTTGTTTCTCTTTACAATTTAAAATTACTTTGAATGATTATTCTAGTTTATTTTATTTATCTTATGACTAGCATCATTTATATAAAAGAAACTCAAGGTAAAGTCAATAAAATGTGAATTTCAAATTTCAGAACCTATACACCAGTGTATCCCAACCATACTATTGATCAGTATTCCAAAAAGGTTATGTACTAAAAAGGTAATTTTTTAATCTTACAGTTTTTAATGGGCATTTGCATATGATTTCCTTTGATCCTTACTGAAAATGTGAATTAGTTGACATGTACAAGTGGTACAAGTTTTCCTATGTCCATTTTGTAAATTAGGAAAATTTTAGAGGGACTAAATTCTGCTCTATATTTCACTATAAAACTGTGAAAGTTAGATATTGTGCAACCAAACATTCTAAAACATAGTAACTTAAAAACATATGTTGTTCATGCTTCTGAGGATCCAAAATTTACTCTGGGCACAGTTGATTTGTTATTCTGTGCTTGTCCAGAATTAATCATGTCTGCAGTAACCTATGTAAGCTAAAACACATTGCAAAAATGTCATCATATAATATGTACTATTGTATGTTTTTACACGCATAGGTAGCTCACTTTTTAAAAATTACTGACTAAATGTATATTAATGGGTACATCACAACAGGTTTATCCATTTGTCTGTTGATTGACATCTGGGTTGTTTTCAGTTTGTGTTACTATAAGTAAACCTATGATGAATATTTATGTGCAAGTCTTTGTATGAACATATGCTTTCTTTTTTCATGGGTAAATATCTAGGAGTATAATGGCTGAATCACATAGTAGATGTAAATTTAACTTTTTAAGAAATTGTCACACTATTTTCAATATGGTTATATTTTATATTCCCACCAGCAGTGTAAGAGAATTCCAGTTGCTCCATATTTTCTCCAAAACTTGGTTTGACTGGTCTTTAAATTTTTAGACATTAGAATTGGTTTATAGTGATTCCTCCTTGTAGTTATAATTTGTATTTTTCTAATGAAAGCATATATTCATTTGCTTATGCACCATTCTAATATCAGCTTTGGTGAAGTGTCTATTCAGAGCTCTCATCCACTTTTTATTAGATGTATTGAAATTTAACAGTCTTTATATAATCTGAATATAAGTACTTTGTCAGATATTTTGTTTTATAGACATTTTCTTCTAGATCGTGGCTTGTCTTTTCATTTTTGCAAGAGTGACAACTTTTTCATGTTAGAATTAGGGGTACATGTGCAGGTTTGTGACATGGGTATATTGCACAGTGCTGAGGTTTACAGTACAAATGAATCTGTCACCCCGGTAGTGAGCATAGTACCCAACAGGTAGTTTATTCAACCCTGTTCCTCTCCCTCTCTCCCTCTTCTTTTATTCCTTAGTATCTATTGTTACCATCTTTATGTCTATGTGTACTCAATATGTAACTCCCATATACGGTATTGGGTTTTCTATTTTTTCTTTAGTTACCTTAGGATAAGGGCCTCCAACTGCACCTATGTTGCTGCAAAGGAGATGATTTCAATTTCTATGGCTGCATAGTAGTCCACGGTGTATATGTATCATCTTTTCTTTATCTTATCCACCATTGATGGGCATTTGGATTTATTCCATGTCTTTGCTATTGTGAATAGTGCTGCAGTGAACATATGAGAGTGCATGTGTCTTTATGGTAGAGTAATTTGTTTTCCTTTGAGTATATATCCAGTAACAGTATTGCTGGGTCAGGTAGCGGTTAAACTCTGTTCCTCGAGAAATCTCCAAACTGCTTTCTACAGTTGCTAAACAACTTTATATTCCAACCAAAAGTTTGTAACTATTTCCTTTTCTCTGCAGCCTCATCAACATCTGTTGTTTTTGCGTTTTTAACAAAAGTCATTCTGATTGGTGTGAGATGGTATCTCACTGTGGCTTTGATTTGCATTTCTCGATTATTAGTGATGGCTAGCATTTTTTCATGTTTGTTGGATGTGTGTATGACTTCTTTTGAGAAGTGTCTGTTCATATCCTTTGCCTACTGTTTAATGAGGTTATTTCCTTTTTGCTTGTTGATTTGTTTAAGCACTTTATAGATTATGGGTATTAGACCTTTGTCAGATGTATTGTTTGCAAATATTTCCTCCCATTCTGTAGGTTGTGTGTTTACCCCCTTGATAGCTTCTTATGAGTGATTATTGAAAGACTAAAGTTTTTGATTCTGAAGTTCAAACTGTTGGTTTTTTCCACTGTCATGTTTACTCTTTATATCCTATTTTAAGAAATCTTTGCCGAATGCTTTCTTTCAGAAATTTTCTACTTTTAATTTTTAAACTCTTGTCTATAATCCATTTGAGTTAACTGTTGAATGCGGTGTGAGATTTTAAAACCGCCTATATCAATAATTACATTTAAGTAGTCTAAATGTTCCAAATAAACAACAGGGAGTATCAGACTAAATAAAAGGGTAAGATTGAATTATATGTTGCTGTTTACAAGAAAGGAACTTTAACTGTAAAAACAGAGAGATATATTTAAAAGTAAACATAAAGATATAAGATACATTGTGCTAGTGAGGGGCTGTGTAAATATCAAACAAAATATATTTTAACAAATAATATTGACAGATAAGAAGAAATATTTCATAATAAAGGATAGAAGTGTCAAGGTATCAAAAATACATAGCAATTATAAATACATGTGCACCTGCTAATAATACTTTAAAATATATGAAGCAAATATATTAAGCAAAACTTGACAAAATTAAAAGAAGCGATAAACCTGCAACTATAGTTAGATCTTTCTTTTTATTATTATTATTATTATACTTTAAGTTCTAGGGTACATGTGCATAACGTGCAGGTTTGTTACATATGTATACTTGTGCCATGTTGCTGTGCTGCACCCATCAACACGTCAGCACCCATCAACTCGTCATTTACATCAGGTACAACTCCCAATGCAATCCCTCCCCACTACCCCCTCCCCATGATAGGCCCCGGTGTGTGATGTTCCCCTTCCCAAGTCCAAGTGATCTCATTGTTCAGTTCCTACCTATGAGTGAGAACATGCAGTGTTTGGTTTTCTGTTCTTGTGATAGTTTGCTAAGAATGATGGTTTCCAGCTGCATCCATGTCCCTACAAAGGACACAAACTCATCCTTTTTTATGGCTGCATAGTATTCCATGGTGTATATGTGCCACATTTTCTTAATCCAGTCTGTCACTGATGGACACTTGGGTTGATTCCAAGTCTTTACTATTGTGAATAGTGCCACAATAAACATACATGTGCATGTGTCTTTATAGCAGCATGATTTATAATCCTTTGGGTATATACCCAGTAATGGGATGGCTGGGTCATATGGTACTTCTGGTTCTAGATCCTTGAGGAATCGCCATACTGTTTTCTATAATGGTTGAACTAGTTTACAGTCCCATCAACAGTGTAAAAGTGTTCCTATTTCTCCACATCCTCTCCAGCACCTGTTGTTTCCTGACTTTTTAATGATTGCCATTCTAACTGGTGTGAGATGGTATCTCATTGTGGTTTTGATTTGCATTTCTCTGATGGCCAGTGATGATGAGCATTTTTTCATGTGTCTGTTGGCTGTATGAATGTCTTCTTTTGAGAAATGTCTGTTCATATCCTCTGCCCACTTTTTGATGGGGTTGTTTGTTTTTTTCTTGTAAATTTGTTTGAGTTCTTTGTAGGTTCTGGATATTAGCCCTTTGTCAGATGAGTAGACTGCAAAAATTTTCTCCCATTCTGTAGGCTGCCTGTTCACTCTGATGGTAGTTTCTTTTGCTGTGCAGAAGCTCTTTAGTTTAATGAGATCCCATTTGTCAATTTTGGCTTTTGCTGCCGTTGCTTTTGGTGTTTTAAGACTCCTCAGCAAATGTACAAGAACAGAAATTATAACAAACTGTCTCTCAGACCACAGTGCAATCAAACTAGATCTCAGGATTAAGAAACTCAATCAAAACCGCTCAACTACATGGAAACTGAACAACCTGCTCCTGAATGACTACTGGGTACATAACGAAATGAAGGCAGAACTAAAGATGTTCTTTGAAACCAATGAGAACAAAGATACAACATACCAGAATCTCTGGGACACATTTAAAGCAGTGTGTAGAGGGAAATTTGTAGCACTAAATGCCCACAAGAGAAAGCAGGAAAGATCTAAAATTGACATTCTAACATCACAATTAAAAGAACTAGAGAAGCAAGAGCAAAGGCATTGAAAAGCTAGCAGAAGGCAAGAAATCACTAAGATCAGAGCAGAACTGAAGGAGATAGAGACACAAAAAACCCTCCAAAAAATCAATGAATCCAGGAGTTGGTTTTTTGAAAAGATCAACAAAATTGACAGACCGCTAGCAAGACTAATAAAGAAGAAAAGAGAGAAGAATCAAATAGACGCAATAAAAAATGATAAAGGGAATATCACCACCGACCCCACAGAAATACAAACTACCATCAGAGAATATTATAAACACCTCTATGCAAATAAACTAGAAAATCTAGAAGAAATGGATAATTTCCTGGACACTTACACTCTTCCAAGACTAAACCAGGAAGAAGTTGAATCCCTGAATAGACCAATAGCAGGCTCTGAAATTGAGGCAATAATTAATAGCCTACCAACCAAAAAAAGTCCAGGACCAGATGGATTCACAGCTGAATTCTACCAGAGGTACAAAGAGGAGCTGGTACCATTCCTTCTGAAACTATTCCAATCAATAGAAAAAGAGGGAATCCTCCCTAACTCATTTTATGAGGCCAACATCATCCTGATACCAAAGCCTGGCAGAGACACAACAAAAAAAGAGAATTTTAGACCAATATCCCTGATGAACATCGATGCAAAAATCCTCAATAAAATACTGGCAAACCGGATTCAGCAGCACATCAAAAAGCTTATCCACCATGATCAAGTGGGCTTCATCCCTGGGATGCAAGGCTGGTTCAACATTCGCAAATCAATAAACATAATCCAGCATATAAACAGAACCAAAGACAAGAACCACATGATTAGCTCAATAGATGCAGGAAAGGCTTTTGACAAAATTCAACAGCCCTTCATGCTAAAAACGCTCAATAAATTCGGTATTGATGGAGTGTATCTCAAAATAATAAGAGCTATTTATGATAAACCCACAGCCAATATCATACTGAATGGGCAAAAACTGGAAAAATTCCCTTTGAAAACTGGCACAAGACAGGGATGCCCTCTTTCACCACTCCTATTCAACATAGTGCTGGAAGTTCTGGCTAGGGCAATCAGGCAAGAGAAAGAAATCAAGGGTATTCAGTTAGGAAAAGAAGAAGTCAAATTGTCCCTGTTTGCAGATGACATGATTGTATATTTAGAAAACCCCATTGTCTCGGCCCAAAATCTCCTTAAGCTGATAAGCAACTTCAGCAAAGTCTCAGGATACAAAATTAATGTGCAAAAATCACAAGCATTCTTATACACCAGTAACAGACAAACAGAGAGCCAAATCATGAATGAACTTCCATTCACAATTGCTTCAAAGAGAATCAAATACCTAGGAATCCAACTTCCAAGGGATGTAAAGGACCTCTTCAAGGAGAACTACAAACCACTGCTCAGTGAAATAAAAGAGGACACAAACAAATGGAAGAACATACCATGCTCATGGAAAGGAAGAATCAATATCGTGAAAATGGCCATACTGCCCAAGGTAATTTATAGATTCAATGCCATCCCCATCAAGCTACCAATGAGTTTCTTCACAGAATTGGAAAAAACGGCTTTAAAGTTCATATGGAACCAAAAAAGACCCCGCATCTCCAAGACAATACTAAGTCAAAAGAACAAAGCTGGAGGCATCACGCTACCTGACTTCAAACTATACTACAAGGCTACAGTAACCAAAACAGCATGGTACTGGTACCAAAACAGAGATATAGACCAATGGAACAGAACAGAGTCCTCAGAAATAATACCACACATCTACAGCCATCTGATCTTTGACAAACCTGAGAGAAACAAGAAATGGGGAAAGGATTCCCTATTTAATAAATGGTGCTGGGAAAATTGGCTAGCCATAAGTAGAAAGCTGAAACTGGATCCTTTCCTTACTCCTTATACGAAAATTAATTCAAGATGGATTAGAGACTTAAATGTTAGACCTAACACCATAAAAACCCTAGAGAAAAACCTGGGTAGTACCATTCAGGACATAGGCATGGGCAAAGACTTCATGTATAGTTAGATCTTTCTACCTACATATAATTGATATAAAAAGTAGTCAGAAACTAAGGAAGTGTTTTAAAAACTTGAAAAACATCAAATGGATAAGTAGCCTGAAAATAAGTAAGTACATAAAAGACGTAAACAAAATCAGCCTAATTGACCTGATGTATATAGTTAGTACACTGCACTCAACAGTGACAGAACTTACGCATGTTTTTCATGTGCACATGGAATCTCACCAAGATAGACCACATGCTGTGCCATAAAATAAATCTCAGTAAATTCAAAAAGATTGAAATCTTACAGAGTCCATTTTCTGCCCACAATGTGTTAAATTAAGAATCAACAAAAACCAGATATTTGGAAAAACACTAAATAATGAGAACTTACAAGACAAAATATGTAAATAAGCAATAGGTCAAAAAAGACCAGTTGGCCAAAAAAAGATACTCCTGGAGAAATTAGAAAAATATTTTGATCTTAATTTTGATCACAAGATATCAAAGTCTGTGGAATGCATCCAAAGCTGTATTTATAATTCTAAGTGCTTAGAAATAAAAAGTCAAAATTAATAATTTACGTTTCCAATTTAATAAGCTATAAAAATTGGCAGTAGGAAGTGAATAATACAAATAAAAATTAATGGAATTAAAGCAAAAGGATAAATCATTAAAAAATGAATACAAAAGTCATATATTTTAGATTACTAATAAAATTGATAAATTCTGAGTAAGACTAATAGAAAAAGAGTTAAAATTATAAATTATTAATACCAGAAATGAAAGATATTATCACAGATCCTATAGCTATTAAGATGATAATACCATAATATTATGCATAACTTTATATCTATGAATTTGACAACATAGATGAAGTTGCTAAATTTCATGAAAAATAGAATACCTTCCTCAAGGCCGGGCGCGGTGGCTCACGCCTGTAATCCCAGTACTTTTTGGGAAGCCGAGGCGGGCGGATCACCTGAGGTCAGGAGTTGGAGACAAGCCTAGCCAACACGGTGAAACCCTGTCTCTACTAAAAGTACAAAAATTAACCGGGTGTGGTGGCGGGCGCCTGTAATCCCAGCCATTTGGGAAGCTGAGGCACAAGAATCGCTTGAACCCGGGAGGCAGAAGTTGCAGTGAGCCGAGATAGCACCACTGCACTCCAGTCGGGGTGACAAGAGTGAAACTCCATCTCAAAAAACAAAACAAGGCCGGGCGCGGTGGCTCAAGCCTGTAATCCTAGCACTTTGGGAGGCCGAGACGGGCGGATCACGAGGTCAGGAGATCGAGACCATCCTGGCTAACACGGTGAAGCCCCGTCTCTACTAAAAAATACAAAAAACTAGCCGGGCGAGGTGGCGGGCGCCTGTAGTCCCAGCTACTCGGGAGGCTGAGGCAGGAGAATAGCGTAAACCCGGGAGGCAGAGCTTGCAGTGAGCTGAGATCCGGCCACTGCACTCCAGTCTGGGCGACAGAGCGAGACTCCGTCTCAAAAAAAAAAACAAAAAAACAAAAAAACAAAACAAAAACCTTCTTCAACAAATCAGGAAAATCTGAATAGTGTTTACGTCTATTAAGGAATTTTTATTTATCAAAAATCTCACTGTAAAAAACAAAAAGCCCGGGTGTTTTTATTGTTGATATTTAGAAATGATTTGTGAAGACATTATACTAATTTTACACAAACACTTTTAGAAAATAAAGGAGGAAACACTTTGTAATTCATTTTAAGAGACCAGAATAATAAAAGTAGAGAAAAATATTACAAGAAAAGTACAAACAAAATTCTCATTAACACTGGCACAAAAATATTTAACAAAATACTAGCTAATTAAATCCAACAATACTTAAAAAATTATATCATATTTAAAGTATGGCTTCTCCCAGGAATGTAAGATTTAATAAACATGAGAAATCAATGCATATCATTTACAAAGAAATCGATATGTATAATTCAATACATATAATTCAAGAAAATGAAGAAGAAATTTGATCACTCTGTAGAAAGAAAACATATGCCAAAATTCAATGTCCATTTATGGTAAGAAAAAAAACCCTTTTAACAAACTGTGCAAAGAAGATATCTTCTTCAAACTGACAGTCTCTACCATGGAACCTATAGCTAAAACCACTTTATGATGAACACAAACACTTCACTCCTAAAAGACTGAACAAGTAAGAGTGTCATATTTACTACTTCTGCTCAACATTGTAATGGAGATCCAGATGAATGCAATAAGACCAAAAAAAGGCATGCAGATTAGGAATAAATAAGTAACATTGTATTGATTTATATGTGGCATAATCACAATTATGTATGCCAAAAATCCTATGAAATGTACAAAAAAATTACCAGAACTAATAAGTGAGTTTAGCATAGTCATGGTCACAGTATACCATCTTCACATATAAAAGTCAATTGTATCTCTCTATAAAGTAATGATTAATGAAAAAAGTAAAATACAGTGTTTCCAGTAGCATCAAAAATCAAGAAATATTTAGGAATAATTTAAATACTAAACAGATAACTGCAAACATTGCTAAGATAAATTAAAGCAAACTTATCTAAATAAATGAGATATGTTGTGTGCATTTGATTGGAAGATGTATTATTAAGATGTCCATTATCTCCAAACCGATATTTAGATTCAAAATAATTCCATTGAATATCCAGCAGGGTTTTTTGAGAAATTTGGCAAACTGATTATCAAATGTATATGGAGAACTCAAAGAACTAAAGTCAAAAATATTTAGAAACAAAAGTATACATTTATATCACTTACACTAGCTGATCTCAAGATATACTGTAAAGATTCAGTAGTCAAGATAGGGTTATATTGTCACAATGATACACATAAGATCAATGGAACAAAACAGAAGCCAGAAAGATACCTTCATACATATGGTCAAGTGATATTTGACAAAGTGTCATGATAATTCAATGGGGACATGATAATACTTTTCATCAAATGGTAGAACAACCAGGTATCTATATGGCAAAAAATGAACCTTGACAATAACCTCTGACCACACACAAAGGATCTCAAAATAGTATTTTATATTTGCAAACACTGGCCTTTATTCTATTAAAGGCAGATATTCGTTGTTCCAGTGAAGATCGTTCTGCTTCTTAGTGAACAGTGAATTTCCTATACCCAGAGACAAATAGACCAGTAAACAATTTTAAAAAGCCAACATGACATTACAGAGATTACACTAAAATTGCAACTGCAAGTTTGTGAGAAATTGTACTGTTCAAGCAGAAAATCATAGTTTGGGGCATTATGTCTACTGATTAAGACAAAGTCTAAAAATGTTTCATGAAAGTATGCATAATAAGTTAATCCTAATATATCTTTTACTCAGTTACACTCTATTGTCACTGGTGCCTTTTATTTAAATAAACTTTATTTTTTAAAACAATTTTAGATTTACAGAAAAATTGAGCAGACAGTACAAAGATCTCCCATATATTCCCCTCCCCCCCATAATTTCCCCCACATTAACATGTTAATATATTTGTAACAATTAATAAACCAATATTGGTAAATCATTTTTAACTAAAGTGCAGTATTACTATGGGTTTGGACATATGTATATCATCACTCATCTATCATTACATTATCAGAAGGAACAATTTTACCAGTCATATTGGATTAGAAGAATAATAGGTTCGCCACTTTAAAAATTCCCTGTGCTTTTCATACTTGCCCCTCTCTCTTTTAACTACCATCCCCCCACCCACAACCACTGATCTTTCCAGTCTCTATAGCTTTGCCTTTTCCAAAATACCATATAGTAGGAATCATATAGTACATAACCTCTTCAGGCTGACTTCTTTTACATAACAACATACATTTAAGGTTTTTCCTTGTCTTTTTTGTTCTTTGACAGCTCATTTTTTCTATCACTAAATAATATTCCATTGAATGGGTATACCATAGTCTGTTTATCCATTCACCTATTGAAGGACATCTTGATTTTCAGATTTTTATTCTTATAAATTAATCTGCTCTAAGAAATCATGTGTAGATTTTTGTATGGTTATGTTTTCAACTCAATTGGGTAAACACCTTGGAAAATGGTTGCTGGAACATATTACAAAACCATGTTTAGCTGTGTAAGAAACTGCCAAAAGGAATTCCAAAAGGACCATTTTACATTCCCAGTGGCCATTGCTCAAGCATTTGTGAGTGTCCTTGCTGCATGATACCCATACTAGCATTTTGTATTACTGGTTTTGGGGATTTAAGTCAATAGGTATGTAATAATATCTTATTGTTTGATGTTGCAATTACATAACGTCCTATGATGCTGAACATCTTTTCATATGTTTCTTTACCATGTGGATGTTTTTCTGGGGGAGGTGTTTGCTCAGATCTTTTGTCCATTTTTTAATTGGGTCATTTATTTTCTTTGTTTCAAGAGGTTTTCTGTACATTTTATACACAGGTTCTTAATCAGACGTATTTTGAAAATACTTTCTCCCAGTCTGATTTGTTTTTCACAATCCTAAGTGTCTTTTTAGAGAAGTTTTAAATTTCAATGAAGTCCAACTTATCAACTTTTTTCTTTACTAAATGATACTTTTGGTGGTATATCAAAAAAGACATCACCAAACCCATCATCTAGATTTTCTCCTGTGGCATCTCCTAGAAGTTTCATTGTTTTGTGTTTTGCATTTTTTGTCTGTGATTCATTTGGACTTAATTTTTGTGAAATATATGATGTCTGTGTCTAGATATTTTGCATATAAATATCCAGTTGTTCCACACCATTCATGGAAATGACTATCCTTTCTCCAGTGAAATGCCTTTTCTCTTTTGTCAAAGATCCATTGATTATATTTGTATTGGTCTATTTGGGGGCTCTCTATTCCATTAATCTACTTGTCTTTTCTTTTGCCAATATGCTGTTGACTTGTTGACTACAGCTTTATATAAGTTTTGCAGTTGGATGGTGTTTGTCTTCTGACTTTGTTTTTCTCTTTAATACAGTGTTGACTATTCTGGCTATTTTCCCTTTCAATATAAACCTTAGAATTAGTTTGTCAATATACACGAAACAACTAGCTAGGATTTTAACTGAGATTGTGTAGAATCTGTAGACGAACTTGCGAAGAACGGAAATCTTGATAATATTGAGTCTAACTATGTATGAAAATAAAATTTCTCAATTTATTTAGATCTTCTTGGATGTCCTTCATCAAAACTTTATAGTTTTCCTCATACAGATCCTGTACATATTTTGTTGCAGTTATGCTTAATATTTTATATTTGCTTATTAATATAGTTTATTTTTAATTTTAATTATGGATACATAATTGTTGTACATATTTATAGGAAACATATAATGTTTTCACACAGGCGTACAATGTGTAGTGATCAAATCAGAGTAATTGGAATATCCATCACCTCAAGCCTTTATCATTTCCTCATATTGGAACATTTCAATTCCACTCTTTTAGTTACTTTAAGATATACAATAAATTATTGTTAACTATAGCCATCCTATTGTGCTACCAAATACTATAACTTTTTCATTCTAATTGTTTTTGAATGAAATTCCAATTGTTTCTGGTTGGTATATAGTAAAATGATTGACTTCTGAATATTACTCTTATATCTTGCCACTTTTCTATAATTTTTTTTCATTCTAGGATTTTTTCCTAGGGCTTCTACTGCAATGTTGAATTGAAATCCTTCAAACAGTCATCACCTTGGCTTGTTTTTGGTCTCAGAGGAAAAGCATTCAGTCTTTCACCATTTGGTGTGATGTTAGATGTGCATTGTTCATATATGGTCTTCATTATGTTGAAATAGTTTTATTTTATTCTTATTTTAGGGTTTCTTATCATGAAAAGGGGTTGAATTTTGCAAAATGCCTTTCTTCATTAATCAAGATGATTATCTGTATTTTGTCCCTTCATTCTCTTTATGTGATGTAATAAATTGATTAATTTGTATATGTTAAACCATTCAAACATTCCATGAATAAATCCCACTTAGTTGTGGTATACAATTTCTTTAATGGACTGTGTAATTCAGTTTGCTACTTTTTTTTAAGGGTTTTTGGATCAATACTCATAAGGGATACTGGTCTATAGTTTTTTGCAGTGTCCTCTTCTGACTTTGGCATCAAGACAATGATGGCCTCACAGAATGAATGAGTTAGGAAATGTTCTCTCCTTTTCAATTTTTTAAAGGATTTTAAGATGGATTGACATTAATTCTTATTTAAATGTTTGGTAGAATACATTAGTGAGGGTATCTGATTATGGGCTCTTTTTTTGGTAAGTTTTAGAATACTGATTTAATCTTACTACTACATTTATAACTATAGGTCTATTCAGATTTTCTATTGCCCCATGAGTCAGTGTAGGTTGTATGTTTTTAAGAATGTGTCTATTTTCATCTAGGCTATCCAATTTGTTGATATACTCTTACAGTAATACAAGAGAGTAATATATACATTACTATACATATATACATACATATATGTATGTGTATATATGAGAGAGAGAAAGTAATATAGCTTTCTCCTGGGGTAATCTTTAATCTTTTTTTTTAAATTTCTGTAAAATTGGTAGTGATGTTACAACTTCAGTTTCTGAATTTAGTAATTTGAGTCCTCTCAGCTTTTTTTTCTACTCAGCCTGAGTTTGTCAATTTTGGTGATTTTTTCAAAGAATCAATTCTTATTTGCATTGATTTTCTTTATTATTTCATATTGTCTGTCATTAATTTCTTTTCTAGGCTATATTTCCTTCTGTCTCCTAGCTTTGGGTTTAATTTTTTAAATAGTTTCTAGAAGCATAAAGTCAGATTGTTAATTTCAAGTGTTTTTTCTCTTTTAATATAATATAATGTACAGCTATAAATTTTTCTCTAAGCATTTCAGTGCTACACGCCATATGTGTTGGTATATTGTATTCACATCTTCATTTGACCAAAGATATTTTCGAATTTCTCTTAGGATTTCTTATGTGACCAATTGGTTGTTGAAGACTGTGTTGTTCAATTTCTACATATTTGTGTATTTTCCAATGGGCCTACTGCTGTTAATTTATAGTTTTATTTCCTGTGGTCAAAAAGAGACAGTTTGTATGATTCAATCTTTTAAAATGTATTAAGACTTGGGTTTTGGCCTAAAAAATGGTCTCTCCTGGAGAACATTCCATGTGCTTTTGGGGAAATACAATATATCCTGTTATAACTGGGCAAAGCATTCCTTATATTCTACTAAATCTTATTGGTATATAATGTAATTTAAGTCTTTTACTTCTTTATTGATACTCTGTCTTTTTCTATTCATTATTGAACATGTGATATTGATGTTTCCTACTCTTATTGTAGATCTATTTCTTTCTTCATTTCAGTCAACATTTGCTTCATGTACCTATGACCTCATATTTAGTGCATATACAATAATCCCCTCTTATCTGCAGAAAATAAGTTTCAAGACTCCCAGTGGATGCCTGAAACCAATGGATAGTGCTGAATTCCACATTTAATATTGTTTTCAATGTGATAACTGAGACAGCTATGTTTCAAGACTACCAGTGGATGTCTGAAACCCATGGATAGTGCTGAATTCCATACATAATATTTTTTTCAATCTGATAACTGAGACAGCCACTAAGTGACTAATGGGAAGATAGCATATACAACATGGAAACAGTAGAAAAAAGTTATGAGTCATAAACCAGGAAGGACACAACAGGACAGAGTGAGACTTCATCACACTACTTAGAATGGCACACAATATAAAACTTATGAATTGTTTATTTCTGGAATTTTTTATTTAATAATTTTGGACAATGGTTGACTGTGTGTAACTGAGACCATGAAAAGCAAAACCATAGGCAAGACAGGAACACTCTCTGTTTATATTTATTGTATCTTCTTGATGAATTGACCTTTTAATCAATATAGAACATTCTTTGTTTCTCATGACAGTTTCTACTTAAAGTTTATTTTGTATCATATCAGTATAGCCACCATTGCTCTCTTTTGGTTATTATTTCCATAAAATATCTTTTATCTTTACTTTTACTTTTAACCTACGAATATTTGAATGTTCTTAGATCCAAATTGAATCTCTTGTAGACAGCATATAATTGGATTTTTTTAAAAAAAAAACCTATTATAGCAATCTATAATATTTGTGTATGAGTGTATTAGTCAGGATTCTCCAAAGAAATTGAATTAATAGGATGCAAACACACACACACATACACACATAGAGATTGAGTGAGAGAGAGAGAGATTTATGAAAATTGACTCACAATGTTGTGGAGGCTGAGAAGTCCCATGATGTACTGTTGGCAAACTGGGAAATCAAGAAAGTTACTGATATGATTCAGTTCAAGTCTGAAAGTCTAAGAACCAGGAGAAACCAATTGTATAAGTCCTGGAGTCTGAGGCCCAAGAACCAGGAACTCCAATGTCCAAGGGTAGGAGAAGATATATGGCCTTGCTCAAGAAGATAGAGAGAATTCACCCTTCTTCTACCCTTTTGTTCTATTTGAACCTTCAAAAGATTGAACTGACATTACCCACATTGGTGAGGGCAGATATTCTTTACTCAGCCTACTGATTCAAATGCTAATCTCTTCCAGAAACATTAATACAGACACGACTAGAAATTATGTTTCACCAGCTGTCTGAGCATGTCTTAGCCTCATCAAGTTGACACATAAAATTAACCATCATAAGGGGTTTAATGCCTTTGAACTTATTTACTGACAGGGAAGAACTTACTTTTGTCAATTTGTTGTTTTCTGTGTCTTATAGTTTTATGTCTCTCATTGCTTTAATTACTACTGTCCTTTGTGTTCAGTTCATTTTTTCTAGTGACACATTTTTATTTCTTTCTCATTTTCATTTGTGTATATTCCATATATATTTTCTATGTGGTTGCCATGGGGACTACATGTAACATCTTAGAGTTATAACAATCTATTTTCATTGATACCAACATAAATTCAATGGCATACAAAAACTGTACAACTTTAAGCTTCATCTCCCCTTTATGTTTTTGATATCCCAAATTACATATTTATACATAATCTACACATAAACATAAACGTATGATTATATTTATGCATTTGTTTTTTAAAATCCTGTAGAAGAATAAAAAGCAGAGCTAAAAACCAAAATTACAACAATACTGGTTTTTATATTTGTTTGTATATATGGCTTCACCAGAGAATTTTAGATTTTTATATGGCTTTTAGCTACTGTCTAGCATCCATTTATATGAACAAAAATGGCTGTATTTAGCATTTATTGCAATCCAGCCCTGATGGTAGTGAACTCCCTCAACTTTTGTTTTTCTTGAGTCTCTTAATTTCTCCCTCATTTAAAATGAGGAATATTTTAAAGAAATATTTTGTTATTAGATATAGAATTCTCAGTTGACAAAGTTTTTTTGTGTATGTCTTCTTTCAGCCCTTTAAATATATCATTCTACTGTCTCCTGTCCCCTAAGGTTTCTCCTAGGAAATCTACTGATGATTTTACAGAGGATCCCATGAACATGATGAGTCATTTTTGTTTTGTCACTTTCAAGATTTTCTGTTGTTTGATTTCAGCAATTACATTATGTTTCATAATATGTTTCATAATATGTTTCATCATGGATCTCATTGGGTTTATTCTACTTAGACTTCATTGAATTACTTGATATTGTATATTCATGCTCTTTCTCCAATTTCAGAAGTTTTCTACTTTTTTCCTTCAAGTAGTCTCTCTGTCTTGTTCTCTTTTATCTTCTTCTGAGACTCCTATAATACATATATTGGTCTATTTGTTGGTGTCTTATAATTTCATTAGGCTCTTTTTCACTTTGTTTCTTTTTTCTCCTCACACTCAATTTCAAATGAACTGTTTTTAAGTTTGCTAACTCCTTATTCTGCCTGCCTGAGTCTGCTGTTGAACCTCCACTAATGACTTTTTCAATTTGTTTATTATACTTTTCAGCTTCAGAATTTCTCTTTAGTGCCTTTTTAATTTTTATTTTTGTTTATTATTATTATTTGAGACAAGGTCTTATTCTGTCATCCAGGCTGGAGTGCAGTGGCAAAATCTCTGCTCACTGCAACCTCCGACTCCTAGGTTCAAGTGATTCTCCCATCTCAGCTTCCCAAGTAGCTGGGACTAAAGGCTTGCACCACCATGCCCAGCTAATTTTTGTATTTTTAGTAGACATGGGGTTTCACCATGTTGGTCAGGCTGGCCTTGAACTCCTGACCTCAAGTGATCTGCCCACCTCAGCCTCTCAAAGTGCTGGGATTACAGGCTTAAGTTACCATACTCAGCCTGATTTCTTTCTATAATTTCTATCACTTTATTAATATTCTAATTTTGTTCATATATAATTTTTTATTTCCTTTGGTTCTCTGTCCATTGTCCATGTTTTCCTTTTGTTTTTGAATAATTTTTGTACAGTTGTTTTAAAGTTTTTCTCTAGAATGTCCAATGCTTTGGTTTCTTTAGGATTAGTTTCAGGAGATTTATTTTTGTTCCATTGAATAGGCAATCTTTTCCTCTTTCTTTGTATGTCTTGTGATCTTTGTTGAAAATCACACATTTTCAACAAAAAAGTATTTTATCAATCTTTTCAGACTGTCAGGAAAGACCTTTACTAATTAGCAGGAAATGTTCTGAGGCTTGACATCTCCGCAGAATAAAGTCTTAAAAGTCTTCTCAGTCCTTTTCTGAGCATATGTATTCCCTGGGCTTGCATGTGTGCTTTCTAAAATTTATTCCAGTATAGGTCTAGTGTGGTGGCTCACACCCCTGCAATCCCAGTACTTTGGGAAGCTGAGGTGGGAGGATTGCTTGAGCCCAGGAGTTGGAGACCAGCCTGGGCAACATAGTGAAACCCTATCTCTACAAAAAAATTAAAAAGCTAGCCAGGTGTGCTGGTGTATGCCTATAGTCTCAGCTCCTTGGGAGTTGAGGCAGAAAAATTGCTTGCACCCAAAAGTTTGAAGATGCAGTGAGCCATGATTAGGCCACTGCACTCTGTTCTGGGTGACAGAGCGAGATCCTATCTCAAAAAAAAAAAAAAAAGTGCTCCAATATATGGCATAAATTAAATATCTTAATTTTCCAAAGAGTCTCACTCCTTGTCTATATTGGGTCAGTAAACATGCTATTGTATCCCTCCACAAAAAAATCTTGTCCCAGGCATCTGTGGGTCTGTACACCTCCTGAAGTTTTCAAAAGCTACTTTGCGCATGACTTTTCCCAGCCTGAGACCCAAGATATGCAGCTTTTCCCCAAATGAGTTCAGGGAGGGAGGAAAAATAAAGACTTATCTTTTAGGTATTCCCTAGAAAGATTTCAGCAGTGCAAATAAAGTCTTCTTTGCTCTCTCCAATTTGAAGGAGGGAATTGGAAGCTGGACAGCTATTTCTCCCACAGGGCCAGGGTGGATCTTGTGCAGTGGGAGTAGCTAGTAAAAACTCCACAGATTTTTCTATCATTCTAAATGTCATTTTTTCTTAATTGGACATTTGATTGGTTGTTTTAAACCTTTGACTTTTTCAGCATTCCTACAACATTATTTAAGTCAGTTTTAGTTGTTTTGTTTTGTTTGTTTTAATGTTTTTATGAGGGAACAAGGTGCCTGGGGCTTACTATTAATAGTTCATTATCTTGCTGATGTCAATCCAGAAAATACGTAGGTAGGCATCTTTTAGCCTTTCATTCCTCTTTTATGTAAGACCACAAGGCTAAAAGATGTTGGAGTTATGTAATTGCCTTTCTTCCAAGTCAGACAAGGCTTAGATAACTTAGTTTCCCATGGAGGGCAGGCTGTTGTTAAGACTGTCCTAGCAATATCTCAAAATACTAAGTTTTCCCCTAGGGTTATTTAAAAATGGTTATTCATTCCCTGTCTCTGGCTGAAACAGAAGGGTATTTGTCTCATTTCTTCATCTTAAAAACTGGGTGGTACGATTAGAGGGAAAATCCAGAAAAGTGTGAGACTTCTCCTTAAAGACTGTGTTTCCAGATATTTTTAACTTTTGATCTAGCCCATGTTCGGTCTCCATTAATCTGACAATTACTGTTTAATTGTTCAATGGTTTCTGTTCTGGGTAAGTTTATCCTGGGTCTGATATTACCTATTGTTACCCGTTTCTCTAGACTACAGAATGGTGGTTTGCTCTGTGACATTAATTCTCTGTTGAATCTAAAGAATATTATTCATGTTCTGTTTGTTAAGTTTTTCTTTTCTTGTAAAGATGGGAGTGGTGGCTTCCAAACTCTGTGAATGTTGCAGCTGAAAGTGACAATCTTCTTTTTTTGAATATAGCCAGTGCCTTTTTCTGTATCCACATGCTACCTACTTTCTTGGATTCATTTTATGTTTGGTAGACATGCCTCCTCAGATTATTAGAGATATTTGAATGATAAGCATTGTGGTTAAGTTTATATTAAAAAATAGAAAACATCTCAAATCATACTTTAAAAGTACAATACTTAGAAAAATACATACTTAGAAAAGTACAATATCACAATCTGGCAAATATTGTACTAAAAGAAAACAATATATTGGTTTCATCTAGGAGCATTAGTGAAAACCATACATAAACCCAGTAAAAAAAAAAAAAAAAAAAAAAAAAAAAGAATGCTAAACAAAGAATAAAATGCCTTGCAAAAACAGGATTTGTTCCAGAAATGCAAATGTGAGAACATATTTAGAACTTAATACATGCTATGTTGCTAAACAAAAGGAAGAAAGACATCTAACATTTTCTTTTAAAAGTACTTTAATAAAATCTAGCATTTATTACTGATTTGACTAAATACAGAATAAAACTATTTGTAATTAAAACTATTCATGCAAAACCAATAGAATATATCAATTTCAATGAAAAACATTAATCTAAAAGCAGTGAGCATAGATCCTATTATTATTTTTAAACAACATTATTATGGCATGTTTATCAAACGCAAAACTGAAGAATAATAAATAGTATACATAATAAAAGAACATAAGAGTATCTTCAAATTAGCTACATTAAGTCCATGAGAATAATTAAAGAATACATTAAAGTTGATCAGAATATAGTAAGCTATCTGTTTTGAAAAGCCATTTTAAAAAGTAATATCTTGTCTGGACATGGTGGCTCACACCTGTAATCCCAGTACTTTGGAAGGCCGAGGTGAGCAGATCACCTGAGGTCGGGAGTTCGAGACCAGCCTGACTAACATGAAGAAACTTCGTCTCAATTAAAAATACAAAGTTAACCGTGCATGGTGGCGCATGCCTGTAATCCCAGCTACTCGGGAGGTTGAGACAGGAGAGTCACTTGAACTCGGCAGGCAGAGGTTGTAGTGAGCTGAGATTGCACCATTGCACTCCAGCCTGGGCAACAAGAGCAAATCTCTGTCCCCCATGTCCCAAAAAAGTAATATCCTTTCTATACAGCAACAGTAAAAAATGAAAATTAATGTCTTAGAAAAAACTATGATTCAAATACCAATAAGAACTTCAAAATACACAGGACTAAAATTAATCACAAAATAGTCAAAACAATATGAAGCAAAAAATAAGTGATGGTTTATAGCCATAAAATAATCCTAAACAGCAGTTTTAATATTGTAGAGATGTAATTACTTTTCAAAATTTTTAATAAATTAAATGATCTTTTGGTCAAAATCTCAATGAGATTATATAGAGGAAAATTCAGCAAATTCAATTTCAAGTTAATTTCTAAAAAAAAAATTCATGTATAAGAATAGCAAAGAATATTGAAAAAGAATGTGTGACATGACCAATAAAATAATAAAAACCCATACAGTAGTTGAGAGTGAAATAGCTTAGATCCATAGACATGGAGTTCAGTAAAAGAGAAAAATAGAATGAGTCTATCTATGTATCTACCTAGCTAGCTATCTCTCTATCAGAATAATCTTATAAAACAAAAGCTAACTTTTCAACCCATGAGGAAAGAATAACTATTCAATATGTAGTAAATGAACAATTGCTTATCTAAGCAAAAACATGCATGTACACACACACACATATCTGATTTCCTTCTATATGCTGTCAAAACTTATGCAGATGAAATAAAGTTTGAAAGGTAAAACATAAAACCATATAGATTTTAAGTTACAGAAAAATTTTGGGAGACATAAGCTGTCTCTTTGGATGTTAAATGCTCTCTTAAAATTAACAAAAAAAACTTTGGGAAAAAAATCATATTTCATTCAACGTAATTATAGACTTACTGAGATTATTATTGATATTTGCCTTGCGGTACTATTGTGAAAAGATTATTTAATGTAAAATTCAATATAGAATCTAAAAAATTATTTTAAAAATATTTATTACTTCTCCTTCACACATCACTTCTGCTTTTTTGTGATATACCCAGGAGGTAATTTTTCCCTAATAAGGTAACTCTTGCTATAGTAATGGAAGTCAAACAAACAAAACCTATTATGGCTACTGACTTGGCAAGATCCCTGCACCAAAAATACAACAAGACTTCCTCTTATATTATCAACTTCTACTTATTTTTTGATCTCCAAAACTTATGCTTATTACTTAATATTTGCCTTGATGAATTCCTGCACAAAATTTATTGTTATATTTCTATAGATGATATACAGATGTTTAATGTTCATTTGAACACAGAAACTAAGTTCTCCGTTTTCTGAAGTCCATTTTTATTTGTATTTATATGGCTGATTTTCCTTACCGAGTTTCTTTTCTTTTCTTCCCCCACCCCCCTGCCTACAAAAACTCATGGGAATAGCACTCCCAGTATACCTTGAGGTTTGACCGTTTGTTTGTCACCACAACACCTGGGCTGGCTGTTTACACACCGTCCTTTCTATTGCCTGAATACTGTTGACATTGCTCCCTAATCCTCTAGCATGGAACACTGATCTGAAGATTTCTTAACCCAACCTCATGTTTCTTCTTATGGTTGGTTTGCTTTTGTTACCCAGATGGTTAAAAATCTCTCTTTTTTACCTTTAAGCCAAACGAGCTTACAAAGGTACATCTCACTAGCCATTACATAGATGAATCACTCCTGGACTTGGCGTTCCTTCTCATTGTGCAGATTCCATTCCTTCTGAATTTCAGGAAGAATGCCTTCTGAAATGAGGCAGCAATGGGATAGGTTACTAGTGGAGACTGAAGCCAGGAGGCCTAACTTTGACATACAGCACCATCGTCTCCTAGTTGTGTGTTTTTTAGACATTAAATAAAGTCTTATGTTCTTCAAGTCCTTCGTGTGCAAAATGGAAATGAACATTACAATAGTATCTATTAGGTTATTGGGAGGATCAAATAAATGAATACACATAAAGTGATCAACACACTGTGTCTGAAAAATAAGAGTTGTAGAATACTCTTTATTTGTTGAGTTGTTTCAAAAATGGCCATGCAATTCTTTCCATCCTGCGTGCCTGTTTACAATGCAACTTTGCCACTCCTTCAATCAAGAGGTGGTGTCCGTTTCTTCTCTTCTTCAATATCGTCTGACCTTTGTGCCTAGCTTTGAGCAAATAAAGTTGTGGTAAGAAAAACTTAAACTGAACTATTTCACTGTTAGCAGTCTGAATTATAATTACCATGAGTTGTTTAAAAATACTGTAACGAGTTAGGCCGGAAGCAGTGACTCATGTCTGTAATCCCAGCACTTTAGGAGGCTGAGGAGGGCAGATCACAACGTCAGGAGATCGAGACCATCCTGGCTAACATGGTGAAACCCCTACTGAAAATAAAAAAAATTAGCTGTGCGTGGTGGCGGGGGCCTGTAGACCCAGCTACTCGGGAGGCTGAGGCAGAAGAATGGCGTGAACCTGGGAGGAGGAGCTTGCAGTGAGCAGAGATCCTGCCACTGCACTCCAGCCCGGGTAACAGAGCGAGACTCCGTCTCAAAAAAAAAAGAAAAAAAAAAAATACTGTGACTAGTGCTTTCCAAGGGACAATAATCCCAGACTGAAACTGAAAATGCAGGAAGGAATGAAAGGCAATAGAAAAGATAAAGATAAATAAATATTGTTTTATGAAGCGATTTTAGAAATGTCTTATGGAGATTAAAATATATGTAAAATTAAAGTGTGTGACAACAGTAAGACAAAAGTCAGGAAAGCTTAAAATAAAATTTTAAAGTATTAGTAGTGTGGGAGGTGTTAAAAGTAATTGCATATTAGACTTTATTAAAGAAATAATTTATGATTTAACAGTGTAACTATGCAGAGATTTTCATATGATTGTAACTAATGAATTTATACAGGGAGCAACGAAATACTAAACCATTTAGTTCAAAGTAAGGCAAGTAGAAAGACTTAAAGAACCCTAGTCAAAGTATAGGGAAAGAGTAAATTATTGAAATAATCTCAGGTTTACTGGTAATTCTATGAAATGTAAATGTACAAAATTTTAATTTCTTTATAATTGTTGTGTGATATATGCTATAGAATTGTTAAGTGTTTGGAAATTCTTTTGTTGATTAATATTTAAATGGTCTATATGTTTTTCCTATTAAAACAAATATGTAACGTTTTTTAAAAAAGAGAATATGGCAGAACTTAATACTAGACTTCAGCCTTAAGCATGTTTTCACTCTCTTTAAATCTGATCGCCAAATTATTTAATTATGAGAAATCATGTGAACAGAGAGGTCACAAAGAAGCCATCAAGAACAAACATGTGTAAATTAGACCACTTTGGATGCTTCATTCCCCTTTGAACTTTCGCAGCTGATACCATGCAGCAGAGAGCTCATAATCAGTGAGTCCTGCCGGATCAACTGTCCTGCAGAAACCCAAGCAATCAAATGATCCTAGTTTTAAGTCCTTTGAGGGTGGTTTGCAATGCAGGAAGAGAGAATTGAAACTATTTTAGTTATATTTATCTTAATCTTTATGTTTTACTCTTTAGCTTTGGGGTTATTAGCTTATATTTTTTGCACTTCTAATTTTATGCATTACTTCTTTTTACTTATCACTTATTTTCTTACATCTGCAATGCACCTTTTTCATGTAATTTTGTGTTAATGGACATTATATCATAGCATCTAAAAGCACATACTCCAGGGCCAGACTGCTTACATTTGAATTCCAGCTCTAATACTTACTCATTGTAAGGCTTTGTGTATCATGCTCAAGCTCTTTGTGACTCAGTTTTCTAATCTGTAAGATGGGAATGAAAACTACCTTATAGGGATGCTGTGAAGATAAAGTATAATAAGTGACTATATCTAAGCTGACTAAAACACACATACACACACACACACACAATAATCATTGTATTAACTATTATGTCATCTCATTTTATCATTTTATAGAAAATACCTGCTACTGAAGTTTTACCTTAGTGTAAAACACTCAGAAGAACGTTTTCTAACTCTTTAGACTGTACTTTATTGTAGGCTAAAGGTTTCATGGTTTTGGCACCCTCTTCTGTTATCACTGCCTCACTCAGCCATATCATATTGCTTTTGTTTCTGCGATTCTTTATTTCTTCTTACCTAAAATGGGTACATTTGTCCAGATTTTGTATCTCTTCTGATATAATTCAGATTTATTTCATTTATTACATTTATAATTTACATGACCTTTGCCTTCTCTGGGTTGTAATTTAATACTTGAGCATTGCAGTCTCTTCTGTAGTATGTGGGACAAATAAGGGATTAAGGAAAGTTAAAAACTCAACTGGCACCTTGGGCATTGTTCGTGGGAATACCAGATCTCTGTCATCTTTTCTGATCATTTAGATAACCTCTAACATTTGCTTCAGCTGACTATAACTCTGCCCTTGGGAGAGAAAACCCACCCCCTCTCCTGTGCCTGCCATAATCACCACCAAAGCTGAGACTGACTTGGAGCTTAGGTCTTCACTGGAGACATTCGGATTCTTTTATTGACATCTGTCTTCATGCTTTTCTTCCCATCAGTAGTTCAAACTAATCCCCCATGCTCTGTATAATAGAAAGGAAGGGAATAATGTCTTCCTCTCTTGAGATTTAAGGATATTAGAATTTACAGGATCTTGCAACTCATCAAAACAGATGCAGAATATAATGTCATGACTAAATATAGCACATTGCTGCCCTGAAATTATCTTTATCTCCTTGGTTACCTTTTTTGAAATGTGTGATATAAGGTAATATCTTACTTCTAGCTTGGTTCTGCTCTTTCTTGTGTTTGTTTATTGGTTGTGGGTAGGTTTGTTTGTAATGGTAGGGGTGAGGTTATCTCACTCCTCTCAGCTCATTACACATTTTTGAAGAAAGAAGAGACCCACATTTTTACACTATTTGTTCTTAGAAATTACGACTCCCTTTTGAATACAATAAACTCAGACAAAATTCTAAGGAGACTTCAAAACGGGTTGCCGCTTGTAATAAAAAAATAATTCTTTCATATAGACAACTCTGCACTTGGGTAATTGCTTTGAACTAATTAGAAAACAAATTGTACAAAAGTCTACAATACGTTTCTAAGTAAATCTACTACCCTGACCATAAATTCATTCTTATATATGTTTGACCTGAATCATCTCAACTGCTCTTCACTTTAAGCCTCAAAAAACTCTGCTTGACACATTATAGTATCAATATTTTCCTAACATCTACACCATATTTGAGAATATCACGTTCATATCCCTTGGCATTGGAATCACAATATCTATCATCGCATAAATCTTTTATCAGTTTGGAACCTGATATATCTCAGAAGATCCTTGGGGTTAGTAAGCACTTCACTATTTCTGAAACCTTTTTCTCATGATAATTCAAAAGCATAAACTTTATTAGCTAAAAAGAGAAGAAAATGAGATAATTGCTATACTTATATTTGTATAATGATTTATCATTATATTTGTTTGTAATGTAACTCCTTTTAGAGTTTAATTAATCCCACTTAGTGTTTAAGTATCCTATATATCTGCCAACAGGAGTTCAATTTCTAGTTGCTGTTTATTAGCAAGATAATTGGGTTTATTACTTAAGCATGGTAGCTTCCTGGCACTCAGCCCAGATAGGATATTTTATATGTATCATATCCGGAAAAAAAGTACATTTCCTTAAAAGCAGATGTTTAAGCAATATTAAAAGCCTAGAATTTTTCAAACTACCATAATATACCATATTGGAGTTAAAACAACATAGCAATCAAATAAACTGTAACATTTTCTCCTAGATTACTAAGTTAATAATTATTACTTTCTCAAGGAGTTTTTCTTTTTTTTTTTTTTTTTCTGGAGTTTTCGCTGTTGTTGCCCAGGCTGGAGTGTAACAGCACTATCTCGGCTCACCACAACCTCTTCCTCCCAGGTTCAAGCAGTTCTCCTGCCTCAGCCTCCCGAGTAGCTGGGCTCACAGGCATGCACCACCAAGCCTGGCTAATTTTGTATTTTTAGTAGAGACAGAGTTTCTCCATGTTGGTAAGGCTTGTCTCGAACTCCTGATCTCAGGTGATCCACCCGCCTCAGCCTCCCAAAGTGTTGGAATTACAGGTGTGAGCCACCATGCCTGGCCTCTCAAAGAGTTTTTGAGTTTTACTTAGATACACAGACACAAAAATATTTCTAAAGGTATTTTACATTTCAAGTTTAGTTGATTAAACTATTTTTTGCCTGCTTATCATTTTTTTCCCGAAAAATAATAGTCAACCTTGGTAAAAGTTTTCTTGCTAATGACTTGCCAAGTTTCCAGTTTCTAATATAAATATATTTTGAGCTACATAGGCTATCAGAATACCAAAAGAAAGAAAGAAAAAATGCCACTAAATTTTGGGAAGGAATTATGTCAAAATTTAACTTTAAGAATTAAAAATGGAGGTCTGATAGATTCGCTGTATCATTTCTTTTTTGCAACCTTTATTTCAGCAACTTGAGGACAAATTGGGTTTTGAGATAATTTCAAGTAAAATTTTTCCTAAAAAAATTTCAAAGTTATAGTAGGTGAACAAGAGACTTGAATATATATTACTGTGGTCTATGAAAATCAGAACAATCATATTAATTTCAAGTAATCCAGGGGAAAAGAACTTCATAAAGATTGGGTGGGGCCTCGACTCATTTGGCAAAGAAAAGTGTCACTCTCCACAGAGATGTAATCCCTAGGATCTAACAAAGACAAAATCTTCACTTTCCTAACCCCAATAATCACTTCATATTAAACCATCAGCTTTCTAGAAAGTGGGAAAATATTATTATGATTTCCCCAGCATTGAGCAAAATATCAGTCCTGGAAGAGACTGACCCAATGATTGCTGGATGGAGAGATGAGCAAAAGGAGGAGAGGTTGAGAAGCAGCAGTGTTACAAGTAATTTTAGGTAGTGTGTTTTCTGACTTACTGTAGAATTCTGATCACCAAAATGCATGTCATTTTTACCATGTAAAATGAAATTATATAGTACTCTGTGAATTACTTAAGCTACAAACTCTCAAAGCAAAGGAATACTTTTTTAAAAGGCATATTTTAAGTCCTATGAGGTCTCAAATCACAATAGTATATATTCTCAAAAGAATCTGGCAATGTATTAATAATTTTTTATTTTTTAACATCTCATTTTAGAAACCATCTTACTGTTGATGAGATGGAAATACAGCTTAGGAAAAAAGCTATTTATCTGGTCTTTTAAAATCCACTTGCCCTTAAAGTGTGATGATTCTTGTGGCTATTGTGCTATATTTATATGTACCAAGAAACAGGCTTCAAGAGGAAAAGAAAATATATCTCTCTGTTCTCTCCTCTTATCTTCTTTTTCTTAGTTACCTCAGAAGCACACAAGATAAATATACCATAGGAGGTTAGAAAAAAAGTCTCTCTAGGCCTTCGAAAACACTTCATCAAAATGAAATAGAATTTCTCTTATCCAGTATGAATTTCTTCTCTTCTTTGGCTTCAATTTTATTTTTGTGTGTCCTCATTTCTGCCTGCTTTTTCCCAACTACCCAAAATATCAGTAAGAGTCTGCATGACACCTATAGTTTAAAAATTCAAATGGGAAATTTTTCTCAAAGCACTTTTTTAGGCTTTATGTCTCTGGATTTCTGTCACATATTCATAGATGCATAACACATATGGTGATCTTTGATTACATGTAACAATATGTTACTGTAAGCTGCATAGACTTGCAGAAAACAGATAGGTTGAATATCAAAGAAGGAAACAGAATTAAGAGGCTCAGCCTAGATTGTGAAGGATGAATATGCATCAGGATTAAACTTTTCTATAAAAATGAAACGTTTGAACACAAGAACTAAATCTGAAGTTGGCTGGATATATGGATGGCATAGAATGTTAATAAACACTTGCTCTTACATGCTTCTGTGCTCTAGGTTTGGTTGGTCCCTTACTGGCTTCCATAATCTTGTTTATTTATGGCACACCCATATGTAATGCCTTTACTGGAAGAAGTCTTGGTGACATGTGGTCGCTCAGTCTGTGCAGCCAGATATACCACTGGTAATTTATATTTGCTGAATTGTTTCCCTCATCACCTGTGGCCAATCCATTGTTAGGTCCTCTCTCTCAAGGGGAAAAGATCTCAGCGTAACAAGGTATCAGGCTTAGCAACCTCTGACAGATAATCTTATACAGGGGATAGTCCTAGCGATTTGGACTAACCAATAAGAATGGAAGTAGTTCAGCAAGAAATCACTGAATTTAAATGTACTGGGCTCTGACACCACTCACTGGGATTGTGGCTAAGTCTCTGTGCTTCTCTTTGCTTATCTGATTGTGACAAAAATGAATAAGGAAATACACAAAAGTTAATGTAGTAAAAACTCAAAAACTTAGTAATGGTTTTCAGCAACATTGAGGAGTAGTGTTTATGCTGTTTACATGATGAAGTTTAAATAGCTACTCTCAAGGTTTCTAATAGATCAGGAACAAAGAAGTAATTCAAGGCCAGAGAATCTTTTTCTTTTTCTTTTTCTTTTTTTTTTTTTATACAGAGTCTCCCTCTGTTGCCCAGGCTGGAGTGCAGTGGCGTGATCAGCAGTGTGATCTCAGCTCATTGTAACCTCCATCCCCACTTGGGTTAAGCATTTCTCCTGCCTCAGCCTCCTGATTAGCTGGGATTACAGGTGCATGCCACTGCACCTGGCTAATTTTTGTATTTTTAGTGGAGATGGAATTTCACCATGTTGGCCAGGCTGGTCTCAAACTCCTGACCTCAGGTTATCTGCCCACCTCGGCCTCCCAAAGTTCTGGGATTACAGGTGTAAGCCACCGTGCCGGGCCAGATAAACCTTTTAATTGAAAGAGAAAATTTACCATGTGAAATAAAGAGAATGGACTCTATGCTCCAACATTTAAATACAGTCATTTGTTACCTGGTTTTATTCCCCCAAATTCCAGTTCTGAAAGCCTGTCAGCTAGAGAATAATCTTCCCAGAAACCTGATAATGAGAAGCAATGGCCAAAATGAGTATGGAAAATACAGCTGGTCTAGCACAGGAAGTCATTTTTCCCAGTTGTGTTTAGATAGTTCAATAAATGGACTGTAATATCATTGTGATTTTTATAACAAATAACATATGGTAACATAATCCACCAGTGGTATCCTGCCACAGAATAACTTATATGTACCATAACACCAGTTTGTAGGGGAAATAAAGTTGTCTAGTGGTATATGGAGCGAATTCTTTACATTATACTGTAACCATCTTCCTTGCATTATAACTGTTATTTCCATAAATGTGATCAATTGCAATAATAAACTTGGGGGACAACTGTAGTGCCTCCTGACAAACTTTCTTTTTTCTTTTTCTTGATTGCCATTCCATATTCTTATTTCTGCGTTGATCTGGTGTTTAGCTTGTTGACATTCTATGCTGTATTTGGTAACAAATAAAATACTTAAGCTTCTAAATGTTAGAAAATGAGGCTACATCAGATTGCTTAAAATCTAAAGAGCTGGTTTTAATGTAAGAATGGCTTACTGTAGCTGAGAAGATATTCTAGGCTCTTTATTTAAGCCCTGAAGGTTCAGGGTCAGGCAATATTGCTGCTCTTTAACTTGCATTTCTTCTTCTAGCAGCAAAAGTACTGGAGAATCACCACCTGGCTTTTCACCCAGTTGACATAAAGAATCTTTACTGAGGGTAGACATGGGTGGGATAGAGAGAAAGAGAGTTTTGTATGCTAAAATGACAATTCCTTAGTGATTCAAATAGATCCTAAAGATTGTAAAAAGCAGGAGTTTACAAAACAAAGTACATGTTCTAGGACAAAGTACAGCTGACATAACAAATGTAGTTAATATTCTATATTTCCACTGATAGGTAGGGAGTGGATCAAAATTAAGAATATCATTGAAAAGTGACAATGATTTTCATGATTATAAATTCTGCATTGAATTAGTTTTGGCCAAAACAAATTGCCAATTACTCTTAGCAGTATCTGGTTATAATATGTGCACTATAATCCAAAAGTCAATAAAAGTATTTAAGAGTCATGTTAACTCAAGAACAATAAAGGAATATGGCAAAGTGGGTGGTCGTGTTGCTTAAACGTTACCATATTTAAACATGAGTCCACAATATACTACAATATGATAAATCGGCATTAGCACACATCACTAGTGTATCTGCTCAATGTAAATATAATGCCATTCTTTATTCCTGTTCCATAATTCTCATGCCCCTCATTGTGGAGATAAGTTGATCCCTTAATTGTAAATCAGTTTCAACTTAGGCTCTGGAATGCATAGTGTCCTTAGCCATATATAACTTGAGGATTCTGAGGACAACACTTTAGGGACTCATCCTCAAGTTAAATTGGTTCCAATTTTATATCCAATATTGAAAACAACTTGTATGTTCTATTTCTATGAACTTGTCCCCACCTCACACTGCAGTTTTATTTTTTTTAAGCTGTGAAATATTTTGAGTAGGAGTATAATACTCTTTTAATGCTTTAGAAAGATGTCGATAAAGGAATATGCAAAATGAATTGATAGTGAGAAAACAGAGGCAGAGAGATCATTGGAAAGGACTTACACAAAAATGTAGGGTATAAATCAGTATCAATGTTGCAAGGTAGAGATTGGGGAGGTAGGTCAGAGAGATGCTGGGTTTGAAAGATGATGGATTTAAATTGAGCTATTGTTCAGAAGGGAATAAGAGATATTTCTAACTTGCTAATAATAAAGGCATGGCAACACCTTTGCTAGAAAAGGGGAATACAAGATAAAACATACTTTTATGCCAAGGTTAATATTTCTGATTCAGTCATCTTAAACTTCAGGGGTTTAAATACATTTAGAAAAATTTCTCAAGGAAGTAAATATGAGGGTCTACATTTGGAGATGCAAATCAATAAAGGTGAATGAAAGGAAGCCACTTAATTGGACATTAGGAAACAACAGTCATTCTAAAAGAGTAGCTGGGTCAAACCCAAATTGGAAAAGGTTAAGAAAGAAATGAAATGTAAGACAGGAGAAGGAGCCAGTCCTTTGACAATTTAGCAACAAATGAACAAGTATTCACACACACCTAGAACTGGTATTATTTTAGGTTCTATTTAAAGGGAAAAAAGAAGAACAAATTTCTTGAGTTAATATGATCATGAATTGATTCACTATCATCCACAACACTTTGATTTAACTACGATACTTCAGTCATGATTCTAGATGTTGTAGATTCAAAGTTGAATAGGAAGATGTTCCAATATGGATATTACCATCTTCTGCAAAATGGCAGTCAAGCTGAGATATTTTCTTACATAATTGAGAGAGAATAAGTATCAATTAAAGATGGGATTTTGTTTGGCTAAATTGCTCACATTGGTTTCTGTATTTATCAAGTTCTTCACATAATAATTTTACCTTTGATATGGTTTGGCAATGTCCCCACCCAAATCTCATCTTGAATTGTAGCTCCCATAATTCCCACGTGTTGTGAAAGGGACCTGGTAGGAGGCAGTTGAATCATGGGTGCACGTCTGTCGTGTGCTGTTCTTGTGGTAGTGAGTATGTCTTATAAAATCCAATGGTTTTATAAAGGGGAGTTCCCCTGCACTCACGCTCTCTCTTGCCTGCTGCCATGTAAGACATGACTTTCCTCCTCCTTGCCTTCTACCATGATTTTCAGGCCTTCCCAACCATGTGAAACTGTGAGTCAATTAAACCTTTTCCTTTACAAATTACCCAGTCTCAGTTATGTCTTTATTAGTAGCATGAGAACAAATACAACACTCAACTTTACTTTGCTTGTGATAGACACAGTCAATAACTTGGTAGCAGGGCCTGTAGCCAAAGCTTTGAAGAGAATGGTGCTGATTGATAAAAAGTGCTAACATATATGAAAGTGCCTTGTAAACTGTAACATACTATATAAACAGAATTACTATCTTTCTCTTAGAAAAGAATTTATTCAACCAAACAAGACTACCACTAAAAACATAATTTTATCTCATTCAGCTTCACGAATCATGCTGCTATAAAAAAATTTTTTTCATAGCTTTCTTGGTGGGCATGTAACACAAACCTATAAAACCATACATTACCTACTGTGTTTAATTTTATGTGTCAACTTCTCAGGGCCATGATGTGCACAAATATTTGGGCAAACATCATTCTGGGTGTTTCTGTGAGGGCATTCGTAGATGAGGGTAACATTTAAATTGGTCACCGAGTAAATCAGGTTGCCTTCCATAAAGTGGGTGGGCCTCATCCAATCAGTTGAAGGCCTAAATAGAACAAATGACCAGCCTCCCCTGTGCAAAAGATAATTCTCCAGCAGATAGCCTCCAGATTCGAGCCTGACAGCCTTCACGTTAGAGCTGCAGTATTGCCTCTCCTGGGTCTCTAGCCTTCCAGTCTACTCTGCAGATTTTTAACTTGCTAGGTTTCAGAATCTGCCTAAACCAACTCCTTGCAATAAATATCTTTATATATGCATATATATGTATACACACACACACACGAACACACACACACTTATTATATTGATTCTGTTTCTTTAAAGAACCCTGACCGATGATAGCAACTCATCCTAACAAATCTGAAGTGTAGATACTTGCCAAAGTAATAAAAACAATAATTTTTTTAAAAATTCAGTGTGAAAAGTTAATATTTCAGAGTAATTTTTTTTAAAAGCTATTAAAACACATACAATATCAGCACTATGACGAGAAGTCTATTTTTCAACCAATGTTTTAAAAATCCATTTTCAGTCCAACTAAAAATCCATTTCAGTCCAACTAAGCCAAATCTGCTTCTTTTTTTTTTTTTTTTTTTTTAGTTTTTAGAGTTTTCCAAAGGCAATTTATTTTAAGTTTTATACCCAGGAGCAGTTTAAATTTTAGTGACATCTGAAAAATGGCTTATAGAATTAAAAAAAAATAGGTACAATGCACAAATATAAAAAGGAAGCATTGGTATTTTATTCTTGTCTCAATGCCTATCTCCTTTTTGGCCACTGGACTTAAGTTTTCTTCCCAGGCGATGTCAACAGAAAATGTACCATTTTTGCTTCTTGAAAAATGCCAAAAATATGCCAAATATAAATGGATGCAAAATTTTTTAAAAATCATTTTATTTGAAATAATTGTTGTATACACCATAAAGCACTAAGTTATTGTTCAAACAGATCATTAGTATGATTCATTAATGTGATTCTTTAATATTTGCTTTATTTCACTTTCTTTTTCATAGGCATAAAACTATGAATGGCAAGTTACAGCTTAGAAGAACTTTCCTATATTTATTTCATTTCTTTGGCATAAATTCCAAATAGGAATTTATTTTCCCAGTCACCACACACAGTCATGCCTTGCCTAACAATGAGGCTATGTTCTGGGAAATGCATTTTTAGGCAGTTTTATCATTGTGTGAATATCATAGAAGGTGCTCATACAAACCTAAAGTGCACAGCCTACTCCATCTCTGCTGTATGGTACAGCCTATTGTTCCTAGGCTACAAACTGGTACAGCATGTGACTGCACTGAGTACGTTAGAAAACTGGATCACGGTGGTAAGTATTTGTTTATGTAAATATACCTACACATAGAAAAGGTACTGTAAAGATACGATACGAAAGATTGAAAAATGGTATGCATGTATAGGGCACTTATCATGAATGAAACTTGCAGGACCTGAATTTGCTCCGGGTGAGTCAGTGAGTGGTGAGTGAATATGAAGGACTGGGACATTACTGTATACCACTGTAGACTATAAATACTGTACGCTTAGTCTACACTAAGTTTATTAAAAATATAGTTTTTTTTCCTTAATAATAAATTTTAGCTCACTGTAACTTTTTTCTTTATACACTTTTTAAAAGTTTTTGATACTTTTGTTTAAAACATAAACACAACTGTACACAAATATTTTTTTTCTTTATATTCTTTTTTTTTTTTTTTTTTTTTTTTTTTTGTGGCAGAGTTTCACTCTCTTTGCCCAGTCTGAAGTGCAATGGTGCAATCTTGGCTCAGTGCAACCTCCGCCTCCCAGGTTCAAGTGATTCTCCTACCTCAACCTCTCAAGTAGCTGGGATTACAGGCATGTGCCACCACGCCCAGCTAATTTCTGTATTTTTAGTAGAGATGGGGTTTCACCATGTTGGCCAGGATGGTCTCGATCTCTTGACCTTGTGATCCGCCCGCCTCAGCCTCCCAAAGTGCTGGGATTACAGGCATGAACAACTGCACCCACCCTGTATTCTTATTCTACAAGCTCTTTTCTGTTAATTATTTTTTACTTTTTAAACTTTGTTAAAAAAGGAGACACAAACAGATGCATTACCCTAGGCCTATACAGGGTCAGGATCATCAATATCACCGTCTTCCACCTCCACATCTTGTCCCACTGAAAATTCTTCAGAGGCACTAGCATGCATGGAGCTGTCACCTCCTATAATAATAATACCTTCTGGAATACCACCTGAGAGACCTGCCTGAAACTGTCTTATAGTACACTTTATTTTTTAACAAGTGGAAGAAAGAACACTCTAAAATAATGATAGAAAGTATGGTAAATACATAAACCAGTAACATAGTCATTTAGTTTATTATCATTGAATATTATGTGCTGTACATGATTGTATGAGCTACAGTTTTATACAACTGAAAGCACAGTGGGTTTGTTTATGCCAGCATCACTGCAAACACAAGAGCAATATGTTGCACTATGACACAAGGACATGAGGTGGTAAGAAATTCTCAGCTCCCTTATAGTCTCATGAAACCACCATTGTATATGTGGTCTGTCATTGAGTGAAACATCATTATGTGGTGCATAGCTGTAGTTATGTGGACATCATGATTCAGATATTCAATGCCAAATGTCAAATATCATCCTTTTTTTGTCACTATTGGCATTCTGGCCTCAACCCAAATTAGCTGAGCTCCTGCTTCGTGCAAGGTATCACGATGAGGTTTAAGAGTACGAAGTAGCATCATTGTTCATAGCTTGCAGGATATATAACAAAGTGAGGAAAGTAATCCCTCTGTGAAGATAAAATAATTAACAATTTAAAAAATGAAGAGCACAATGTTTTAATAACACCTCTCAACACTTCCCTTCATGAGTGATGTGATTTTCTTCCTTAAAGTTCTGATATCACATTTATCCCACAAATAGGAAGGAAAATATCACCTAGGAAGATGTCGGGTAGAGCCTCAGAGGGAATGATGAGAGAGACTGACAGAAGACAGAGGTGGGGAATGTTCAAAAACGAGCATTCCAGCTTTGTCTCTCAGTTTCAAACATTAGAAATGGAGGATATTAAAAACTTCAGATAGGGTGTCAAAGATGACAGAAAAGGAGATCCCCAGGAAGTACCCCAAATTTTGCTTTAGATCTGTAGTTATTAGGACTGATTATGAATTTTGGAAGCAAGTGACAACCCAATGACCCCAGAGACAAAAATATATAGACAGAAATATACATATCTACAGATGACCCCTGAACAGTGCAGGGGCTAGGGGCTCTGAATCCATGTGCAGTAGAAAATTTGTGTATAAAATTTTGACTACCCACAAACTTAACTACGAATAGCTTCCTTTCGACCAGAAGCCTTACTGGTAACATAAACCATTGATTAATACACATTTTTTATGTTGTATGTATTATGTATTGTATTCTTACAATACTGTTAGCTATAGAAAAGGAAGTATTATTTTAAAAATCATGAAGAAGAGAAAATTATTTACTACGCATTGAGTGGAGGTGTATCATCATAAAGATCTTCATCCTCATCATCCTCACATTGAGGAGCTGAGTGGGGGAGGGAAGAGGAAGAGCTGTTCTTGCTGTCTCAGGGTGGCAGAAGTGGAAGAGGTGGAGGAGATAGAAAGGGAGGCATGAGAGCCAGGCACACTTAGTGTAACTTGTATTGAAAAAAATCCACATGTAAGTGTTCTTACATGGTTCAAACCTGTGTTGTTCAAGGGTCAGCTGTATATACATACATAAAAATACACACGAGTATTACAAATAAGTGTATCATAGGTGATTATTTAAAATGACTATTATACATTGGTGCTTCCCAGATGATAACCAGTGACTAGAGCTGGTTTATGATAAAGTTCTCACTGGTCTATAGCAGAATGACAAAAATAAGAACAATGTAGTTAGGTTTTCATAAAGTTAAATTTATTTCATGCTTTCCATGATAATTATGAGGCTGTAAATGCAGGTTATAAAATGATGGCCTTATTAGATGATTGGTTCATCAGAAATTACATTTAAAAGAATGTTAGCAACATGAAGTGACCTTCATATTTTTATGTATGTGTGAGAGGGGTCTGCTTTTGGCAAACTGTGTTTGTCTGTTAAATCACAAGCTCAGGGAACCAGTGATTTTACAGAACTGTTGTTCTGGGCTGAATAACATTATCTCCACCACCCTAAAATGTATATGTTGGAAGCTCTAATACCCACTGTCTTAGCATGTAGCTGTATTTGGAGGTAGCTCCTTTAAAGAGGTAATGAGGTTAAAATGAGGCCATTAGTGTGGGCCCTAATTCAATGTCACTGGGTCCTTATAAGACATTAGGACAGAGAGAGAGACACCTGGGGTACATTTGCACACAGGGACTACCTTGTGAAGAAGCAGCAAGAGGGATGCCATCTGCAAGCCAAAGAGAGAAACCTAGAAGGAAACCAACACTGCCAGCTCTTTGATCTTGGATGTCTCCCTTCCAGGACTGTGAGAATATAAATTTATGATGTTGAAACCGCCAGTCCATGGTATTTTGTTACGGCAACCCATGGAAACCAATACAAGTGTTATACTTATTAGGAGGAAGCAGTTGTTTAAATCTGGGGTCAGAGGCTGCCTCAAGGAACAGGTAGGAGGTAAGATAGACCAGATTTATGTGGAAACTAGGAGGAGGGCATTCTAGGAGAGAAGAATGCCAGTAAAAAACATGCAAGAGCTAGTCCATGTAGCATCTTAAAATAGGGAAGAATAGTTTTACTTGAGTAAACTTTGTAATGAGAGTTCAAGTTGGTGAAAAGTATGTTCAAGTTAATTCAAAAAATTTTGAATGTCATACATCAAGAATTAAATGTTTAGCTTGTGTTAGGCAGCTCCACTGTATACAAATGAGGAGGAAACAGACTCTAAGAAAATAAAGGCATCGACTACAAAACATTGTTTTGAGAAGTTTAATAATTAAATGCAACGAAACATGACAGAATGTCAAGGCATTGATAAAATGCAGAAACCATTACCAAAGAAAGAGTTCGTCACTCAGAATTTGAAACCAAAAAGGCTAATTTATTGCTGAAACAAAAGTGAACTATGATGACCAGGAATGGTCTCATTTGGCAGAGCACACTGATGATCTACTATGGAATTTGGTAGAAGAATTTGTTTGCAGTTGGGTTGCTCACAGATGTGAAGGTGTGGAGGAAAATGCATGTTGACTTTAGTAGTGTGTTTTCTGCTGTTGCCTGATGGGCATGATCGATTGAACAAGTTTCACCTGTTCGCTTGGCAGTTTGCTTGTCACTGCAGCTATAGAAAAATCAGTCATGCCCAAATTGTTTGCGGGCTTCCTTATTTTCAACATGAAGTAATAGCCAAGACTTCATGTCTTTCTTCTAAATGTTGCTTAGTTCAGTCATTCTACCATGTTAGATCTTGCTGAGAGCTCATCTTTGCTAGATCATGCTGAGAGCTTATCTGCTTGTTACGTGCTTCCCCAGCGCTTTCACACCACGTTATTCTCTAGTTCATCCTCAGATTAATTGTGCTAAAGTAAGTATTCAATAACATCACTGTCCTTCCCAACCAACTCTAATAATTCACAACCCTCTACAACCTAAAATTTGTCCTTCTTGCATCTATACTTTTTATGATGCAGTCCAACTTGCAATCTAGGATTAGCTTCCTCTATTGCCCACCTCATACGCTGAACTTTACTAGGATATTTTTATCACTGTGCCCTAATATGATACATTTTAAATCCTAACTTCAAGTTTGTGTTTACCATTTCTTAAAACAATTTACAATGGCATCCATTTTAAGAGATTTTCAAGAATAAAAGCTACAGAATATCACACAGATTTATGATAATGACTATGTATACACATGACACACACTCACACTCCCATACACACTCACTCTATTAAAGTTTATCTTCAAATGCAAGGATCAGACAGTTATCAGTTACCTTAACTTGATATTGTTTTCAATAGGTAGTGCTTTAACTTAAATTATTTAGGAAATCATCTCAAATTACTATAATACTTTAAATTCTCCATAGAGATACAGTCAACAAAAACAAAGTGATCTTCTGAAATCAGAATTCAATAAAATGTAAATCATTTAAAAATAACTCAAAAAAGGCACTGATCTTTTCCCCAACTCTCCACCCCCAGTTAGTAGAGTAGCTTAGGTCAGAGATGGATCATGTTATCTCAATGGATTCATAGGCAAACAAATGGCTCTGAGTTTTGTCTCTCCTTCTTTCTTCATGCTCCATTAAGAAGCAACGAAAAATACTTAAAGAAGTATTGTTCATTAAAGAAGAATGAGTGTGGTAGAAAATGAAATTTAGCTTATTTGGACTGTGCTCAATTTAACGAGATTGCCATTCATTTTTATATGATTTTTGGTTTAAAATGGACAAACAGACTTATTTTCAGGAAGTATTGTAATTGTTTCTCATCTCATAAACAGTAAATCTTACGCAGATGAACTGCAGAAATGCCACCTTTACAGACATTTTATCACCTCAAAGTTACCAACATTAAATCTTAATTTTAATTAAAAATATAAAAATCAGCACAGATATTTATATAAGTTAAGCTTAATAGCAAATACTGATTCTGGCTTAATCATGTTTTAATTGCAGGAAGGTCCAGGTGATATGGCTCCCATGAGTGGAGGAGCACCAGGGTTCTTGGTTCTTATGCCAGTTTAGGTAAAATGACACGGACACACATGGAGTGGTTTTAAGGAGTGGAGAGCTTAATAGGCAAGAAGGGGCAAGAAGGGGCAAGAAGGAAGGGAGAAGGAAGAAAGAAGAAGCTCCCCTGTACAGACACAGAGGGAAGGGGGCTCCGAAGCTGAAAGATGAGGTCCCCACCTGCCACGGACACCAGCCAGGTATATAGGCAGAGGCTGGAGGAAGCAGTGTTTGATTTGCATAGGGCTCGGGGATTGGTTTGACTAGGCATGTCATTCATGTAGCCCGTGAAAGAGCTGGCCCTCCTACCCTACTCTTTTAATATGCGCATGTAGGGGCCATGATGTTCTACACACGTGGGGATATGTGGGGGTGGCCATGTTGCCAGGAACATGCGGGGCAAGGGCAAAAAGGCCTCCTAATCGCCATGTTGGGTGGACTCAGTTTCTAATGGCCAGTATTTGCATTTCACAGGTTGCCTGCCTGGCTCTAAAAGCCTGGGCTTTACAAGAAACATTTCTGGAGATGCTTTAAAAAAACAAAAGCTTCCCAAGGACCACTTTTCCTCTCTAGTTGCCTAAAATAATTTCTTAGTAACTCCTACCACCCAGGTTGGTAAAAACATATTTACCATATATATCATAGATGAGAGCTATTACAAGCTTTATCATCTGGAGAGCCCTCATGAGGCAACCAATATTCAAAATATTTTCATGAAGTGTCCACTATACAGCATTTACTGCATAACTGACTGTGACAAAACTAAACAATAAAATAATTTTGTAAAATTAATTTATCTTTTGGTTGGAAAATAGTCACATGAAAAACAAGCAGTTGAATTAAATTAGAAAGTACAAGATAATGGAGGCAATAAATTCACTGAAAGGTTCAGAATATAGAAAGTCATCGAGTTAGACAAACCCAAAGATAAGATTCCAGAAACAAATAAGCCAGTTTGACAAAGCTGGGAAAACCCAAGGATAAGATTCAAGAAACGAATAAACCAGTTTGGCAAAAGCAGAAGATGTATTAGAACAAAATAAATGGTTAATTATTGCAACCAGATATTAAGGGGTGTGAGGGATCATTGCATAGAATTTGAACTTTGTCCTATATAACACAAGAAACAAGCCGACATCCTCTGTGAAGAAAACTCAAATAACTTAAGTCACATATAATTCATTAAGACTTCATTACTCAAGCTTAAAACTATTTTCTTTTTCTTTATTTTATTATTTTTTGAGACAGGGTCTCAGTCTGTCACCCAGATTGGAGTGCAGTGGTGTGATGTTGACTCACGGCAACCTCCACCTCCCAGGCTCAAGTAGTTCTCCCGCCTCAGCCTACTGAGTAACTGAGATTACAGACGCATGCCACCATGCCCAGCTAATTTTTGTATTTTCAGTAGAGATGGGATTTCACCATGTTGGCTACGCTGGTCTTAAACTCTAGACCTCAAATGATCCACCTGCCTTGGCCTCCCAAAGTGCTGGAATTACAGGCGTGAGCCACCACGTGCAGCCCAGAACTATTTTTAAATACGGTGAGAAATTTAGAACATTCCCAGGATTCAGCTAAATCCTTAGTATGCTAACAGGTTTTATACCACATTTCTTGTGTTTTTGTTTTACTGGCATTTAAACACAATGAATTCGAAAAGAAAAATAACTTATCTGAGCTTACAAATTAATATGTCCATTAATCTCTTTTAAACTTCTATCTTATTCTTTATATCCAGTGTAATAGCAGCTAGGCCTGGAAGGCAATCACTTAATCCATTCAACCAATACTTGAGTGCCAGGTATTCTCCTAGTCTGGTGATAAAACAGTGAAAAAAGGCCAAAGAAAAATAAATAAACAAACAACAGCAACAACAACAATACAGCAAAACAGAAACTGTTCTGTCCTCAAGGATTTCCATCCTAGAAGATGATCATTAATCAATAATCTTAAGAGTTAATCAACTGGTGATATAAATGCATAATTGTTATGAATGCTGTGAGAAAGAGATAAAATCATGCAGTTCAGGAATTGACCTAATCAAGGAACCTTTTTTTAGGGGAATGAGATGCTTATAAGGAGAAGTTAAAAATAAGAAACAATTAACTAGGTGCGAGGAGAGGTGAGAAATTTTCAGAGAAAGATAGCAACATGTGCACAGTTCCTGAGAAAGGAGTCATGGTATCACATCACAAAACTGTCCCTACGTTTGGATGTGATTGACGAGCATCTGCACACTTTCTTCAGACTAAATCAGGTCACCCAAATATTTATGTAAATAAAGTTTTACTGAAACACAGCCACACCCTTTCATTTTCATGTTTTCCATGGCTGCTTCACCCACTAATGAGGTCACGTTGGGTAGTTGTAAGAGAGACTGTGTAGCTCACAAAGACTAAAATATTTGCCATCTGGTCCATTGCCAATCTCTATTATAAGACTCTTAATCAGGTATGCAAAACTTTGGCCAATTGGGAAAAATTTCATCAAGGTTCTTGTGACTAAATGTATAACTTCATTCCAAAAGTATTATAATGTTTAGAAATAAAATCGTAAGCAGTTTTCCAAAATATAAATTATATTAAAATCTATCCTACCTAAAGTAAAGACATGGGTTCCAGCCCTCTCTACCTGAATATTGAACCAATCCTACAAGGCAAAACACATATTTCAGAAAACACTGCTGGAGACTATAAAATTAAGAAAGTATCCTACATTTCCAAAGCAACCATAGTCATCTGTTTTTCTCTAAAATGTTTAAAATAAATTCTCTCATGAAGAAAAAAAATGAATTAATAAAATAATGATCACATATATACTCTACAAATAAATTCAACACTTAACATTTTGCCATATTTTGATATGCCACATTATGTATTGTGACTGTGTGTTAGCAAACTTTTGTTTTATAGAATTTATGCAAGCTGCACATATCATAATACTTCGTCCATAATTTCTTTAGGATGCCTCCCTTACAAAGGTATTCTCCTACATAATCACAATGTCACTATCATATCACAAATAAAACAGTAATTTTTTAAATAGTTAATACACAGCCAACATTCAATTTTAACCCATTTGTCTTTGGACAACTATAAAAATCATTCATTGAATTAAATTATTTCCCTTTGGTCTTTATTATCCTGTTACAGGTATTCATTTGTTTTCTCATTATATTGACTTTCAGTACAGATCAAAACAGTTATTTTATAGAACATCTTACATCCAGAATTGTCTCATTGTGTCTGTCTTTTAGTGTTTTCATTCTTTCTTGCATTTCCTGGAAGTTTGATTGTAACACTTTGAATAAATACTAGCACATGTGTCTAAAGTGATACTTTTTGGAAAAAAAAAAAAGAAAAACGGGAGGGAGACAAGAAAAGAAAAAGAAAAACCGAAAGACAGAAACTTAAATCTCCTTGGAGGCAATGTTATATTAATTTTTACCTTGAATATTTTTAATCAAATGGAAATAAGTATTCAGTCTGCTTTTTTTAGAAGAAGCTATATTTTACCCTTAGTTAATGAAGTGAAGTGCTTCTTTATAGGAAATTCAGTCAATAATGTAGTGTCCTACAGTATTAAAAGTCACCATTGTACAATACCCAAGGAACGACTGATTGAGCAAAGGACAACCAAAAGATTCTAAAACTATTAGATATCAGTGAAACAAGAGAGTTCCCTTGATATTTTCATGGGACTTGTGACAGAGGTGGCTTGTTTACTCAGCTGCTGCTCTCAACCCCTTATGAGAGGGAACATGCAAGCAGATAGGTGCGGGAACCGAAGCAAAAGAACACTGGAACTGCCAGCCACTTCTCTCTGGTGGCAGTGTCCAAGTGTGTTACAATGATCTTTTAGCTCCGCCTTCTGGAAGGTGGTACCTGTGACCCCCAGAGTGCATGTTACCAGTTCAGTGGTCCTTTTGCCTCATTGCATGGGGTGGCTGCCCTCTGTCAGTGAGGGCAAAGGGTCAGCATGACAGCCTTTTTGGGTTCCCACACCCAGGGGATCCCAAATTCTTGTCCAATGCCCAAGAGGAATGAGGTCACATGGATTTGAAGGATGGTGAATGTGGAGATTTTGTTAAGAGGTGGAAGTGGCACTCAGTGGGATGGAGTGGGAAGGTGGTCTTTCCCTGGAGTTTGACCAAACTCCTCTCCATGCTTCTCTTCTGGACGTTCAGATACTTCTCTCTTCTGTCCTTCTCTGCCACACCACTCTCCTCTTCTGCCAGTGGAGCCTGGGGTTTTTATGGGCACAGGATAGGGCATGTGGTAGGCCAAAAGGCAACATTCAGGTGAGAAAACAGGGACATGAAGTTCTCATTTGGGGCTGTCGATCCAGTCCACAGACCCCGCCCTTTTCTACCCAGTATTGCCCTGCCTCTTGTCCATATCATAAGGTTGTTGCAGAGCCAGTTCCTAGGCCAGGACCAAAGAAATCCCCCCTTCCAGAGTATTTATTCATTGCAAGGGGAAAAATACAGCCTTAGACTAGAAAAAAATCTGTTGGCACCACTTTAATTTATGAAAATTAGCATCTCTGACTGATTTTATGGCCTCCTGATATTGTGCAGTGTAAAATACACAGAATCACCTACGGAAAATTTTTGGCAAACATTTTTGTATCTGGCTATTCAAAAGAAGCTAATAAAAACAACCGGACAAAAATAGTTTTGTAAAGTTTTATATACACTTGAAATGATGATTAATCATTCTGATACTGAGTGTGAATATTCTTTTCACAACTGACCTGGAAATTAACTAAGAATGTTCCATAGTCTAGAGAAAAGAACAGTGAACTATATGTAAGGAGTCTCATTTCCATGTTCAAGCCATTTTTAACTAAAACATCCTGGTGACCTTCAGCACCGCCATTCTTTCTCAGACCTGCCATTTCTCCGCTTGCAAAAGAAATTCTGAGTAATGTTTCTCTTACCTCATGCATTAAAGTTCTATAGACTTAGATGTCAGGAAATAGTCTTGAATACATAGTTTAATGTAGTAGTTAAGAGCAGAGACTCTGGATGCAACACCCCAGCTTAGCCACTGCCATACTTCTCTACACCTCAGGCCATTAACCCATAAAATAGAGGTATCACAATCACTTTACCTGCTTCATAGTGTTATTGCAAGACTTGATTCAGATAATGCATATAAAATGCTTAGAAAAACAACTACTGCATAGGAAGCATTCCCAACTCTGGTTCCCAAATAGCTAATTTTTCCTTTTTCTTTTTACTGTAGAGATGGGGTTTGCAATGTTCCCCAAACTAGTCTCAAACTCCTGGACTCAAGCAATCTGCCTTCCTCAGCATCCCAAAGTGCTGGGATTCCAGGCATGTGCCACCTTGCCCAGCTTCAGTGCTATACTTCCTATAGTGGAAATCAATTGCTGGAGCATCTAGCAAAGCTTTCAACAGGACAGACTTGGACATCACTGCTTTCATCCTTCACCCTTTACCATGTTTTCTGTCCAGAACACAAACACAGTGCCAGGAAGTACAGCCATCTTGCGAATGTTAAGTCAAAAGCCAAGGTCTTTTGAATGGGAGAGGAGATGGAAGAGCTGGGTCACTAATAGGCCCATTGAACAGTAGTCATACTATATGCCTGATTTCTCATTATATGAAAATACAAGTCCTAAAGTGTTTAAATCACGATTAATTTGGTTTTCCATTGTTTGCAATTGAAGCAATCCCAAATGATATACTTATTCTATTTCATTTAATGTCATAAAAACACTAAGAGGGAGGCAAGATTATTACTGCTGTCTGACACTTGTAGTAAATACATTCTTTAAAAGCCTTGTTTTGAAATGAACTGTAAAGATTGAGACTATCTATATATTTCATTAATTTTTAAAACTTTATTTTGCTGTATAGGTTCAAAGATAATTATCTTGCATTCCAATTTGTATACACTTCAACAGAAACTATACCAGCAGCAAATTGAGGTGTGTTAATACAAATGACTTACCTTCAAACCATTACAACCACCAATTACTTATTAGATGTTCAAAAGACTATGAGAAAGGTCTGCTGAATTAATGGGAGGATTTGCAGAAACATAAATAAGAGTTTACTGTTGCTTATGAATTGTGAAGACTTTAAGAACTGTCTAGAAGATTCATCCCATCATAACAAAAGCAATTCATAATTGTTCAGGCAATTTAATAAGCCAAAGAAAACGTTGACAGTGTGATAGATACTAAAATATATTTATCATTCAGACCTGGAATATGGAGTCCACTCTTGGGTATGTTTTGGATAGCTGACTCTATCTTATGCTAAATAAATATGCTAGCATTGCTCATCTTTTTATGCTGTTAAGTAAACATAATAAAAATGCCAGTTGAAACTCAGTTTTGAGTAAAATTCAAAGTTACTCCCACTGCAGAAGATGCCAAAAGGAATGTAAAGGCAATTTCTAAAGCTTGAAGCCTTTTGTTGCAGTTTGCTGAGTTTCAAGAGTATTTGCTTTTAGCTTTTTCTTCACCCTCCCAACCTATAAATTTTTCTCTGCTTGTTTTCCTTAAAGTTTCTTTCCTCAGTATCCTACTCCAAACCACACACTTAAATATAGTCACAGAAATCCTTCCCCTGGTCAACTCACTTTCAAGACCGATAAATAATAGAATCACCACCCAAAAAACATTTGCCAAGCTCTTTTGATATTAAAATTTCAGCAGTGTCCTAAGTCTGTACACAGTAAGGTTTAGGAAAAATTGTTTTCATTCTAAGGCATCCCAGAAGCCCTAGAAAGCCAATAAGTGGTATGAACACAAAATTCTCAATTATGATAGCTTTTTCACAAAGTGTTCTGTCAACTCTTTCCACAAACAACCGAAGTAGAATTTTTTTTTTTTTTAAGATGGAATCTTGCTCTGTTGCCAGGCTGGAGTGCAGTGCTGCGATCTTGGCTCACTGCAACCTCTGCCTCCCAGATTCAACAATTCTCCTGCTTCAGCCTCCCAAGTAACTGGGACTACAGGTGCGCACCGCCATGCCCAGTTAATTTTTGTATTTTTAGCAGAGATGGGGTTTCACCAGGTTGGCCAGGATGGTGTCAATCTTTTGACCTTGTGGTCCACCCACCTTGGCCTTCCAAAGTGCTGGAGTTACAGGTGCAAGCCACTGTGCCCTGACTTCCGAAGTAGAATTTTTATATTCAGCTATACACTTTTAAGTCATATGGCATTCAGAAGATATAGAGGGTGAAAAGAGAATGTTCCGAGATGTAAAAGCATAATGTAAAAATAGATTTTTTGACTAATTCAACCCAAAGCTATTCAATTATCAATAATAAACAATTTTTAAAATGTGTCTGTGTCCTTGGAAGTATGCAGAACAGTTCATTCCTGACAATAGCATGGCAAGGTTATATACAAAGAGGTACTACAAGTGTTTACACTGTCTATTCTTCTGGCACCATCTTTCGTTCACTACATCCTAGTAACATTGGGGTACAACATTTGGAATAACAAAGCAAACTTCCCTTCTCTATAATCTACCCCCTTGATCCTGAGGAATATGCTCACAGCAGAAACTTGGCACATTTGTGCTTTCCCAAGGACTGCTCCAAATGCAAATACATACATGCATGCAAGCCTGAGTCCTGAACTAATTGGATTCTATGATAAGCAAAGAAAACCATAAGCTCTGAGTCCACCAAATCCACCACCTTTTCCTTATCAAGTCTTTAGCTAGAACTAAGATGAAATCTCTGCCCTCCCGAAAATCAAATTCTAGTAGAGAATATATTAAACAACTAAATCAAGGAAACAAACACATGATTTAATTTTAAACAGTACTAATGTCTATCAAAAATATTAAGAATACCAATGAGGTTGGGATACCACATTAAAAAGTAAATTCATTGAAGTCTGTATTTAAGAGAGCCACAATTGAATATGTATCTAAATTGTGTGTGTTGGGGGAGGTAGGATATTCCAACACATGCACTTGGCTACTTCAAAAGCTCCAATGGTGAGAACGAAACTAATGGAATTTAGAAACAGAAACAAGACCATTGTGGCTGAAAAAGAAAGATCCAGCAGGAAAACAAGTGGTAAGAGATAAGCCAGGACTGGCTTCCACCAGGCTTTGTAGACTATGAAGATGTGAGAGATTACCGGAGAATCTCACATAGGGCAGAAATTAGATCTTACTTGTATGTTAAAAAAGCTTTTCTCTGCTGTATAGGGATGCAATTATGGGGCTAACTTACAGGGTTACACTGAAGAGCTCACATATGTAAAGGATTAGACCAGTGTGTAGTATATGGTAGGAACTCAGTTAATATTAGCGCATTATTATTTGTTATGATGATACAAGACCACAATATATTCCAAATCTATAGAGTGACCAAAGTTTTAGAATCTCATAAAAGAGAGACACACACATTTATAGAATACACAAAACTGAAGAACTATCATGAAGGATTAGAAAAAATCATGCAATTGTCATTTCTTCTTTCAGGCACAAGTGCTAATAATTTTTTTTCTGATTTTTTTTTTCTGTGCAATCATATCTATATAACTGAGCTCTTGCTGTGTACACACTGCAGTATGCTGTTAGGCTTTTACAGATTAATTAAAGTAGGTTAAGTTTTAGGAGTTTCTAACTGCTCACTCAATCACTTTCCAGAAACAAGGTACTATACGAAATCAATAGCATTGCCTTCACATATTTGTTTAACTGTTGCACATGTCATACATTGAGTGTGCATGTCTTCTCATGGAAGCCTCAGCTAAACTCTCTGATGTGTGTAGGGCAAACTAGAATTTTTATTAAAATTTAACAGTTGGGTAAACATACTTCAGGAGCTAATTGGAGGAGTTGTACCTCAAATAACACGTGGGAAACTGGCATCTAAACCTCAGCTCTTTTTGTTTCTGGCCGACTGACTTTCTCACTGGTCCCACCATCATCTCCTTCCTCAACTCATCGTCACATCCTTTCTACTCAACTCACTATGGACCAGCAGTATTGGTATCGCCTTGCAGTTTGCCTGAAATATGGACTCTCCAGGCCCCTATCAGATCCACTAATGATGATTCCTCTAGGCATTAAAGTTTGAGAAGCTTGAAAAGCACACCTCTAATCTCTTATAGAAAGAGGCTAGCATGATCAAGATAACTAATATGGACTGGGAACAGTAGCTCATCTCTATAATCCTAGCACTTTGGGAGGCTGAGGCAGGAGTATCATTTGAGCCCAGAAGTTTGAGATGAACCAGGGTACATAGCCAGAATTCATCTCTATTAAAAAAAAAAATTATCCAGGCATGGTTGCAAGTCCCTGTTGTCCCAGCTACTTGAGAGGCTGAGGTGGGAGGATAGCTTGAGCCTGGGAGGTTGAGGCTGCAGTGAGCTGTCATAATGCCACTGTACTCCAGCCTGGACAACAGAGTGAGATCCTGTCTCATAAAAGAAATAAAACGGATAACTAACTTGATGACCATGCCCAACTTCATCTGCAAGCTAAACACAAGGACTTACTAGTTTCATACAGAAGACAAGAAAAATAGTAATTTGGGGCTATAAATGTCTTACTGACCATATTTTTTTTTGGTCTGCTAAAGTACAGATTAAAGCAATTTATTCACTTAACTGGAAACCATCAACTAAAGTGACCTGCATAACTTGCATTTAAAAATAATTCTTGCCTATAGATAACCAGGTTATGTACAAAAATGATATTCATGAATAAATATTTATCTCATCATTGATTATTTTAGCAAAAATCTGTTAAAATTCTAACTGGGGGATTGCTGGCAAGATGGCCGATAGGAACAGCTCCCGTCTGCAGCTCCCAGCAAGATCGACACAGAGGCTGGGTGAATTCTGCATTTCCAACTGAGGTACCCAGTTCATCTCATTGGGACTGTCTGGACAGTGGGTGCAGCCCAAGGAGGGCAAGCTGAAGCAGGGTGGGGTGTCGCCTCACACAGGAAGCACAAGGGGTCGGGAAACTCCCTCTCCCAGCCAACGTAAGCCATTAGGGACTGTACCCTGCACTCCAGTTCAGATACCGCACTTTTCCCACAGTCTTTGCAACCGGCAAACCAGGAGATTTCCTCTGGAGCCTACGCCACCAGAGCTCTGGGATTCCAGCACAAAACTGGGTGGCCAATTGGGCAGACACTGAGGTAGCCATAGGAGTTTCTTTTCATACCCCAGTAGTGCCTGGAATGCCAGTGAGACAGAACCATTCACTTCCTTGGAAAGGGGGCTGAAGCCAGGAAGCCAAGTGGTCTGACTTGGTGGGTCCCACCCCCATGGAGTCCAGCAAGCTAAGATCCACTGGCTTGAAATTCTTGCTGCCATCACAGCAGTCTGAGCTCGACCTGGGACACTCAAGCTTGGTGCGGGCAGAGGCATCCACCATTGCTGAGGCTTGAGTAGGCAGTTTTACCTTCACAGTGTAAACAAAGCTGCCAGGAAGTTTGAACTGGGTGGAGCCCACCCTAGCTCAGCAAGGCCGCTGTGGCCAGATTGTCTCTCTGGATTCCCTTCTATCTGGACAGGGCATCTCTGAAACAAAGGCAGCAGCCCCAGTCAGGGACTTATAGATAAAACCCTCACCTCTCTGGGACACAGCACCTGGGGAAGGAGTGACTGTGGGTGCAGCTTTAGCAGACTTAAACATCCCTGCCTGGCAGCTCTGAAGAGAGCAGCAGATCTCCCAGCACAGCATTCAAGCTCTGATAAAGGACACACTGCCTCCTCAAGTGGGTCCCTGATCCTTGTATATTCTGGCTGGGAGACACCTCAGAGCAGGGGCTGACAGACACCTCATACAGGAGAGCTCTAGCTGGCATCTGGAAGGGGCCCCTCTGGGACAAAGCTTCCAGAGGAAGGAACAGGTAGCAATCTTTGCTGTTCTGCAGCCTCTGCCGATGATACCCAGGAAAACAGGGTCTGGAGTGGACCTCCAACAAACTCCAGCAGACCTGCAGCAGAGGGGCCTGACTGTTAGAAGGAAAACTAACAAACAGAAAGGAATAGTATCAACACCAACAAAAACGACATCCACTCAGAGACCCCATCCGAAGATCACCGACTTCAAAGACCAAAGGTAGATAAATCCACGAAGATGGGGAGAAACCAGCACAAAAAGGCTAAAAATTCCACAACCCAGAAGGCCCCTTCTCCTCCAAAGGATCACAACTCCTCGCCAGCAAGGGTACAAAACAACGGTGAATGAGTTTGATGAATTGACAGAAGTAGGCTTCAGAAGGTGGGTAATAACAAACTCCTCCGAGCTAAAGGAGCATGTTCTAACCCAATGCAAGGAAGCTAAGAACTTTGAAAAAAGGTTCGATGAATTGCTAACTAGAATAACCAGTTTAGAGAAAAACATAAATGACCTGATGGAGCCGGAAAACACAGCACAAGAACTGTGTGAAGCATAGACAAGTATCAACAGCCAAATTGATCGAGCAGAGGAAAAGATATCAGAGATTGAAGATCAACTCAATGAAATAAAGAGAGAAGACAAGATCAGAGAAAAAAAGAGTGAAAAGAAATGAACAAAGCCTCCAGGAAATATGGGACTATGTGAAAAGACCAAATCTACATTTGATTGGTATATCTGAAAGTGACAGGGAGAATGGATCCAAGTTGGAAAACACTCTTCAGGATATTATCCAGGAGAATTTCCCCAACATAGCAAGGCAGGCTAACATTCAAATTCAGCAAATAGAGAGAACACTACAAAGTTACTCCTTGAGAAGAGCAACCCCAATACACATAATCACCAGATTCACCAAGCTTGAAATGAAGGAAAAAATGTTAAGGGCAGCCAGAGAGAAAGGTCAGGTTACCCACAAAGGGAAGCCCGTAAGTCTAATAGCAGATCTCTCTGCAGAAACCCTGCAAGCCAGAAGAGAGTGGGGGCCAATATGAAACATTCTTAAAGAAAAGAATTTTCAACCCAGAATTTCATATCTAGCCACACTAAAGTTCATAAGTGAAGGAGAAATAAAATCCTTTACAGACAGGCAAATGCTGAGAGATTTTGTCATCACCAGGCCTGCCTTACAAGAGCTCCTGAAGGAAGCACTAAACAAAGGAACAACTTGTACCAGCCACTGCAAAAACATACCAAATTGTAAAGACTGTCACCACTATGAAGAAACTGCATAAACTAAAGGGCAAAATTACCAGCTAGCATCATAATGGCAGGATCAAACTAACACATATCAATATAAATCTTAAATGTAAATGGACTAAGTACCCCAATTAAAAGACACAGACTGGCAAATTGGATAGAGTCAAGACACATCGGTGGGCTGTATTCTAGAGACCCATCCCACGTGCAAAGACACACATAGGCTCAAAATAAAAGGATGGAGGACTATTTACCAAGCAAATGGAAAGCAAAAAATAGCAGGGGTTGCAGTTCTAGTACCCGATAAAACAGACTTTAAACCAACAAAGATCAAAAGAGACAAAGAAGGCCATTATATAATGGTAAAGGGATCAATGCAACAAGAAGAGCTAACTATCCTAAATATATATCCACGTAATACAGGAGCACCCCGATTCATAAAGGAGGTTCTTGGAGACCTACAAATAGACTCCCACACAATAATAGTGGGAGACTTTAACACCCCACTGTCAATATTAGACAGATCAATGAGATAGAAAATTGACAAGGATATCCAGGACTTGAATTCAACTCTGGACCAAGTGGAACTAATTGATATCTAAAGAACTCTCCAGCCCAAATCAACAGAATATACATTGTTCTCAGTACCACATCGCGCACCTATTGCAAAACTGACCACATAATCAGAAGTAAAACACTCCTCAGCAAATACAGAAGAATGGAAACCATAACAAACAGTCTCTCAGACCATAGCACAATCAAATTAGAACTCAGGATGAACAAACTCACTCAAAACTGCACAACTACATGGATACTGAACCGGCTCCTGAATGACTACTGGGTGAACAACAAAATGAAGGCAAAAATAAAGATGTTCTTTCAAACCAATGAGAACAAAGACACAACATTACACAATCTCTAGGACATATTTAAACCAATGTGTAGAGGGAAATTTAGAGAACTAAATACCCACAAGAGAAAGCCAGATCAATCTAAAATCAACACCCTAACATCAGAATTAAAAGAACTAGAGAATCAAGAGCAAACAAATTCAAAAGCTAGCAGAAGACAAGAAATAACTAAGATCAGAGCAGAACTGAAGGCGACAGAGACACAAAAACCCTTCAAAAAAATCAATGAATCCAGAAGCTGGTTTTTTGAAGAGATAAACAAAATAAATAGACCACTAGCCAGACTAACAAAGAAGAAAAGAGAGAAGAATAAAATAGAGGCAATAAAAAATGATAAAGGGGATTTCACCACCAATCCGACAGAAATACAAACTACAGAGAATACTATAAACACCTCTATGCAAATAAACTAGAAAATCTAGAATAAATGGAAAAATTCCTGGACACATACACCCTCCCAAGACTAAACCAGAAAGAAGTGGAATCCTTGAATAGACAAATAACAGGTTCTGAAATTGAGGCAATAATTAATAGCCTACCAACCAAAGAAGTCCAGGAGCAGTCAGATTCACAGCTGAATTCTACCAGAGGTACAAAGAGGAGCTGGTACCATTTCTTCTGAAACTATTCCAAAAAAAGAAAAAGAGGGAATCCTCTCTAACACATTTTATGAGGCCAGCACCATCCTGATATGAAAACCTGGCAGAGGCACAACAGAAAAAGAAAATTTCAGGCCAATATCCCTGATGAACATTGATGCAAAATTCCTCAATAAAATACTGGCAAACCAAATCCAGCAGCACATCAAAAACTTATCCACCACGATCGAATTGGCTTCAACCCTGAGATGCAAGGCTGGTTCAACATATGCAAATCAATGAACATAATCCATCACATAAACAGAACCAATGACAAAAACCACCTGATTATCTCAATAGACACAGAAAAGGCCTTCTGCAAAATTCAACAACCCCTCATGCTAAAAACTCTCAATAAACTAGGCATTGATGGAATGCCTCAAATATAAATAATAAGAGCTCATAAATAATAAGACATGTTTATGACAAACCCACAGGCAATATCATACTGAATGGGGAAAAACTGGAAGCATTCTCTTTGAAAACTGACAAAAGACAAGGTGCCCTCTCTTGCTACTCCTATTCAACATAGTACTGGAAGTTCTGGCTAGGGCAATCACGCAAGAGAAAGAAATAAGGGATATTCAATTAGGAAAAGAGGAAGTCAAATTGTCTCTGTTTGTAGATGACATTACTGTATATTTAGAAAATCCCATCATCTCAGCCCAAAATCTCCTTAAACTGATAAGCAACTTCAGCAGTCTCAGGATACAAAATCAATGTGCAAAATCACAAGCATTCCTGTACACCAATAGCAGATAATCAGAGAGCCAAATAATGAGTGAACTCCCGTTCACAATTGCTACAAAGAGAATAAAATACCTAGGAATACAACTTACAAGGAATGTGAAGGAACTCTTCAAGGAGAACTACAAATCTTTGCTCAAGGAAATAAGAGAGGACACAAACAAATGGAAAAACATTCCATGCTCATGGATAGGAAGAATCAATATGGTGAAAATGGCTATACTGTCCAAAGTAATTTATAGATTCAATGCTAGCCCCATCAAGCTACCAATGACTTTCTTCACAGAATCAGAAAAAAACGACTTTAAAGTTCATATGGAACCAAAAAGAGCCCACATAGCCAAGACAATCATAAGCAGAAAGAACAAAGCTGGAGGCATCACACTACCTGTCTTCAAACTATACTACAAGACTACAGTAACAAAAACAGTATGGTACTGGTACTAAAACAGATATATAGACCAAGGGAACAGAACAGAGACCTCACAAATAATGCCACACATCTACAACCATCTGATCTTTGACAAACCTGATAAAAACAAGCAATGGCAAAAGATTTCATATTTAATAAATAGTGTTGGGAAAACTGGCTAGCCATATGTAGAAAGCTGAAACTGGATCCCTTCCTTACAAAAATTAACTCAAGATGGATTAAAGACTTAAATGTAAGACCTAAAGCCATAAAAACCCTAGTAGAAAACCTAGGCAGTTCCATTAGGGACACAGGGATGGGCAAAGACTTCATGACTGAAACACCAAAAGCAATGGCAACAAAAGACAAATGGGATCTAATTAAACTAAAGAGCTTCTGCACAGCAAAAGAAACTATCAATAGAGTGAACAGGCAACCTACAGAATGGGAGAAAATTTTTGCAATCTACCCATCTGACAAAGCGCTAATATCCAGAATCTACAGAGAACTTAAACAAATTTACAAGAAAAAAACTAACAAACCTATCAAAAAGTGGGCAAAGAATATGAACAGACACTTCTCAAAAGAAGACATTTATGCAGACAACAGACACATGAAAGAAAGTTCATCATCACTGGTCGTTAGAGAAATGCAAATCAAAACCACAATGAGATACCATCTCATGCCAGTTAAAATGGCAATCATTAAAAAGTCAGGAAACAACAAGTGCTGAAGAGGTTATGGAGAAATAAGAACGCTTTTACACTGTTGGTGGGAGTGTAAATTACTTCAACCATTGTGGAAGACACCGTGGCGACTCCTCAAGGATCTAGAACTAGAAATACCATTTGACCCAGCCATCCCATTACTGGGTATATACACAAAGGATTATAAATCATTCTACTATAAAGACACATGCACACGTATGTTTATTGTGGCACTATTCACAATAGCAAAGACTTGGAACCAACCCAAATACCCATCAATGATGGACTGGACAAAGAAAATGTCACACATATACACCATGGAATACTATGCAGCCATAGAAAAGGATGAGTTTGTGTCCTTTGCAGAGACATGGATGATGTTGGAACCATCATTCTCAGCAAACTAACACAAGAACAGAAAACTAAACACCACATGTTCTCACACTGATAAGTGGGAGTTGAACAATGAGAACACAGGGACACAGGGAGCGGAACATCACACACTGGGGCCTGTTGGGAGTGGGGTGGGGGCTATGGGAGGGATAGCATTAGGAGAAGTATGTAATGTAGATGATGGGTTGATGGGTGCAACAAACCACTATGGCACATGTATAGCTATGTAACAAACCTGCACGTTCTGTCCATGTACCCCAGAACTTAAAGTATAATAAAAAACTTTTAAAAATATATCAATAAACAAATAAAAAGGAGGTAAGAAATATTTTAAAAACTCTAAATCTGGTCACACAAAATATGGGATATTTGTATAATGGCAAATAATGCAGTCATTTAAAAGGATGTAATATTATGGAACACCCTCCTTAGTGTTGCTAAGTGAAGAAAAGCAAGATGCTTTGTGTGTGTGTGTTTGAAAACATATTTAAAGACATAAATATGACCATAAAGATATGGAATATTTCTTAAAGCATACCCAAGATACTAGCAATGTGGACAGGGGGAGGAGACCTACATTTCACTGTACATGCTTTTTATATATTTCAAACACTGTATAATGTGCATATATTACTATTCTATAATATCAAATAAACACCTACATAAATATTTTTTATTTTTATTTTTTTATTTTCAAAGACAAAGTCTTGCTATGTTTCCTGAACTAGAGTGCAGTCACCACCGGATTCACAGGAATGATCACAGCTTACTACAGACCCACACTCCTGGGCTCTACTGATCCTCCTGCCTCAGCAGTCCCCAGTCCTGTGGCTGAGACTACAGGTGCAAACCATCATGCCCAGGTTAGAAATCATTTTTATTCAGGATAAGGAAAGTTGGGGAGACTAATTTAATTATCATGTATAATGACAAATGTTAACCTTCACAGGACATCAAAGCAGAGAAGAGTAAAAACAAGCAATTTAACAACTTGTCTCCTTTATTAAATAGTTGAGTCACTTTAGTTGATTTTTTTTTTTAATTTTCAAGTCTCAGTACTACTTTTATTTTAGAGGAGAGCAAACTCTCCCTCCTTTCAACTACTTTATAATATTGTGAGGATGAATTAAGGAAGTAGATGGGAAAATTCATTACAAACTGGGATATGCTATACAAAATTAAGTCTGTATTATTGAGCCTGGATGTTTAATACTTTGATATTCTCTAAATGGAACCACATCAAATATTAACTACATTCTTTATTAATCCTCTTCAATACAACCTACATTTCAGTAATGAGTTTTCCTGAATCACAAATCTTAATATGAATCTGTCTAAAAAATTCCAGGGACATGTTAGATTCATTTGACAATACAGCTCAACAGTGCTCTTGCACAACAACAATAAAAAAATGAGCTTTTCTTTCATTTGAATTTTGTAAAACACTCTGAGTGTTCCAGTTTAACTGGTGTATTTTCTTTTTCCTTGAATAGTATCTTCAGTTTTCTGACTCCAAGTTGTTAGAAATTGGTTTGTGGCAAGAATAGAAAAAAATCTGTTCATTCTTATATGCCAAATCTAAAGTGCACAGACTTTGAGGGTGAGGACGAGGAGGTGATTATGGTGATGATGATGTGATACTACAAAGTATTTCCTTACACATGCTAGGAAAAGTGGCAAGTAAAGCTGACCTGAGATACCTTTAAATGCCTCCATTTCTTCCTTACTCTAGTGACACCAGGGAGGCTATCAACATCAAAAGAGGATAGGTTTTATACTCTCTTTCTAGACTGTCTGTTTCCCTTTCTCTGATGGTAGAAAACCTTTAAGGACTATTTTAAATGCAACTTCTTTCTAGAAGCCATTTCCAGTGACCTCAATCCCATGTGATTTAGACTTTCTCTGAATCACTACTGTATACTCTACCTGTCTTCTAATGTAGTCTGTGTTATAATGCACTGAGTTATATTTGATTCCCTCCTAGAGTGTATGCTCTGTGAGGACAAGTTTGTATGTTGTTCATCTTTATATCCTCAAAAGCATTCTATACTGAGTAGACATTCAACAAAATGTTAATTCATCAAATCATACAGGAAATAAAAATCCTCTCCGTTCAAATCTACTTCTATCGATGTGCTAAAAAAAATTCAGTCTCTAAGTGAAAAACAACCAACTACAAAAAATGTCAGATCAACAGAGGCACTGCTTTTATAAAGACCTTCTCTGCACAGGGAATTTATTTTCTGCAGCTGCCCTTTTAGTGAATTTTGTCAAAAAAAAAAAAAAAAAAAAAAAAAAAGCACTGATTGTATAAACTAAGGCAAATTATTTTCTAAACCTTGCAATACATACAAATTAGCAGGTTATTTTCAAATAGCTAGCTTGCTTGGGTTCTTATTTGCACTTGTTTAAAAGTTCATCCTCCTGTATACGTGCATTTATTGAAAAATAAAATGCTCAAACAATTTCAGACAAACAGACTAGTGATTTTTCTTTCAAATTTGAATCCCACTAGAATGGGAAAAATGCAGTGACATTAGTAACTAATGACTCAATCAAAAAATGATTTAAGGCAAATTAACAAAGATGAAAGTCAAATTTAGACTCACTTAGTCTGTCTAGAAAAGTTGAAGAATGAAAGCCAGTAAGTGCTGAAATTCTGAAATATATTACACATTTAACTCATAATCTCTAGCTTTATTTTCAAAATCATTTCAGAGAATTATGTTAAAGTGCACCAAAACTTATAGACAATTTTTCTACTATAAAGACTGAGTCAATATTCATCAAGCTTCCATATTGAGCAACTCTAAAGAGGTATCTGTTGTATACCTGACTCTCAGGTATATCCAGTGAGTCACTAAATAGAATGCAGTGATTTGGGTCTAATCATGAGTCACTAAATAGAATTTATAAAGATGAATGGAGAACTGAAAAGATGAACTCCAGCAAGCAGCTCCTACCACCTTACTTGGCTATGATTTTACTTCAAGCCTTAACTTTAACCTTTACTTTGCCAAACCTCATTCCTTCTATGCTTATCTTCACCATCCAAACTTGCCTGAGGGATGTATCTCCTTCATTACTAAATAAGAATTGTTAAAAAAACAAAACAAAACAAAACAAGCAACAACTCTAAGTAACTCTAGCACCAAAGCAATTTACTGTTAGGAGAAGGTGGAACTAGCTTCCAAGCACTCTGGCTTTCTAGGAGGCAGAAACAGATGATTTTTCCAGAATGAGACTGATTTGATGAATGACTCCATCCCTTTTTTTGCCTTGCTGTCACTGATGCTCAAGAGTTGGGTTTATGAGAAAGAGTACTTAAGTGGTCTAGCTTGTTGTCATATGCCCCTTCCCCATCAGAGGTCAAGGCAGCTTGATTGATGAAATTGATACAGTTAATAAAATTGTATCCCATCGATAACAGGGCCATAGGAGGTTCCCATTTGGAGGTGCAGGAAGGGAGGAGCCAGATGTTTACTTTCTCTCTGACCTAAGCCCTTCACCATTTATTTAAAATGTGGAGTCCTAACTAGGGAAAAGGAGTCAAGCTCGTGGGAGCAAAGAGAAAGCAAAGAGAGAAAGCACATGAGCTGAGTCTGCCTTTCTTCATGGTCCAAGACATGTAGCCCTCTTGCATCCAACCTATCACCAGGCACCTGCAAGCTGGCTCACTGCAACCTTGGCATTATCGATACGGCACCAGGCCCTCTTCAACAGACAGCATTGCTATTCTGTAAAATCTCCAGCAAGTCTTTGTTTCCTTGCAGTCAGCCTCTCTTCTGCTGATCCTGCCCGTTGAGAGAAGGCAATGTATTTTTTCTACTTTCTTTAATAAGTATGCCTTTCTCTACCTACAGTTGTCTTGATAAATTATTTTACCCCTGTGCCACCGGCCCAAATAGTCGTCGCACCCCCTTGACATAAAACTTCTTTTCATAGCCATGAAAAGCTCAAATTTGCAATAAAAGAAATTTTTGCACTTAAAGAAAAACACTGCAGAGTTTCAGGTCTCCCTGCCTTTGCTCATGTGACTCCCTCTGACTGGAACACCATTAATCTTCGCTGGGTGAAATTCCAGTCCTTCTTCCAAACCCATTTCAAACAGTACCTCGCCTGTAATGATTTTCCTGACCTCTCCATGAGGAATTAATCAATCCTGCTCCTGTATTTCCAAAGTGCATTCTCCATAACCCTATGGACTTGCCCCAGTGTTAACAGTTAATTATTTAAGTGCTGCTCTTTGTGATGGGATCCTGAAGGCACTGAAGCTAGGGATCTGGCTTCAGGAACACCTCCAATCCTGTGCTCCAACCTGACCAGCAAGTCCTCCACAAATGTCCTTTGAAGATGTTAATAAAATTTTTAGGGTGGTAAACTGAAAAGTTCCTTCCAGATATTCTCTGATTCTATTTTGTATATATGCTGGATATAATTACAAAATAAGAATAATTTTAAAACCCCACTTACGAACCATAGGTCGTTTTGAGAGTTCAGTTGAGTTACTTTAACAGTTCCACATGGTGTCTATTATGATAGTTATTTTAAAAGGAACCAAAAATAACGTATCAAGAACTACAAATTCTCTAGGCTAGACTTTACAAAGAAGAAATTCAATAAACACTGTTTATACCTCCTACAAACTTAATATCTAACATGAATAATAATGACAAAGAGAGGCAATATGCAAAGGAAGAACATGTAATACTTTTTAAATTATTACATACTAATGGACACTTAAAAATAATTACATATTTATTTATTTATTTTATTTTTTTTGAGATGGAGTTTCACTCTTGTTGCCCTGGCTGGAGTGCAACGTTGCGATCTCAGCTCACTGCAGTCTCCACTTCCTGGGATCAAGCGATTCTCCTGGCTCACCCTCCTGAGTAGCTGAAATTACAGATGTCCGCCACCATGCCCGACTAACTTTTTGTATTTTTAATAGAGACAGGGTTTCACCATAATGGCCAGGCTGGTCTTGTACTCCTGGTGATCCACCCACCTTGGCCTCCCAAAGTGCTAGGATTACAGTTGTGAGCCACTGTGCCTGGCCATATGTTTATTTTTAGTTTTAGTTATTAAAATAATTTAACTTTTAAATTATTATGTACATACTAATGGACACATAATAATTTTTTAAAATGAGGAAGTGAAGTAAATTACTTGTATGTCCAAGAAGTAATATATGAACATCCATGAGTACAGGACAAAACATATTAATTTAAAAGATGAATTTGTATCAAATAAAGTAATGCAAATATCCACTTTCCTGTCTAAGATAAACTAGAAAGTGTTTACTTCTTCAGAATTCTTACCAATGCAAATTACCCCATATATTTGGTTCTTAAATTTTTCCATTCTTTAAAAAAATTATTTAACATTTATTCAGCCTGATTTATCTCCCCAATGACATTTTAAACTCTGAAGACAAGAGATATCCTTTTACTTCCTTGATATGCTGGAAAATGTACCACATAATTCCATAAACTTAAAATGCTCATTAAATGTGTTGGGAGGAAACCACTTTCACTGTCTTTATATTTCTCAAGTTTTAGGGAATAAGTTAGTAAAAACTTTTGGTTAAAGTCTTCAGGTTCTTGTATTTAGCTTTGACTCTACATTAAGGTTGACTTTTTCCTCACTCTGAGGAAGATATAAGGTTATTGATATTAATTTTTACATTAATATGGAAAGCATACTTGGGTAAAATAATCAATCTCCTAAAGAAATTTTATTAATTTAACAATATGAATGTTCTAAATGGATATAAATCCAGAGGTCCTCTAAAGAAGACAGGGTTACCGCTGTCTTATTTCCTCAAAGCATAAACATTATGAATTAACATTATGAATATTATCAATGCTCGCTTTGAACATCACCTCCAAGTATTCTGCATTGCACTAAAAATCCTGTTTTTGGAGGACACCCACTTTAAATTATCTTCAAGGCACGCTACTAAAGAAAAGTAATAATAAAATAAAATTTAAATAGCGGTAACAGAATCGGCAAAGCCAACAGGATTACTGAAAAGATGATCTTGGGAGACCATCTTTCTAGCTCATTTCAGCTTAGTAGCAGACTAGACTTTGAATGGTTCTTGTATGTTTCAGCAATTCTGCCAACAAACATTGAAAGAGAAAAAAAAAATTTTCTCCTGACAAGCACAGACTTTTGACACTACATTCTTACTTGTACATGTATGGTTTAAATTCACTGCAGTTACTCACGATCTATTCAATCTCTTAACTCTCAAATGAACCTGTGATGTTTGGGTATGAATCACTTTCATACCTGCTTTGAAGTGGCCAGAAATTCAATTAGTCATGGGTTTTATTTCATTTCAGTCAGACAGTACTAGTACTATACTTGAGTTACAATAATTTCCTCTTAGCGCTGAGACGAAATTTGTGTTTAGTTTTAGCACAAGCTGTCAAAAATTAAACAAATCCAATACAGATAAATAGGGGGTGCATATTAATTTAATTCTAAAGAGAATAAAAGTTTTGTGGCCAAAGCAAATTCAAAAAGTTAAGCACACTTTTCTATGTTGCCTGAGTCTCAAGACATCACAAGCAATAATTTTTTTTCTCTTACCGTTTAGATATTTGCTAGCCCTGTTGAGAACCTGTTAGATGAAAAACAACATATTAAGCCTAAGTCCAGATCAGGAAGGATTGTAGAAGATATGAAATGCATGCGAGATTTCTGACTTTCAGTTTATTCACAAAATCAGGGCCATGGAAATGGTCAAAAATTTCATGAAAACATTTACAAAGTTTGTAATAATAAGTTCTTTATTAAGATATTTAACAAATCCTGGTAAATTATTTTTTCACATTGTGCTTTACTCAGTATTTTTATGTACATGCTCTCATTTGAACCTCAAGAAAGCGTGTGTGTGTGTCATTACTTCCATTCACGGCCGGCTTCTTGGGCAAGTTACCTATTCAGTGGCTCAGAGCTACCTATGCAGTGGCTCAGAGTCCAAGCTCAGAAGGGCCCCAGGCTTGCATTAATGCTCTGATGTTGATGTCTTAGACTTTGTAATACTGTTTGAATAATGGGCCCCATATTTTCATTTTGCACTGAACCTTATAACTTAGGTAGCTACTGTCAATTGCAAGCAGAATCAGTTACCTAATTTTCAGGGTTCAGTGCAAAATGAAACTACAGGGCCCTTTATTCAAAGGACCAGAAGGAGAGGATCATATTCAAACTCATGGAATCAATTAATTGAACTGTCTAGAGAAGAAAAAAAAAAGATAGGTATTACTGGGTCTTGAATAACACTGTGGAAATAGATGTAATTTGGGTGACAAAGGGGAGGGGAACAGACTAATTCCAGGTAGGGAGGCCTATGCTTTGTCTCTGTAAGGGTACTAACTTTATAGTAGGGAACTAGAGTCCATCCACAGTCAGGTCTATCTGTACCTGATAAAATCCTGACAAAAATCTCTCACGAAAATTTTAAAAGAAAAAGCATGAATTGGAACTAAGTCAGTCGTACCACGATAAGAGACCTATAGCCAATCAGATGCCATATCCTATTGTTAACAGCCAACCCTCCTTTGATTCACAGGCTCAGGGGCTGTGTCCTCAGTTTAGGGAAACTGTCTCTGTTGTTTCTGACACTGTTGAAACCAAGATACTCTGTGTATTTGCAAGGACCATGCACAACACATGGTCCTTGAAATCTGGCCTTCCAGAGTATTCCAGGCTCTCCCCCAACTATCATTCCTTATTGCATTCTTCCATTCATCTGTTTCTTTGGGTCACATATAGTTTGGAATTGAAATGCTCTAGATTAGGGGCTAGCAAACTATGGTTCAAGGGTGAGATCCAGTCCAGGACCTGTTCTTGTATAGTCCTCAAGGTAAGAATAGTGTTGATATCTTTAAAGTGTTGCAAACAAAACAATATAAACAGTAAAAAAAGAATATGCAACAGAGAGAATGCTGCCAATATGTGTGGCCTGCAAATCCTACAATAGTAACTATCTTGACTTTTATAAAAAATGTTTGACCATGGTCTAAGTAAACTCAATCATTTTCAGACACGTTATATTTCTTCAGAGTCTTTTTCTGACCAAGAATAGTTATTAGGGGGACCTTAAAGGTAGCATTATCAAAATTTTAAGAGCTAGACTCACCATTAACAGGGCATGGTAGGCCTTAAAAACTCTGACAAGTTGGTTGCTTTGGTTTTGGAGGGCACAGACTACGTTAACCTCACCACAGAGCAAGATTCAATTCAAACTTGCACTCCTCTGTGACCTTGATTCAACCTTGGCAGACTCTGTCGAGTGTTAGTCTCCATTGGAGCCAACTGTAAACAAAAGACTTGGTAGAACCCTCTGACTTAGTCCTATCTTCTCCCTTCTTCCTCTTTCTCTCCACAGGCAGTCTATTCTTGATGACCAAAAATAAGCACACTTTCTCATCACCCACCTCTGGTTTTTTTTCTTCTTTTTTTTCTTTTTCCTTTTTTTTTTTTTTTTTTGAGATGGAGTCTTGTTCTGTCAACCAGGCTGCAGTGCAGTGGCATGATCTTGGCTCACTGCAATCTCCGCCTTCTAGGTTCAAGTGATCCTCCTGCCTCAGCTTCCCATGTAGCTGAGATTACAGCCGTGCACCACCACATCTGGCTAATTTTTGTGTTTTTAGTAGAGACGGGGTTTCACCATATTGGCGAGGCTGATCTCTAACTCCTGACCTCAGGTGATCTACCCACCTCAGCCTCTCAAAGTGATGGGATTACAGGCGTGAGCCAACGCACCCGGCCCACTCACCACTTCTATAGAACTTTTGCTACAGGCTGTAAGTCTTCACCACACTGTGAGCCTTCGAGAAATGCAATCAGTGAAATTCCATGTCCCACACCCTAGATTCTGAGTCAGCCTAGATGAATACAGTACAAACTTCCATGCTGGCAGCTGTAGTTCCTTTTTGCGCTTACCTGCTTAGTGGCAATTTTTTTCCCAGGTGCAGAAGAAACTCATCAAACTCCTTACCCTGGCCATCAGCAAACCTTCTGCAGCTGCTTTCGTCACTAACGGATGGGTTCTGGGCTATGGGTTGTCTGTGTCCGCAGCCAAACCATCTTGGCCTGCCCCAACATTTTGGTGTAGAATATTAGAAAAATTGGCCCACAATATTGCAGCTAAAAAAGACTAGCTGGAAACATGCCTATTTTCATCAGAGAATAGACTTTCACTCCAGTGCAAATAGATTTTTAAAATTATTTACTTCAATAAAAACCTGCATTAATTTTTTTCTGTCCTATTACATTTAAGGTATAGATAGAAAAGCAAAGTAGAGATGTGGGCAATTTAGATTTGGATAGATAATGTAACTGAAAAGAGTCACGAAGGGAAATATGAACTATTAAGTAAAATGCTCTTAATATATTTTCTTTGTCCTTTCAAACTTCACTGAACCAAATGTTCCTTCTTTCTCTTTCTTTTTTTCCTGACACTTAGGATGTTTTGTGCAAGAATAATTTACTGAGAGATAAACTTGTGTGAGTTCTTCCGCTTTTCCTTTCCCTCACTGCAAGGTAGAAGACATGTCTTAATCACAGATGTTTATACAGTAGAAAACAGAAGCCACTTACAGCTAACATCTTTTTCCAGTGTTTTATAAAAACTTTAAAACAATTATGTTAGTGAGTGCCTTCAAGGGCAAGAAGAGAAAAGAAGTTTTCCAAAGGCTAAAGACATTACAGGTTGTGGAAGTAAGAAAATAAGCCAGAGAGAATGGGATCCTTTAGACCTTGGTATCAATATTTCAGGGAGTAGGTAAGAGCTGACTGAAAGGAGATGGTTTTCTGGTGTTTCTAAGGATGTGGGAGTCTAGGTACAAAGATTTTTATTTTCCTAGTAATTGTCTTTTCTCCAAACAGAGCATCAAAGCAGCAAAGGTATGTCCAAAGGTATCATGGAGACTGGTACAAAGGGCATCTCTATCAATGCTGTGGATGGATCATCAATGACCAACAATCTTATGGATGGGCTGAATTCCATAAGCCTGAAGAATCTCTAGGAATATTGTACAGCTGTGGACAAAACAACCCCAGTAATGGTTTGTATCACTTTTTCTGCCAGCTGATAGTATGGAACCCTCTAGTCAGAATGATTTTGAATTAAGAACAATGAATAGACTTTCTTCAACATCTAACTTTGTAGACTACATTCTGAGCTGGTTATGACTTTCCATTTATAGATGATCAGAATGAATAAGTAAGGCTCTTGGAACGATAAGGTTAATAACCCTTGTACACAGAAACCTCCTTCATGTTTCCATTGACTTTGGACTTTATTGTCAGTGATGGTTCATCCAGAAAGCTGCACTTTGGAGCCTTGTTCTTCCATGACCCTTTCCTGTCAACCTCACAGCATTACTACTCCAGGCTGCAAAATCTTCTACATGAGGGATATATTGGAGAGAAGAGGGAAACAGCCTCCATCTGAATTGATGTTGTAGGTTGTGTAAAGGGAATGGGTTTCCCTTTTTCACACACCAGAATCAAAGAACTTCAGCCTACATGGTTATAAAGTCTTTGCACTTTTGGTTAGCTGATGCTTCCAGCCCATCTAAGGTTTCACTTCGTCTAAATGCTGAATAGAGAAACAAGCCTTGGCTGGAGAAGTCCATCTGAGGTCACCCTGCCTGTCTCCCTGCCTCCAGGCAGATTAGTACCTAGACCTTGCAACTCACGAAAGTACTTTCTATTTTTAAACAGCTCCAAGAAACAGCATTATGTAACTTTACTTTGGTAACCCAGTTTAGTGTTTACCAAGCTGTCCTTATATCTAGAGTTAACAAAATCTAAAATAATAAGAATAATTAGAATAAAATTAAGTAAACAAAACAAATTGTTCTAACTTAAGCTCTGTTTTCTTTGTTGTTTTGTACTCTCACTCAAGTAGACAGCATATATTAAAAGTGTCCATTAGTCACCTTTAGACAGCTCATTCATGCATATATTCATTAATTTATTCACATTAACTCTATGTGTTCTAACATAACTTTCTGAAATTTTCTTTTGTATTCATTTTGTTTATTGTTCATTCTGTGTTCTCCTACTCCCATCCCTACCTCCACTGAATGGAAAGTTCCAGAAGACAGGGACATTATCAGCTTAGTTCATGGCTCTGTATCATATTGCCATTTATCAGTAGGGTTATGGCAGGTCTAAGGACCAAATATTTTTAAATGAGAGAAGAAATTGAATGGCAAGTTGATAAATGTTGCAAGCATGATTAAGCATCTACTTCATACAAAGCATTTTTGGAGTACAAAGATGGGCTGCTGCAGCACCCCTAGGCAGAGGACATGTGCCAAAAGTTAAAGCATAATTTGATATGTTCTAATCGAGACATATGTAAGGAGTTCACAAAAGATAAAATTGCAATAAATCTGTCTTGTTTAATTAATACTACTTTTCTCATAACATTGCTTTGAAACTCAGTCTCAACTTTTGCTTTGACACTCTGTCCCAATGTTTGTCAGTGAACCTGCCAATATAAGCCCCCAATCTATTAAGGAGCGACATGTTTCGACTTTGGGTACATAGTTTGTGGCATGATTTCTGTGAAGGTTGTTCAGAAAGAAGAGGTTTCAACTGGGGCAGTGTGTACTAAGTCATCATCCCCTTTGAAAAGAGAAATGTATAGCTTGTCTACCAAACTACCAGGAAACCCACACCCCAGGAATGCCCCATGGGGTTTTTACTTCAAAATGATTCATAACACCTGAAGTATATTTCATAAATCAGCCAATCCACAATTTAATTATATGTTTATAAGCTCTATCTAGACCCTATTTAACTTTAAAAAGCTATATACTCCAAAATAATTTAGAACTTAAGTTCCAGGGTGGACTGCTAATATTTTCTAGAATTGATAATACATTTTATAGCAGCTTGTACACTGGATAATCATATTAGGACACTGATGGGTTAAAAGAGGTTAGCATGTTATGCACACTGGAGCTATCTATGATAGTTGTTGCTTGGTTGGTATGACAGTAGCCCTAGTGAAAACTCACACCAATTTAAGGAAATGTTAAACATTCTCCCCAGGGGTGTATGAATGAGACATTCTAAAACATGGAAACTGTCAAGTTGCTTGTTGAGCATTCTGGTCACAGAGAGGCCCGGGCTATAGTCAGCATCGTGTTTCCACTAGAAGGATAAATCAATGATAGAATGTGAGTGCATATGCATCCCCCTAGAAAAGCAGAGGAACAGTGAAGGAAGCTAATCGCTTTTAATCTCTCTCTTACAGGAGGTTTTGTTTTAAGTCCCATTCCTTTAAATTATTTTTCTAAAGTAAAACCTTAGAGTAGGCTTCTGATTCTTGCATTTTGAGTGGACCATTTCATTCACCACTTGTTTGAACATGTGCAAATAACAAAATAAGGAGGTATTTGCATTCTGACCCTGGATGTTTTCAAGTGGCCAGGAAAATAAATATCTTGCATGGCACTATGAAAAGTACAGAAACTATCCTCCCATTTCTTTTGCACTTTATCAATGGCTACTATTTAGCTGTTATGCTGTATGGTTATACGGACTTTCTGATAGTTTCTCTTTTTTGATATATGAATTCATGATTCAGATGCATTTAGGGTCACTGCATATCCCATCTCCTTTATCAAATGGTTTTCATGGACCAAGGCTATAAAGAGGAGATTTTTTAAAAGCATTTTTTTTTTTTGTCAAAAACATTTTCTTCTATTGATTTTTTTTCTTGCCCTGGCAAAAGAAATTTATCACATGTTTGACTCATTTATAGCTTATTAACATGGTGTGCCACATAAAAATGATTTAAGGTTTCCACTTTATTTCAAACATTCTTTAACCCTGTTTCTAAAATATATCTATATGTAGTCCATTTCTTTATTCTAACTTTCCTCTTTCTTGGCCTCACTCCACAAACATCTGGACTCTTCAGGCCTGTTGGGCATTTCTCTTAGGAATCCTTCTGCCCTCTAAATTAAGTCATTATCCAAATTCTTGTCCCTTAATGCCCAAATGCACAACTGACTTCATAGGCATCATCTGTGGTTCTCACCTGGAATTTGTAAATCAGTGGGTTTGAGTAAGAACTTTGGAAACTTAATTGATATAGGTTCTACATGAGATAGAAAAACACAGCCAAATTGGGAACCACTGCTTTTTTTTTTTTCTTGCAATCTTACTTGTTATCACAGTTTTCTTACAAATGACTTTCTTATTTTAGATTCCCAAAAGCACGCCTTCAAGCCTGGTTGCTCATCTGAGTTGCAACCTTCATTTCCAAGAGTGTGCTGGACCCATTCATATGACTATGCTACAACCCGTCAAAATAGCGTATTATGTACATGTTGTATATCAGATACTGTTCTACCCAGTTTACATGCATCACCTCATTTAATCATTATAATGACTCCACGAGGTAGATGTCATTAGTTAATCGGGAAACACTAACTCAGAGAGGCTGCCTGATTTATCCTGCATTATACAATACACGAAGCCAGCTGACATCACGAATTTTTGTTTTTCCATTAAGCAATACCATTATCAGATACAAATATAAAACTAATTCTGGGTTTTCCTCTTCTTCAAATTTGGCTCTTTTTCTAAATTCCATTTTTCTGTGCATATTCTTACAAGTTTTACAAGGTATGCTAGAAACACTATTATGGGCTAATAATCATGGTGTTAGCTCATGTAATCCTTCCAATAATATTATGAGCTAAATAATATTATCACAGATGAGAAAATTAGACTCAAAGAGGTTATGTATCATTTCTGATGCAATGAAGTAGGCTCTGGCTGGCAGAGCTGGGCTTTGCCTGAACTCTCAGCTAGTTTTATTCAATGATAATGTACACATAATAGAAACTAAGGGTTCTTCTAGTTATCCAATACAATAATGAGCAGGACCACAGAATGCAGTGCCGAGGGTACTGCTATGGTCTAAATGTTTGTGTCTCTTCAAAATGTATTCGTTGAAAACCTAGCCTCCAAGATAATGGTATTGAGATATGGTACCTTTGAGAGGGTATGGGTCATGAGGATAGAGCCCTCATAAATGAGTTAGCCCTAAAAGAGAGGCCTGAGAAGGGTCTTTCCATTCACCAGGCACTGAATCTGCTGGTGCCTTGTCTTGGATTTCTAGCCTCCAAAACTGTGAGAAATGAATTTCTGCTGTTTATAAGCCTCCCATTTATAATATTTTGTTATAAAATCCTGGAAAGGCTAAGACAGAAAATTGGTACTGAGAATGGAGTGCTGTTGCAGCAAATATCTTAGAATGTAAACGTGGTTTTGGAACTGTGTAATGAGTAGATGCTGAAAGAGTTTTGAGGTGCATGCTAGAAAAACCCTGCATTACCAAGAACAGGCTACTAAGGGCTATTCTGGTGAAAGCTCAGAAGGAGAGGAGGACAGTTGTACAGAAAACTTCTTTTTAGAGATTACCTAGGTAAACAAACAGAATGTTGGTAGAAACACAGACAGTAAAACCATTCTGATGAGGTCTCAGGTAGAAATCAAGAACATGTTATTACGCAACGGAGGAAATGCCATCCCTGTTATGAAGTGGCAAAAAACATGGCTTGATTATGTTTATGTTCTAGTGTTTTGGGGAAGGTAGAGCTTTTCAGAGATGAAACTGAATATTTAACTGGGGAAATATCTAAGAAAAGCTTTGAAAGTTTGGCTTGGCTCCTTTGGACTGCTCATAGTAAAATGTGAGAAGAGAGAAATGACTTAAAGATGGAATTGCTAATCAGAAGGGAAGTAGAACTTAAAGACTCAGAACATTCTCATTTTATCCATATTGAAAAGAATGACAGCACGTGTTCAAGAGAGAACATAAGGGTTGTGGCCAAACAACCATCTGAGAAGGAGATAATAGGCCATCTAAACAGAAGTAAGTACCTATGGTCCAAGACAATAGAAGATTGACCCATTAAGGAATTCAAAATTCATTAGAGCTGCCCCTCCCATCACAGGTCCAAAGTGCAAGAGTCTCAGTGGGTGAAGGGCCACTGCAGAGAACCCCCACTAGGAAAATACCCAGCAAGAACATGTGGGTGTGGCCACCCCCAAAACCCCAGACCAGCAACACATGTGGTTGTGACCACCACCCAAAACCCCAGACCCCCACTCCAGGCACTAATTGTACGCCCGATACTATGCTACAAAGTGGGAAATGGAGGAAAGGTCATCCTTGTTATAATGTGGGTAGCACAGCATCTGGCCTACAATTAGAGCCTGGAGTGATCTTGGGGCATGGCCAGTGCACAGAGTCTGGAGGAGGCGGGGCCATCACAGAGGACCACTTTAAGGGGAGGGCCCAGGCAGAGTTGCCACAGGGGTGGGTCATTCAAAGCCATGGGAGCAGGACCAATGGGACCCTTGGAGGGTCTTGGCTAATCTGTGGGGCCACATTCCCAGTGTGCCCTTCCACATCACTGTATCCAGAAAGTGGCACTGCATGCCACATGGGCCTAGAGAGTGGAGCATCAAGCCAAAGAAAATTATTCTCTAGCCTTGAAGTTTAATATATTTTATCCCATTAGGTTTTTGACTTGCTTGGGATCTGCCACTCCTTTCTTCTTTCCCATTTGACTCTTTTGGAATGGAAATGTCTCTCCTATGCCTGTTCCATCATTGTATAGTGAAAGCACATAACTTGTCTTGGTTTTATAGGCTCACAGTTGGACAGCAATTTGCCTTAGAATGTATAGTAACTTGAGTCTCATCCATATCTGACTTAGGTGATATTTATATGAAACATTTATGCTTTAGACTTTTGAGTTGATGTTGGAATGAATTAACACTTTGGGGGTTACTGGGCTTAATTGAAATAAAATGGAAATATTTTTCATGTGAGAATAACATAAATTTAGAAGGAGGACGCCCAAATGCTATGGTCTGAATGATTATGTCTTCCCAAAATTCCTCTGTTGAAATTTTAGCCCCCAAGATGACAGTAGTAGGAGGTAAGAGCTTTGGGACGGTATTAAGTCATGAGGGCAGAGCCACCATGAATAAGATTAATGTCTTTTAAAGAAGACACAGAGTGGCCTTGTCCTTTCTACCATATGAAGACACAGCATAAAGACAGCTGTATATGAACCAGGAAGCAGACCCTCAGCAGACACCAAATCCACCAGTTGCTTGACCTTGGACTTCACAGCCTGCAGACCTGTGTGCAATAAAATGTTTGTTGTTTATAAGAATGTATATGGGCATGTTCTATGATATTTTGTTATAACAGCCCAGACAGACTAAGACAGGAACCCTACCTAACTGTGAAGGAAAAGTGTTCAAAATAGCCTAATGCTTTAAAACATGAATCTGTCCACTTTTTAGGAAATCATGTCACACTGGGGAATTAAAATATAGCATAAAGATCACATATGTTGCAAGTAAAGCTTGGAGTCACAAAGAAAACGAGCACTTAAAATTTCTCAGCAAATCAAATTTACTTCTGCAGAAGGGTGCTTCTCACAGGTCTGGCTGCCACAAGAGCACACTAAACAAAGGAGGGAAGGGATTTTTATCCTTAATGCAGGAATGCATTTTTTAAGTTACTGGCAGGAAGGACAATTTTGGCGGGAAGGGCCGTTGCGATGGGAGGGGTAATTTACAGAGTGAGTAGCAGATGTGGGCTCTGTAGATAAGAACTGGAGGGAGAGTTGTTTATTGAAACCAAGACAGGGAGGCACAGAGAGCAAGGAAGTTTGGCCTTGAAAGTAGAGAACAAAGAACAAGGAAACTAAACAAGCTAAACTTTTGAAGAGGAACTTCTTCTTGTATCTGACACATAGCTTATTAGAACCCAAGAATGTGTGATGACTGAGGACTAGAAAATGAGCTGGAGAAATTGTTCATGCTTAACATTTCCTATTGTAATTATATAAGTAGTGACATAATCATTGCCATATTTTCCAAATAGAATTGTCAAGAATGATACAAAATAAATAGTATTATCATAGCAGCCACTAATAATGACAGTTGGAATATTTTAATGAAGTTCCTGACTCTGTTTGTGTTTGACTAGAAGAAAAAACTTGATGGAGATTAAGAGGTGATTATAGGTTATTTAGAAGGTGAATAAATTAGTAATAGAAATAATTTGTTCATAATGGTAGACTAAGGCTCATCCACATGTTCACTATGGAAAGAAATCAGGCTATTTTAAAAAGTGTTTTCAAGTACTAATTTTTCAAATGACTTTAAATTCTAAGCCATTGGTCAAATTGTCCAATACTTGGAATCTGACATTCTAAGACAAACATTTATTTATTTTTTACTTAAAAAATCCCATGTTTACTTTTGTATAAATCTGGAATTATTCCAAAGTGTTTTTTTAAAAATAGAAAGTCTCATGTTTGGGACTATTGGTTGATTATCATCATCTGTAAAAAGACAAGGTGAAATAAGAAGAACCTTTTCTTCATTCTTCCTATTTTTACACAAATCTTGAAATGGTATATTCCTGGGGAAATGGAATTTTTAAATCTCTGTAAACATAATCATTTAGTTTCATCCTTGATAATATTCTGGAATCTACTGATATTTTAAGCTGGTCAAGGGTTTTGTTGGTCAAGGGTGGAAGGAACTGACTTTGTTTAAAGAATAGGTAGGAGTAAAAGACACATGAAATTCTTCAAAAACAAGGAAAAGAATGTGTATCTGCTATATATATATATGTGCAGAATGTTCACTACCATATTAAAATAACCTATGAGAAAAGGAAAAAAAAGAAAATAAACACTAATAGTATTTGTTAATAGGTTGTGCCTTTCGTAAGGATAGAGGCCATGACTTATTTTTCTTTGCATTCTCAGCAGGCAGCTCTACTTGGCAAATAAATACTAGATGGCCAAATATAGGTAAAATATTATTTTAAATATTGTTTTTATATTTTTAACTCAAAATTTATATAGGATGTTTTAATATTGTTATGTGAGAACAACTAACTATAACAAAGAATATTTAAAATACATATTTCCTATGGGTTTAGTGTTACTAACATCAATCACCCAGTGAGGGGGCTTTTATTAGACACTTTGTCACATGAAGGAGGAACAGAGAGATTTGGTAATTTAGTAAAACCCCACATGTAGTAACCGGAAAAACATGGGATGCCTCCTTTTAAAACTGCACTCTTTGCAAATTTGATTTCCAAGCAATTTTAATAGTTTTTTTGAAAAGACCCTTTCTCTGTTATCCCTGGCATCCTGGGGTCATATTGCTCAGTCTGAAGATTCCTCTAGTGACACACAAAGGAGAAAGAAATCCAAGCAAACTGTCATTGCTGGAGCCTTGTTACTGAAATTTCCAGTTGCACACTTCTCTTTGTCTGTCTCTCAGCACAACTTGCATCCTCCAACAACACTTTCTTCTTTACCCCCCACCTTTTAATGTGCCTGCCAACCCCCATCCTTAAACCCAAAAATGGCCTGAACTTATCATTTCCATTCACTAAACAAATACATACCAAAAATGTACTGAGCTCCCCAAATGAATCTTCTTTGGCTAGGACAGAATCAGGATAGGAGCATCATATTTTTCTCTACAGCCAAGGAGAAAGAGTTACTGCATCATCCCAGGCCAGAAGAGAGACAGAGAGCCTCTACCCAACAGTACCAAAACCATCCTGCCTGTTCCGAGATTAGACACAAAGGAATATGATACTACAGTTTCTAGTCAATGTGATTCAACCAACCACATTCTGAAACCAAGTCCTGCTCACTTTTCTAATGTTCACAAACAAAGCCTGCTGAGGTGTACGAAGTAAATAGGAGAGCTCCTAAAGGCAGCATCTATCACTTTTTCTTACAAATGAGTTTGCTGCTCTGGCATCAGTTCAGAATAATGTGCAGTTTGACCCTTAGAAATATTCCACAACAGATGCCAGCATGCCTCTCTTTGAAATAAATGAGTCAGGGTCATGGATGTTCCCCTAACTTTTAGTATAAAAGATCTATGAGAAAGTTAGAAATTGGAACTTCCTATAACATATATAGATATCTGCATGCTTTATATGCCAGTGTATCTGTAGAAATTACCTCCCACTCCCAGCATCATAGAGACCTTGTCACAAATGGTATTGCTTGACTTTCTCAAGGCAAAATATATTCCTGTTTCCATCTGTTCTGTTACTCTTCCCTCTGACTTGTCCTAAGTTTCTTAAGCTACAATTATCTTCCCTAATTGCCTTGAAAGTAACAGGAGAAAGGTCAATTAGCACTGTCTGTACAAGACAGCAAAGTGTTGTTTGGTTTCTATTCTCTGCATCCTCTTTTGATTTTCTAAATTTGTTTTGAGACTTAGCAGAGAACTAACTGATCACCTGGGCACAATTAGAACAATCTAATCAAATAATGAAGTGATCAGTTTTGTCTTATTTCACAAGAGCCACTTATTACCTGGGAAAAATATAATTGAGCATATTGCTAAATTTATCTAGCCCCCCCTTTTTTCTAAGTGTTTCCATTATTGTCATGGCTTGATTGTCCTAATCTGAACAATACAAAATATTATCTTCCTATTGAAAACTGGCTCAGCAAGAATTCAAAGCAGGAATTCATAGGGACTCTGCCCACCCGATGCTTGGTACAATAGTTAACCTCCTATGTCTATAAAGGCCATGAATATATGAGAAAGGAGAGTGGGGGTGCTGAAAAAATACACTGGGAGCTGCCAAGTGCTCCTGGATAACAAGAGGAAGTGATGTAGACAGACGTTAATACAAAGTAACATAATCAAATCCAATTTGATGCCAGATACTTCATAGAAAGTATAACAGATGGACCCAGGCCCACAAAGGGGGCCTCAGAAGTATTAAGACTTGGGTGGGCTTCTCATATTGAGGTGTGCCACCTTTCAGAATGCAATGAATGTCTGTTGGACTGAATCAAAATTCCTGCACTCAATTATCTTCGGTTTCTATACATCCAGCTTCAAGCATATGTCTCCCTACCTTTTATTTGCTTGAGTTTAGTTCAGTTTTGTTTTTGCGAGTTATTAAAACGTAGATCAGAAGAATGCCTCCGCCTCAGTGCATGTATATTTGATAGTGTTTTCATGATTTTTCTTATTGATATGGTGAGATCTTATAGCATGGAGAAGAATGCAGATGGGTAGATGAATTAATGACATGTTGAATGAATTTATTGAAGTGTAGGAGAAGCAAAATTTTACTTCTACCCTCTTAGGGTTTTTGGGTGGGCCTAACAATGAAACTGACATAATACAGATTAACAGGAAAAAAGCATGCAAATATAACATAAGCTTTATGTGACACAGAAGCCCTCATAAGGAAATGAAGATTCAAAGAAGTTGTACAATCTGAATTCTTTTGTATTAGGTTGAACAAAGAGGTAATTGTGGAAAAGTAACTAAATTATGTGAAGAGGCTAAAGAAAGATGAGAATTACTTGGGCAAGGTCTGTTTGTACAGAATTCTCTCATCTATGACTCTTTTTTGAAGAATATTTCTTTTCTCCCAGTAGAGGGAGGGCATCTTTCACATGAGTTTTTATCTCCTGTTTTCAGATGGAAATAAGAGGGTAGATGAGAATGACTTTATTGCATCTGCTGTTTTTCAAGTGCCTTTAGCTCAAATTAATTCTTATGTCAAAGGGGCACAGTGTGTAGGGCGGCATCTTCTGCCATCCTTCAAAATTAATGTTGATTACTCAGGTAGGGATAAAGGAGGCTTCTAGGTAACTTCCAGAGCTCTATCATAAGGCCTGTCTTGTTCAATATCACCTTTATGCAAAGCTCATCAAATGGGAATATAACATGGATTGGGAGAGATACAAAGAGATTGGATGCAATAATTCAAAATACATCGTGTAAGCTGGGATGAATAAAACAAATACAATAACATGACATTTAATTAAGAAAAGATAAAAAGGGCAATACATGAAAATTTTGGAAAAGAGTAATAATAGTCATAGTAGCTAGTATCAGCTAAGCAATGCAAAGACAAATGTAAGACAAAGGTATTTGTTCCTGTAACACCATGAGGTCGGTATAGGGTTTATATTTCTACATTTTATGTGTCCTGTGCTGGCTGCAATTCTGTAGAAAATGACACGAAGAAAAATATTTTATTGACAGATGTAGAGTTTATGTGATTGTGTTTCAAATTAAAAACATACTTATCCAGAGCATCTTTATAAAACATTGTAATTGCCTAATCAAATCATTATTTAACCAAAAAAAAAAAAAAAAAGGCAGTTGTGTTTATTTTCCACTTATTTTAATAAACTTGTTTAGGGCCAGGTGTGGTTGTGGCTCACGCCTGTAACGCCAGGCCTTTGGGAGCTGAGATGGGTAGATCATGTGAGCTTAGAAGTTAGAGAGCAGCCTGGGCAACATGGCAAAACCCTGTCTCTATAAAAAATAGAAAAATTAACCAGGCCTGCTTGTAGGCCCAGCTACTCAGGAGTCTGAGGTAGGAAGATCAGCTGAGCCCACAGAGGTGGGGGCTGCAGTGAGCCATGATTGCACCACTTAACTCCAGCCTGGGTGAAAGAGTGAGACCCTAACTCAAAAAATGTAAGTAAATCGGCTGGGTGTGGTGGCTCACATCTGTAATCCCGGCACTTTGGGAGGCTGAGGTGAGTGGATCACAAGGTCAAGATATTGAGACCATCCTGGCCAACAAGGTGAAACCCTGTCTTTACTAAAAATACAAAACTTAGCTGGGTGTGGTGCGTGCTGGTACTCCCAGCTGCTTGGGAGGCTGAGGCAGGAGAATCGTTTGAACCTGGGAGCCGGAGGCTGCAGTGAGCCAAGATCATGCCACTACACTCCAGCCTGGCAACAGAGCGAGACTCCATCTCAAAAATAATAATAATAATAAATAATAATAAAATAAATAAATAAACCTGTTTAGTTCAAAAACATCTGGTGTACTAAAAGATGTGCCTCATAAAATAAGTTTTTTGATGTTCTAAAGTAAAATTAAAAGTAGTTGACTTGAGGTCAACTTATTTAACAAACATAATTTTATGTGTGTGTGTGTGTGTGTGTGTGTGTGTGTGTGTGTGTGTGTGTGTGTTTACCTGAAACTCACTGGTCATTAAGAAATGTGAAATAAATTGTGTTATCTAGAAACCAAGTAATGCTCACTCTTTTGGGGACAGAAGCATCATTAGTGGATTTTGTTTGGGGAGATATTAATCTCTCTGCTTCTCAGTCACTGGTATAGAAATCACCAGTTGTTTTGAATTCAGTTCACTTTTTTTTATTACAGCTGAAGTGGCCAGGGAGGTTTTCAGATCATCAACAAAACTAGCAAATTTGTTGCTTAAATATCTTTCCCTTTTTTTATTCATAAATGAAATAAATTCCCTAGGGGAAAATACTGGCTCTTCAGTCATAAATCATGTCTTTCTCTTCTAGGAGAAACTCTGTGTGAAGACGTAGCCAAATTTCACTCTGCATCCCCTGTGCTTACCAATGGTGGTGGTGACATTTTCTCCTGGAAAAAATTAAATTGACCTTCACCTAGCCCTTCAAAATGATGAGCTTGGCCTCTCAGCAACTGGTTGTTCTGGCAGAGCTCCATCCCTGAGATAAGGCGATGCATCACTGTGACATCTACAATGGGTTTTCAAAGAGCTGTCTTCCAAACTGTACAGGGTAGCTTTGCCTTGCTGGCTGAAGCCTCTGAGTGTTTGTGGAGACAGTCCAGACAGCAGCCTTTTGAGCAGGGGGCTGTTTACACAGGTGCCTTGTTGACTGAGACATGCTCTAAATTAAAGCTTTATTTCTCATTACAATAGAAGGTGCCAAAGAGTTGGACCTGTGAAGACAGACACATCCAGATGGCATGGGAAGCTCCAGTCCTCCCCATTTTGTTGGGCAAGTAGTGGGTGGACTCTGCATGTCTGAGCCACATCAGCAGATCAGACTAGGACTTGTCACAGAGATCCAGAGACTGTTTACTAAGGAAGCCACTTCCTTAGCTATGAATTACCATTGTTACGGGCAAGTAGTGGGTGGACTCTGCATGTCTGAGCCACATCAGCAGACCAGACTAGGACTTGTCACAGAGATCCAGAGACTGTTTACTAAGGAAGCCACTTCCTTAGCTATGAATTACCATTGTTACGGCATCAAAGAGATGTGTCCTACCGCCCTGTTTCCCTTTAAATCTGTGGGGCTTGAAGGAATAGGAGCCCTGTGTTGGAGCCTTCTGTGCTATCTCCAGCTCAGCCACGCCCAGCCTAAGCACATTTTTGTGTGGAATAATGAGACCTCGGGGGAACCTATGTAGTGCTTTTCTGCTTCTAGGTTTTTCCTCACAATAAATTCTGTTTTATATTTATACTCCATGGTGGTAGACTGTGTGTACCCGTACCCACTGCACATTGTACAACAGCTTATCTTCCAGATTTGTGGGCATTTCAAATTCATTCCACTGGTTGGCTTTGCTGGCCACCTGAAGGTAAGCAACGGACACAAAAATCTCCCCAAATCGGTGGGATGCTGAGCAAGTAAAATCTACTGTAGTGTTTTCAACTTGAACACTCCTTCTTTTGATACTTCTTGAGTTCTTCCTTTTTTAAATAGAGGATTGGCAGAAAAGCGGTCAAATTAGACTTAGGATTGGTAGAGGACAAAGAAGAAGGGAAGTTGGATGAAAAGAAATTGGTTCATCGGTACAAAAATACAATTAGATAGAAAAAATAAGTTCTAGTATTCAATAGTATATTAGTGGAGTTATAGTTAACAATAGCTTATTTTATATTTCAAAGCAGTCAGAGAATAATAATGTTCCCAACACAAAGAAAAGGCAAATATTTGAGGTGATAGATATCCAGATCACCCTAATTTGATCATTACACAACGTATATAGGTATCAAAATGTCACATGTACCCTCAAAATATGTACAACTGTTATATATCAATACAACTTAAAAAATAAATAAAAAGAAATAGGGAATTACCCTACTTCCTTTTCTTTACTCTCTAGCCTGGCCAAAGAATACAACATACACCTAGAAATCTGGTCCTCTAAAATGAAAATCATGACCAACAGCATTACTAATTGGGCACCATTCACTTCGTTTGTGACTATAACAAAAAATATTTATTTGTCTCTGCCCCTGTATTTTTTCTGCTATTCACAGTCCAGCCTCTCACATGTAATCGTGCCTCCACTGGTACATGTCTGTTTCTGAAGCAGGTTTCAAACTAGTGATGGAAATTGATGACAAGCTAGGCAAGTGTGGAAAGACTACAGATAGTATCAACAGCGGAATGATAGCCAAAAATATGAATATTGTGGCTGGGAATTTAGGTCCTCTCTGCAGATATTTCATTTTTATTTATTCTGCAAATATGTAGGGAGTCTTATTATTTAAGATAAGATTTTTTTTTTTTCCTTTTTACTTCTAACCCTCTGGTTGCAAAGATAGCTGTTGCTCTGTAAATCAACCCAGGATTATCTGCTTTCTTTGTCAGTTCATGAGTCTGAGACAAAATACTATTGTGTTAACTGAAGACAGTACCAACAATTCATCTTAATTTTGTGTACTTAAAGTCAGCTTTCCAAAGGAAATTCACAGTAGAGAAACTATTACAGTTAAATACATGGAAAAATTTTATATATTTATCCAATTTGGTTTCTTAAACATTTATTTTCTTTTCTAAGTAAGCTGTCTTTTGAAAAGTTTAGTGTTTGCACAATTAGCTGACCATTGGTTTCTGAATGGTTCTCCATGTTTCTCCAAACTGAAAATAATATTTTCTTTCCTAAGTAAGTTTTCTTTTGAGAAGTTTAGTGTTTGCACAATTAGCTGACCATTGGTTTCTGAATGGTTCTCCATATTTCTCCAAACTGAAAATAAGTGGACTACAAATATAGAAAGCCTTATTTTTCTTTACATCAAGTTTAGATTATAGAATTTAGCAAAAGTTAACTTTGTAGCTGACACATGTTAGTTAATGAGTAATAAGACTGATATAGTCTCCTATGGATAAGATTTATAAGTTTCAAGAAACTTAATGGAAGATATTAAGAAAGAGGGAGAGAACAAAAACTGGGATAAGCTTGGCAGCTAAATCTGAGTTTGGTTATAGGTCACTGAAATGGAGAATATGTAAATTCTTGAATATTTTCCTGCTTATTCACATACTTTTTTGAATTAATTACAATTTAAATAATTAAGTATACTTGGATTAGATAAAGCACCTAATGCTTAAACATATATGCTGGGTCTGGTTTACAGTGTCAAATGCAACATGTTAGTAAATAAAAGTATGCATTTGAGAATCTTTGTATTAGCTTTGGAAACAATGGTAAACAGATGCACACAGAAAAGTTTCTCTCATTGTCTTTTTTTGCTGGGGTATTAAGTAGTCACTGGTTCTTTTCAAGCGATTTGCGTCTCATCCAGAGAGAATTACATTTGGAAGTGTTAATAGTCTCCATACATTTAAAATGACTACAGATGTTGGCTTGGGACTTTCCGCAATATCTGGATTATATACTTGTATGATACACGCCATGATAAGAAGTGACAATGTCTAAAGGTTTACAACACTGCATTTTTTTTTTTCTTTTGAGACGGAATCTCGCTTTGTTGACCAGGCCGGAGTGAGTGCAGTGGCGCAATCTCCGCTCACTGCAAACTCCGCCTCCTGGGTTCATGCCATTCTCCTGCCTCACCCTCCAGAGCAGCTGGGACTACAGGTGCTCGCCATCATGCCTGGCTTTTTTTTTTTTTTTTTTTTTTTTTTGAGATGGAGTCTCGCTCTGTCGCCCAGGCTGGAGTGCAGTGGCGCTATCTTGGCTCACTGCAAGCTCCGCCTCCCGCGTTCACACCATTCTCCTGCCTCAGCCTCCTGAGTAGCTGGGACTACAGGCGCCCGACACCGCGCCCGGCTAATTTTTTGTATTTTTTAGTAGAGACGGGGTTTCACCGTGGTCTCGATCTCCTGACCTCATGATCCGCCCGCCTCGGCCTCCCAAAGTGCTGGGATTACAGGCATGAGCCACCGCGCCCGGCCTACAACACTGCATTTTATAAAGTATAGACATATGCATTATATCATTGCAGCCGGACGAGTCCTGCAATTTCAGGTATTGCCATTCGCCAATCTAAAGAAGAATCACAAAACAATGAACAATGGAAACATAAACCCAGCTCAAAAGTTCTGAGAAACTGGAATGACTAACATTTCACTTGTGACTTAATTAAAACTGGCAATACAATTATTATTATCATTTTTGGTGTGGCCACAAAATGCTAAATGTCACAGAGCTGGGTGTACAGTTAGCAGTTCCTTGCCCTGAGGAACTGCATCCTGCTCTAATTTCCCTCTGGGCATGAACTTTTTACATAATAATGCCTACACAGCCTTTGGTTTGCACTTATTATGTATGTCAATAAGTTTTCCATTGTTTCATTCTTTTTCTGCAAAAATGAGATGTGACAACCTTTTGAATGCTTAGTACCCAGTTCAATGTGGTCAAACTGAAAATGAAATCTTTATCAGGCAAAATAGAGATTTGAGCCAATATCCATGGAATGTGAATTATACAGATAAATACTCTGAATAATTCAGACCTCAAATCCCTCACTATATGCATAAATGTTTTATTCCTTGTGAAAGTTTTAAAATAATGATTTCTAACTTTTCACTTTCATAGTAAAAAGCATGGCTCAAGTAATAAGCTTATTTAACATTTTTTTCTCAGCCAATATTTTCTGCTACTGCAAATTCTCCCTTTAATGTGAAATGATTTCTTTATTTTTTGTCATCTGTTCTTGGCAAATAGGAGTTGCCATTTGCCTTTCAGTAAAAATGGCGAATGTAAGAAACACGCACCATACCCACAAAGACGAGATACAAGCTCATGTTGATAACATAAACATACAGATTTATAAATTAGAAGCTTATATATTTCTATAGGAAAGAAATAATATTCTGCTATTTTGATAGACAGTATGTGGGTTGATTATAGGTTGCAGAACATTCAACTTTTGCTTTAAATAGGGTCCTTCTGGTAAAATATAAGGCCTATAATATTAAGGTATACTTAAAGAAACAGAAACATTATTCTTTACTGAAAACATGCATATCCTCAATTAAAGCAGAGGAATATTACTTTCTTCCAAAAAGCACTGTTCTTAATAGATGTAAATACATGTAAACATGTAAACACAATGCTAATTGGTGAATTCCATAATTGATCTTCATGTTAGATATAGTTAACATTCAAGGCAGGAAAACAAGCCAACTTATTTCTTTAGTCAGAAAAACTAACATTGAGTACTTAGTGTGTACTGTTACTATTTTGGAAGGACAAAGACAAAACCCAAAGATAAACTGTCACTCTGTCTTGAGGATAATCATAGTCATATGCAAAACGACAGAAATTCACTACAAAATGATAGAAACCAATGTTCAAACCTAAAGAAGGTAAGTTAACAACTTAGAGTGTCTCCATATAGTAGCAACACAAAATCCTGTTTTAAAAGATATTAAACATTATATTAAAATGTTTCCATTATACCAATATAATATAACAAAAGCAAGTAGATAGATGAAGAAAAGAAGGAGAAGAGAAAAGGAAATGAACACAAATGGGGAGAAAAGGAAGGAAAGGAAAAGAAGGGGAAAAGGAGAGAATTGAGAAGGAAGGAAAGAAGGAAGCAAACAACTGAGCAATGGGAAGGAAATAAGCAATGTGATCGGTGTTTATAATGGAATTTTTAGATTATATACATTTGATTTTTCATACTTTTTTCTCTTTCTAAATAATGCAAAACACCATTCCAAAAAAAGTTAAATAATTAATTCTAGACAACAATCGCTTACAACCCCTTTACCAAATAAAGTGTGGAGTTTCTGTTGTTCGTGTTTTGTCTTTCTCCATCTAAATAACACACCTTTATATGTATGAAAAAAATTAAAAACTGAACTTAACTTTCTTCATTTCTATCAACCAAGAAAGTTAAGCTTTGTTTTTTTTTTTCATATTTTAAAAACCTCTATATCTCCTTACCATCTCTACCTCCTCTTCATGCCCACCAACCAATTTCACATTCTGGTGTATATATTTCTATACCTTTTATCTTCCTAATACAAACTTCTACATTCATTTATGAAATATAAGGGATTCTTTGCCTTGTTTTTATGTTTTTATGCAGCATACTTCTCTCACTTTTGTGGACATTATTCCAGGTCAAAAGATAACAGATTTAACTCATTAACTTTAATAATCACAAAAAAGTAATGAATTTAATGACCGCTACTGCAGGTGGGGAATTCTTATAGCCTGGAAGCTACACCATCAACACAGGAAAGTCCCTGTATTGTGGTGCTATCCATGTTGCATTGTATGGATGAACCACAATGGTTTCAATTATTCCCCTATTCATGGATATTTAACTTGCTTTCAATTTTTTCCCTTTTGTTTCAACCCTACACCCAGCACTGTAAACATCTTTTACATGTATATTTATATTATTATGTCTTCCATCTCATTTTACAGTGGTCTTATGTTATTTACTTACTCAGAAACACCAGTTAATGATATTTTTAAGAAATATAATGTTCAGAGTATACCAGGGCTATCAAGAATGTGCTACGGGAGCCCACAGGGAGTAACTAAAATAAGTGTACAGTTTTTGAGGCTATTAGGTTCCTACCTATAAATGGTGCCTTGCATGGCAATTTATTTTCAATCAAAATAGAGAAAGTATTAAATCCAAAGCAGACAGCATCCATCCAGCTACAACAAAGACAGGACCAATAAACTGACCCTGAGCAGAATGGGAAAGTGGTAGCAGGTACAAAGCTCAAATGGGTAAATACAGTGAATATTTTCAGTACATACACTATTTACAGTTAAAATGGTCTTTCTTTATACTGTGGTATGTGAATTGAGGAATGGTGTGGAAATAGTATTTAACCCTATCATAAAAGTATCTGTGATCTATTACTTATTTTCACAGTTCATTCCGTGATTTTAAACAAGACTATCAAAGAAAATGAGCTAGATTGATGCATTTTCTCTACTAAGTGCCAAGCACTTAATGAGATCTTTTACTTTCATATTTTATATTTAATTATTATCAATTTTATTCTTTTTTTTTTTTTTTTTTTTTTTTTTTGAGACAGTCTCGCTCTGTCGCCCAGCCTGGAGTGCAGCGGCGCCATCTAGGCTCACTGTAAGCTCCGCCTCCCGGGTTCACGCCATTCTCCTGCCTCAGCCCCCTGAGTAGCTGGGACTACAGGCATTCGCCACCACGCCCGGCTAATTTTTTGTATTTTTAGTAGAGACAGGGGTTCACCATGTTATCCAGGATGGTCTCGATCTCCTGACCTCGTGATCCGCCTGCCTCAGCCTCCCAAAGTGCTGGGATTACAGGCGTGATCACCGTGCCCGGCCTATCAATTTTATTCTTATGGTGCCATAATCATCACCAGTTTACTGATAAGGAAACAGGACCACAAAGGTTTGAAAATGGCTTACAAAATGAGAGTGTAGATTTAAAGTTAGCCTATAATTGCAATGCCCTTGTCCTTCAAACTATATGTACTGAGAAACTTTTTCAAACTCTTGGGGAAGACAGGTAAGAAAAATTCCCTAGTAAAAGCAGTAAGATTGCACATAGCATTATGGATAGTCACATCTATCCATTCATTCCTTGGGAAGTATGACTGCATGGTTTTATGTTTCTTTTTCCCTAACCTTTATTTTAAGTTCAGGATTACATGTGTTAAATAGGTAAACTGGTGTCATGGGGGTTTGTTGTACAGATTATTTCATCACCCACATATTAAACCCAGGACTCATTGGTTATTTTTCCTGATCCTCTCTCTCCTCCCACCCACCACCCTCTGATAGGCCCCAGTGTGTGCTGTTCCCCTTTATGTGTCCATGTGTTCTCATCTTTTAGCTCCCACTTATAAGTGAGAATATGAGGTATTTGCATTTCTCCTCATGTATTAGTTTGCTAAGGATAATGGCCTCCAGCTCCTTCCATGTCCCTGCAAAGGAGGTGATCTTGTTCTTTTTGTGGCTACATAGTATTCCATGGTATAATGTACCACATTTTCTTTATCTAGCCTATCACTGACAGGCATTTCGGTTGATTCCATGTCTTTGCTGTTGTGAATAGTGCTGCAGTGAACACACATGTGTGTGTGTCTTTGTAACAGAATGATTTATATTTTGGGGGTATATACCCAGTAATGGGATTACTGGGTCGAATGGTATTTCTGTTTTTACATCTTTAAGGAATCACCATACTGTCTTACACAATGGTTGAACGAATTTACCCTCCCAACAGCGTATCAGCATTCTTTTTCCTTTGCAATCTGGCCAGCATCTGTTATTATCTGACTTTGTGACAACAGCCATTCTGACTGGTGTGAGAATGACTGCATCTTACGTATAAATCTCATTGCCTCTTTTATAGCCCATGACCCACGGAGGGCATTCAATTGATGGTATGTCTGGAGCTTAATTAATATTTATCAGTAAAGCCTCAGAATTCCTGGGAATCTGTACCCCATTCTCACCACTGGAATGATCACAGTAAGGATTTTCCCTACATAAAGAAGTTTCATTTTATTTCTTCATTTAATAAAGTAAACACACACGTATGTACAACTGTGGAAACCTAGACTAGAACCGGCCGCAACTGCAGGTGAGGCAGCTTCTCAAACCACATGCAGTAGGATTTTAAGACATCTTCCCTCAGGCTATTAAAAAAAATACACCTTGGGGAAAACTTACTCATATTTAGACAAAAATAAATACAATGCAGGAGATGGGTAGATGGGACTTGAGCTTTTCTCATGTTTCATGGGGAGAAAAACATTCATGCTTTGTAAGACTATATAAATCTCTAAAAGTCAGAAATGTCCTTAAAGTATTCAAACTGCTCATCAAATCTCTGTAGAGAAAACCCCTGACACTTTTGATGGATATATTCTGAGACCTCTGCAATCATCACATTCAATAATGCCCCAAAGCACCTCATTTTACTCACCAAATACAATAAATTATGGCAGGAGAGAGCTATAAACAGTGGGAGGTCAACTACATTCAATGACTAGCCATGCATAAAATTCAAACCTAAGCCTCAGCCAGACTGTAAAGGCCTTGCTTGACATGAACTTCCCAGTACAGTACCTCCTGTGTACGTAAAATTGTGAATGTTAAACCCAGGATGGAGACAAGTCTACTAAGTTCACTTCTTCCCTTCCCCCAAGCAACTGTTATTTCTCCAGTTCCAGGGGCTGTTTATATTGTAATTCTTCAGCATTTAACACAGTTATTGGTATAGAGGAGACAAACAATACTTCTTGTGTGTTGAACTGACTAGAGATAGCAATGGTTTTAAACAATAAATTAGAGCTTCTAATTCCATAAATATCAGCATACTTTTGAAATGTCCTAGGAAAATAAATCATTTTAGAATACTTTTTCTCATTAGTTTCACCAAAAGAAGCCTAATAGATAGAGAGAAGAGAACATGTATGCTTAGTAACTTCTTTTAGTTTGATTGGATGTTTTGTTTTATTGAGAGGAAGGAGATACAGACTTTTTTTAATGAGGAATTAGGTTTAAGAGTCTGCTTAAATTTGTTCATATAAATTCCTATAAAAATTATAATCTACTTTATAATATATCCATGCTTGTTTTAATATAACAATTCTATTTTAAATTCTTTGCAAGTTAATTTAATAATCCCTCACACAAAAAACATTTTTAATTATGATCGACACTTTAGATGTATAGAAGATAACTATTTCTACAGTGGGATGGACACTCATGATATGATATTACTAATTATCTGGGGTAGAAGGTGCATGTCTACAAAATATTTTTTTTCATCTTTACTGAGGCATAATTGACAAATAAAAATTTGACATGTTGAAGATATACAGTGTAATGATTTGACATATTACAATGTGAAATGATTACCACAATCAAATAAATTAACATATCAATTCCTTCACATAGTGACCGTTTGTGTGTGTGTGTGTGTATAGGGGGTGTAAGAACACAAGCAACATTAAAAGTGCAGCATTCACAACTGAAATCTAGAGGAGTAATGGATGCCTTCAACCAAGATGTTGGCCATCAGCCCAGTGGCTACATTAGGTAAGCACTGTGTTTGATTTGGCCATTATGGTTGGCTGGCACACAGCTTTCCTATTTTAAGGGGCAATGGTTTGAAACGTCAAAGTGACTAAGCCATTGTTGAGGCTGGACATAGTACAAGAGCTTAGCACCTATGGTCTGATGTTAATTTTATACTTTTATGTTGCCTACCTGGTCCCTGTGAGTATTTAAGTTTGAAATTTCTGGTTTAGAATCTCCCAACAATGAACACATTTCATACATATACTTTTATAGGCTGAAGTATGTTCACTGAGCTTTTCTAGGTAAGGCATTCCTCCTCATAACAGAAGATAGAACAAAATAAAAGATATAGTAGTTAAACACCATATATGGTAGTGTTGGAACCAGTACAAGTTATAAATGCTGTCCAATAGCGCAGTATATAAGTGATAGCTAATAACAATGTTAGAAGGATCTTACAAGACTGTACAACATAAATAACTTTTGTAATGTAAATTTATTTGCATCTTAAATTTAGGTAGCAGGAATTCAGGAAGAATATAAATAATCCAAAAGAAAATAAATAATCCAAAATGAAAGGAAAATCTCATAATGGTGGAATGTTTGAGTTAGAGAAGTCAATGTTGTGTTTAAAAATATTTTAAACATTTCAAAAACAAGTATTTCCTGGAGTAGAATTTTGAGATATGAATGTTTGGATATGTGCTGGCTTAATACTTTCAGTAGCAATTAGCAGAAATTTAGTAAAAACTGAAATAAAAAAGATACACAGAGAGAATGTATTACCTCATGTAAATAAAAAAAATTCAGAGTTTTGCACTTTCAGGCGTGGCTTGTTCAAGAAACTAAGTTAATGTCATCAAAACCAAGCCTTGTTTCTACCCATCTCTGTTATCTGCTTTTCTCTCTATTGGTCTCATTCTTAAACATAATTTTTCCCCTCATGATGGTAAGATGGCTAGTAAAAGCTTCAAGGTTTACATTTCAAAACTCCAAGTTCAGGGATGAAGAAAGTAATCTCTCCTCCAAAAGTCTCACAGTTGGTTTTGATAAGTTCTGATTGAATCTTTCACCCATTCCTAGAATAAACATTGAGACCCGAGGATGTGATGTTTTGATGGGCCAAGCCTGAGTCACATATGCACCCGGAAGCTGGCAGCAACGTCAGCTGAGTGTGGTTACTACATTGGCTGAAAGATTAAGAAAATTAGTATCCCAAAGGGAATACTTCACACTATTAGTAGTAAAAGAAAAGAAGGAGGCTGGGCAGAGAAATAAAAGAATATTCACTATTGGTATTAAATTTAAAAATTCTTCAATGTCAAGACAAGAAGTTATGAATTTGTTCCACCTTTAATAGTAATCAGGGGGAGGATAGGTACTATAATAAAATGTGAATTAAAGAGAATAAATCAAATAGCAACTGGAAGATTGAATCACAGTGAGATTCACTGGACATTTTCTTTGGCACTTTTTGTCACTTTCCACAAACAAAAGATGATGGGAAATTACAGGGAATAAATACTGTATGAAAGGATATCATTGACATATCACTCCTGACAGGGCTAAGCTAAAGGTTATGGAGATAAGTAAGTCTGGGATAAAATATTATTAAACTAATTTGTCTTATTTGGTTTTGATTTAAAAGTATGCAGGAAAAATGATTTATCTTTTGTCTAGAAGTAATAAATCAAATAATTTTTAATGGGATAAAAGAGGAAAAAAATGGGAGACTCAGAGGAATGAGACAGTTATTTGTGAACTTAAAATGTGAACTTAAGCAATAATTCTGAAAATTCTCTTTCCCCAGTCGACTGTTTTCATTATATACTGTTTGGTCGAAAAACAAGCAAATTTGTGTTGTTAAAAGTGGGCATTATGATAGCAGAAATTAATGGAGAGATAGAACAATTGTAGCAAGTAGAAAAGAAACTTAGCTTTGTACTCAAACAACTTCTTAAATGAAAAGGTTTAGAGGGAAATGGAAAAATAACTCCTGCCAACTTTATCTCTAACAGAGATTGACTATTTTTCTTTGAGGTTCTTATCATGTAAGGAGCTCAGAAATACTTTCAATGCATGCATTAATAAAAAAGGATGAGAAGCCACCCTAAGGAAAAAATAGGTACAACAATACTGCTGAATGCTAAATTTCAGCACACTGTCTAGAGGACTTTAAGAATTTCTTATTACTCATAATTTTTAACTTACATTTTGAAGGCATGAATGACTTTTCCATACACTGCATCTGCCTTAAACAAGTCTTTGATTCTATCACAGGTTTATGAATGCCCTGACGTCCCCCACTGATCTCTTTCATCATCTGCCTCAACTGAATATCAGCACAGAAAAGACTTTATATTCAAACATGACCCACTACTGGGAGAAAATATATTGTAGACTCAGAAATCTTGTGTTAATCTTTTATGGAAATATTGAGAGGTTTTTTTTTGTTTTTTTTTTTTTGTTTTTTTTTTTGCTGCATTATCAAGTGCTAAACTTCTAGATGATGAAAAACGTATTGACAATAATAATGGTTGAATCCTAATGCGCATCAGCTGAAGTGATAACAGGAAAACCAAGAACCCAGAGTAGTGTCCCAGAGGCAAAAGGAAGCGATTGTTACCAAAAGGAAAACACAGTCAAACAAGGTAAGTGTCCCAAGAAAACAACAAGAGTAGGGTGAGGGCAATAACCAACCACATGAAGGTCATTGGGTTTTGACAAAAGCAGTTTCAGTGGAGTTTAGGACAAAAGCTAGACTCTAACAAGATGAGGGTGAATGGAAGTGAAGAACTGGAGACATGTTTGTAGAGAGAACTAGTTCTAGAAGTTACACTTTAAATAAAATCTGGAGAAATAGGACAGATGCAGAAAAGACAGGTGTGATCAAGGGAAGGATATATTTTGTTTTTGTTGATGTTTTGTCATTTATTATTGCCTTTTCTTGATGGAGGAGGTAAAAGCCTTTTGGATTTGGATGGAAATGATCCAGGAGATAGAGGGAAGGTTCAGAAGAGAGAAAAGATAACCAATGTAGGAAAGTGCTTGAAGAAGTTGTAACAGGTGGAAGAAAAAAGATTGAACACAATGCAGGGAAAGTTTGAAGACTTTGTGGTAGAAAAATACAGGAGGAAATGGAAGATGCTTTGCTTTTCTTATGCATTTAAAGAAAGGTGATAAGCTGTGTGTGAGGAATATAGAAGAGGGAAAAGAAAAAAGTTAATGATAGCTATATATCTTCAGATGGTAACATCCCTATAAATGAAAATAAGAAACCAAGATGGATTCTTGTAGAAAATATAATGATCTACCTCTTCATATATTTACTTGGCGGTGCCTAAGTGACTTCCAGGTAGAGCTAGCCAGTCAGCTCTAGAAGTGAAATATGACATTGAAAGAGAATTATCAAGACTAGAAATCCAGATTTGTGACTATCCAGGCAAAGATAATAGTTGAAGCCATAGCATTTGATGATACAGATAAAGAAGAACATAAGGAAAGAGTAGAAAAGGTGAGCAAGAACACAGCCTTGGGAAATGTCTATACTTAGGGAACAGAAGCAAAAATTTGACTCAAAGGAGACAGAACAGCAGGACTTTGAAAGCTAAGGGAAAGTTTCATCTAGAATAGTGACACAACAGGGGAACCACACAGCAAACTGCAAATTCTAAAGAAATGTAGAACAAGTAAAGTCCACTGGATTTAGCAAGTGGAGGGTCAGTTCAAGAAAGATTTTTCAGTATACAGACAAGGCTAATATGCCCAGACTCCATGGATTAGGCAATAAATGAGAGGAATAACAACTGTAAACTTCTTTTGAAAAGTTTGGCCCTCAATGTAATGGAACAGTTAGCATAGCAGTTTGAGAAAAAAAGCAGAATCAAATAATTGTTAACTAATTGGAATGAAAAACTTTACCATGTGTATAGGGTGAAGTGTCCAGTGGACAAAGATAACTTAAAAACACTAGTAACCTTAAAAACAAGATCATGCCATTTGCAATAATATGGGTGAACATGGGGAACGTCATGCTAAGTGAAACAAGTCAGGCCCAGAAAGGAAAATACTGCATAGTCTCCTTATATATAGAATCTTTAAAAAATGAAAAGTTAATTACATACAAAAGAGAATGAAACAGTGGTTATTAGGGCTGACAGGTGTCTGCAGGGTAGGGGAGAAAAGAGAGATGTAGGTCAAAGGGTACAAAGCTGCGGAAATATAGGATAAATACATCTAAAGATCTAATGTACAACATAAGGATTATAATTATAATAGTATATACTGAAAATCTGCTAAGAGAGTAGCTTTTAGGGGCTCTTACCACACACACACACACACACACAAACACAAGAGTAACTATGCAAGATGATAGATATGTTAATGTATTTGACCAGAGTCACAATTTTACTACGTGTAATTATATCAAAACATCATGTTGGTTACCTGAATACTGACAATTTTTAAAAGGAGAAAACCCTAGTAAGAATGAGATCTTTGACAGACTGAAGGCTTCCTACCATTCCTACAAGACATGGGTTGGCTCCATCTTCACCTGCAATCTCATCTCATGGCCCTGCTCCCCATTGATGCCCCTGAGCTCATCAAGTCAGTGTCAGATTCAGGATACAGTCTATGTTGTCCTTGGCCTGGATGGTCCTTATACCTCAAGTCTCATTTCAAATGTGCTCTTCTTCAAAAGATCTTTTCTGATCACACTCTCTGAAGCAGACTGCCCAGAAATCATACTCTATCACAGTACCATGTATTTCCTTGATATAACTTATCAAAATGGGAAATATCCTGCTTTCTTCTTTGTTATCTCTAAGCTCCACATTGGGGAGGAAGCATTACTTCATTGAGCAATATAATGTCCCTACTTGACATTCTAATATGCGATAAATCAATATTTATAAGATAAATAAATAAAGGTAGAGAAATGAGAATTACACAACACAGGAAGAAGTTCCCTTTAGAAACAAAGAGCAACATGTTCTATCCAAGAGATGGCTGGTAATGAGTAGAGTTAAGAAAAAGTTTGCAATACAGAGGAACAATTTTGAAGTAACACAATTTATTAAGGTATGAGGGAAGGTTATTTGCCGAAATAATACCCCCAGTATCACCACTGCACTAACATTTTGGGAGCACTTATGATTTACTAGATACAATATTCAGGACTTTACGGCAGTATCCCACTTAATCCTCACAACAGAAGCCATAGTTAACCACATTTTACAAATAAGCAACTAAGACTCAGGGAGGAAAAGAAATATAGCTATGGTCACATAGTGGGGAAGAGGCCAAGTCAGGACTAAAATCCAGGCTTGCCTTAAATCTCAGTCTCTTTGTTGTTGGATTATCAGGTGTAAGGGACACCAGGTTGGACTCTCAGATGTAAGACAGTAGAAAACTTGGGCACAGCTGCACACGAGTGTGTATTTGGAGCCCAGTTAAGGTGAATGAGAGCTTTTGAGTGGCTCTTAGGGATTAGTACTATGTCACGTTAGTGAATCGGGGTTATGTTTCCCTGAATTCCCTTCTCTGCATAGTTCTGGCCACAAACAATTTGTGTAAGTTGGGAAGGGAAAGAAGAGCATCATCCTTATTCTTTGTCATCTGAAAGTCAGAGTAGGGTACCAGTTGTCCCAAGTTGTCCCTGACCTATGGCTCCTGTTGGTTAGGGAAGCAGCTGAGCCCTCATGCCCCTGCACATACTGAATTTCCTCCTCCACGTTCTCCAAATCCTAAGTCACCAAGTACTACCCTGGGGCATCTACCCAGCATGGGACTTCTCCAGCCTTTCCGTTTCCTTCTCTAGCATCTCCAGCTCCTAGGCCAGTGCATATTTAGTTCTATGACACAGAAAACCAGCATCGCTTGCAGGTGGCCTGGATCATCAAAGTTGGAGGGTTGGTGGTGCTTTGGGATGGCCATGGATTCCAGCCTCTCTCACTGGTTGGTTCCAGTTTGTTCATGCTCACTCCTGTTCTTTTTTCATTATCCCTTCCTCACCGATTGCCTACCCTGCTGACTTCAGCATCAGCACAAGCACAGAAGTAATAGGCATAGCCGATCTCTTTAGCTAGCACCACAATGCATTAATCAAAGCCTCATGAGAAATTTCTTATTATATATCACTCAGTGTTTTTTTTTCTAAAATTGAGCCCTGAGGGGCAAAAGAGGCCTAGTTCATGTAAGACAGTTGTGACTATGAAATGGGGCCCACTGACACTTGTGCTACTATCCAACAATGATTTAAAAATACAAAGCCGGGCATGGTGGCTCAGGCCTGTAATCCCAGCACTTTGGCAGGCCAAGGCAGGTAGATCACCTGAGGTCAGGAGTTCGAGAACAGCCTGACCAACACGGTGAAACCCCATCTCTACTAAAAATACAAAATTAGCCAGGTGTGGTGGTGCACGCCTGTAATCCCAGCTACTTGGGAGGCTGAGGCAGGAGAATTGATGAACCAGGGAGGCAGAGGTTGCAGTGAGCCAAGATTGTGCCACTGCACTCCAACCTGGGCAAAAAAGAGCAAAACTCCATCTCATAATAATAATAATAATAATAATAAATAAGTACACAGAAAAGTTCAGTGAGGGGATTGGAAATACAAATGTAGTTAAGGACAAGTGAGTTAAAGAATTCTGTGTACATCTCTTTGTAGCCCTTTGGATGTGAGCTCCCTTGGATATATGTATCACCTCTGAGAAGCCCACCCTGACTCTCTGAGCTATGTTAGATGTTTCTGCTGTGGTCCATGTTAGGACCCTGTGCTCATCTTTATGGAAATCCTTATATGCTAAATTCAGGTTGCATACTTATTTTTCTGTTTCTGTATCTTACACATCATTCTTCTCTAGCACCTAGCTCAGTATGTCTGAAGGGAGGGAGTGAAGCAGTGATTTTCGTTTTATCCATTTCACAGTCCTTCCATATTACCTTGTAGAGTACTATGCACCTAGCAGGTACTCATACAGTTTTATAATAAATTAGACATATCCCGAAATTAAATCAACAACGAGATTTTGTTACATGTATTACAGCTGTTTGCTTTACATGTTATTACTTTCCATATGATACTTTGCTCACAGTACCCTTTTTAAAAGTCCTTGGTTATTTTATAAACTTTCTTCTTAAATATTTTCTGATTCTCATTGAACACCAAAGTCAATTATGTGTAACTCATTTAATTAACTTGGCAATGAAAATGAAGTGAATAAACAGTCAGCAGAAAAAAACAAATATGCTATAAAAAAAGGATTTACATTTATATTTTTACAAAGTAAATATAATAAACATTGTATAGATAAAATGGAATGCATGGCAGGCAAGACATCTGCAAATTTCACCAGTGCATTAAGTAAAAATAGGATATCATCCATTATATGGATGTTATCCATATAGCAAACTAACTGTACTTATGTATATGCTATGTATATAATCATATAACATATGGATGTTATCCATATTTGCTATATGGATATCATCCATATAGCAAACTAACTGTACTTATGTATATGCTATGTATATAATCACAGGAGTCCAAAGTGTGAAAATATTATAATTCTAGTTTAATTATATGAATTTACAACCACCTTATATGTGATTTTTCTAGTAGAATTAAACATAAACTAGTAGTCTAGGTGAGACCTCAATGCTATTCAGTTATCTTTCTACATAAATGTATAAAGTACATATCATCATGAATTTAACTTATTGTTAAATATGTAATATTTTATTTTGCATCCACATATTGAAAATGCATTGTTCACTCTTTTCCCCAATTTAAATCTAAATATCGCAAGTGATAGATTCTTAATATTATGAGTAATCATATAACAAAAGGTGGAACTTGTGAGACTAGATTGAATTGACCTACTGAGGTAACTTGGAAGAAAAAACACCCGAAAATATGTAGATGGAAAAGTACAAACACACACACACACGGGATAATATGGAGAATATATGCATGAATACATATATGATTTGCAAGATGGGGCCCAAAAAAAGCATCCAAATAAAACCTGACATGTATGTAGAGGGGACTGATAGAAACTTCTTGGGTTGGTTCCCTAGAGAATTACCTGCAGGTTTTCTGTGACCTGCCTTTATGTAATTGGAGAAATAATTCCTTGCTCTGCCTGTAGAATTTGTTCCTAGTTGGTGACCTAAACATAGTGCTCTCCAAGTGGAGTACATTATTTTTCTGGAAAAGATCCAGAGTCAGTAACGGATCTGTGGAGAGTAAAGTGAGCCAAAGTAATTCCAAACCTACAAAATAGATTCAGAGAAAAAATAAAGGGAGCTCCAACCAGGAGCAAAGAAGTCTTTTTCCTTTTTCATAGGAAACTCATTTTCTTTTTCATAGGAAAAAGACTTCTTAGTTGGGCAATTACAAGAATCTTCAACAGACCTGCCTACTGCAGAGTCAACGCCCATGAAGACAACCCTGCCAATGATTAGACTTTCTACTTACACAGAGAACACAGCAGCCTTTCCTTTTAGTAATGTAGTCTTTTAGCTAAATAGACCTTCATACCTGGAAAGAAAACTTCTACTAGTTATCCACAAAAATAGACATAAATAATAAGCCAAAAATTACAAACTATTTGAAGCATGAAATTGAAAGATGGTAATGAATACAGAGGACAACTACTACAAGAAGAAATAGGTGCAATGAAAGAGACAGAAGACAATTTAAGATTGTAATTAGTGTCTTTAGTAGTATCAACATCATGTTGTCCACCTAAAAACATAGACTAACATGAAATTAAAGAATTCAGAGACATAGAAATAGTTCTTGAAAATTAAATATATTGTTTGTAGGACATTTCTGCTTCCAATTATAATAACGTAGCTTGTAGCATTTTGATTTTCCCAGTGAAAACTATGAAGGAAGTGATAAAGTATAGAAATGACTCTGAAAGCACTGAAGAGCTGGAAAGGCAGCCAGCACATGGGGGGTCAAACCTTGGAGAGAAGGGGCTGTCACTGAGTTCAGCCCAACTTTCTACACACTGCATTTCTCTTTGGGGAATTTATGATCTATGGCTGAAAAACAGAACAATGCACGTCTTTTAAGAGGCAAGAAATGATTTAAAATGCTGCCAGGAACTCTTGGGCAAGGAGACAAAAAAGTAGAGTTTAGAGATACGAGGGTAACCAAGGACTTATTAAAGAGAGAAGACGGCACAAAGAAGTTAGTCAAATACTGAACACATATTTTTATACTGAGGCATTTGCTAATTTTTAAGCTGCACAGAGAAAGAAATTAAGAAATCATGTAGAGGCCAGGCGGGGTGGCTCACGCCTGTAATCCCAGCACTTTGGGAGGCCGAGACAGGCGGATCACGAGGTCGGGAGATCGAGACCACCCTGGGTAACACGGTGAAACCCTGTCTCTACTAAAAATACAAAAATTAGCCAGGTGAGGTGGCGGGAGCCTGTAGTCCCAGCTGCTCGGGGGGCTGAGGCAGGATAATGGCATGAACCCGGGAGGCGGAGCTTGCAGTGAGTGGAGATCGCGCCACTGTACTCCAGCCTGGGCGACAGAGCGAGACTCCGTCTCAAAAAAAAAAAAAAAAAAATCATGTAGAAAGTGGCCATGGTAGACATTTTGGCAGTACTACAATATTGTTCAAAAAAAATTGTAATTCATTATCCACCAAAGAGGAGAATCCTAGTAAATATTCCAGACTCACATTTGTAACATCTACAGGATTACATGCTCAGATTAAAAATAAGACTTACAAACACCGCCATACAGTTTAAAAATTTCCCAAGGCTTACTGGACTCAGGCAATCCATTCTCTTGCTGCCTTCTGGAGAATAAAGTGAATTCTCTCTCCTCAGGAAGAAAAAAATTCATTCATATTCTTGATAATTTTTATACCCAATTCTGGCATTTAAGAAACATGAGGCATACTAACTGAATGAGTAAAAACATGCTTATGCTTATATTCACAAATAAATGAATGAATGAATGGATAACATATATATGTATATATTCAGAAAGAGACAGCAAGAGTGAACACAAATAGAAATACAGATGATACAGATATTGTAGTGATCAGACTTTAATTAAAATTCACTGTCATTATTTCAAGAAAATGGATGAGGAAAATATAGGAATTCACGGAGAATTAAAAATCTGTATTAAAAAATCCAAGTGGAAACTAGAGAAATAAATCTCAAAATATCTGAAATTAATAGATCAATAAATTAGTTTAACAGCAGGTAGCTGAAAAAATGAGAACTAAAAATAAGTCATCAGAAAATATTCAGAAAGGAGAGCAGAAAAGACAGAAGGTACATACATACAAGAATGTAAGAGACTTGATGAAGATATGATGAGATATGAAGATATTTAACATATTCATAATTTGAGTCTCAGAAATAGCAAAGGAAAAAGAATGGTAAAAGCAATGCTTCATATGATGATGCCTGTGATTTTCCAAAATAATGAAAGATATCAATCTGCAGATTCGAGAAGTGCTAGGAACCTAAACAGAATTTGCTTTCGAGGAATAGAAAGTAAGTGACAAATAGGTATGTCTAATATATTAGTACTGTTTAAAATTAAGGATAAAGATAAATTCTTCAGTAGAGGTAAAGAAAAACACACCTATTATCTTTTAAGAAGGAACATTAAGACTGAGTGTTGACATCTCAACATAAAAAAATAGAAGCCAGAGGATAATGAAACATAACCTTTAACTGAAAGCAAATACTTGCCATCCCAAGCACTCACATTCAGTGAAATAACATTTCCTAGCAAACAAAAACTAAGAAAACTTTTGTTTATTAATCATATTCCAAAGAAAAAAAATAAAGTATTTCAGGGAAAAGAAAATTGTTTTATAGAGAAAACTAGAAATAGAGGAAAGACTAAATAGAAAATGAAAAGATAATTATGTGAGTAAACCTAATTGCAAATTTACTCTACAAAATACTAATAATATCTACTGGAGTTTAAAATATATGTAGAATTAAAATACATGAAGACAATAACAGAAACAGCAGAAGGATGATAAATGGAATTATCTTTAAAATGAGCATTAGTTTATAATAAAATATATTAATTCAAGAATGAATTTTTTAATATCTAGAAAGCCAATGAAAGAAGAGTAAGCAAATGTATAAGTACTAATAGAAGACAATGAAAAAAATAAAAACACTTCATACAAAAGAAGGCCAAAAAAAGAAAATAAATATTAAGGGACTGAAACTGAATAATATGTTTATATAATAGACTAAATACTGCAAATAAAACACAGATTTTCTTACTAGAACAATAAAATCACAAAAACAAACTTTGTGCCTAAGAAAATATACATCTCAAGTATGAGAGCACAAGAGGCTAAGTAACAGAATCAGCAAGCTGATTTAGTTATATTAATATAAATCCAGTTAACCTTAAGGTCCAAAGCATTAGTAGAGATGAAAAAGCACATTTCATTCATTGTGTAATAGTGTATTTGTTTTCTATTATTGTATAACAAATTACCACAAATACAGCAGCTTAAAAGAATACACATATATTTTCTCACAGTTTCCATAGAGCAAGAGTCTGGAAATGGCTTAGCTGGGTTCTTTGCTCTGAGGTCCCAACACATTGCAATTAAGGTCTTGACTAGACTACATTCTCATTTCATCCATGAGACTGATGAAGGAAAATGATAGTTTTTGACTGTCTGGAAATGTTATTTTACTGAATATGGGTTTCTGGGTTGATAGATATTGTATTCCATTGAAAGTGCCATTTTGTTGTCCTCTGGCTAGGTAAGAATCTACTCATCTAGATTGTTGACAGAATTTATTTCCTTGTGGCTGTATGACGGAAGGCTCGGCTTCCTACAAGGTATTGGCTAGAGGTTGCCCTCAGGTCTTGCCTTCTTCATGAACAGTTGACAGCATGGTTGTTTGCTTCTTTAAGGCCAGCAAGAGAATTTTCCTGTTCAGCTAAAACAGATTCTTATAAAACAATGTAATCATGGGGTGTGATGGTTAATACTGAGTGTCAACCTGATTGGACTGAAGGATGTAATATTGATCCTGGGTGTGTCTGTGAGGATGTTGCCAAAGGAGATTAACATTTGAGTCAACAGACTGGGAAAGGCAGACCCACCCTTAATCTAGGTGGGCACAATCTAATCAGCTGCTAGTGTGGGTAGAATATAAGCAGGAAGAAAAATGTGAAAAACAGACACTGGTCTAACCTCCCAGCCTACATCTTTCTCCCGTGTTGGATGTTTCCTGCCCTCAAACACCAGACTCCTAGTTCTTCACTTTTGAGACTCGGACTGGCTCTCCTTGCTCCTCAAGCTTGCTGTCCCTATTGTGGGACCTTGTGATTGTGTAAGTTAACACTTTAATAAACTCTCATTTATACATATATAAATACGTGTATATGTGTATGTATACGTTGTGTGTGTGTGTGTGTATTAGTTCTGTCCCTCTAGGGAACCCTAATACAGGGTGACCATCTTTGCTGTATTTTTGGGCTAGAAGCAAGTCATGGGTTCCTCTTTGTCTTAGTTTGTTTTCTGATGTTCCAACAGAATACCCAAAACTGGGTCATTGATTAAAAAAAATAAATGTATTCCTGACAATTCTGGAGGCTGGAAAGTCCACCGTCAAGGGACCAAATCTCATGAGGGGCTTCTTGCTGAACCCTCTACAGAGTTTCAAGGAGGTACAGGGCATCACATGGTAAGGGGGCTGAGTGTAGTAGCTCAGGTCTCTCTCCTCCTATAAAACCACTAATACCCCACCCTCATGAACTCACCGAATCCTAATTACCTCCCAAAGTTCCCACCTCTTAATACTGTTACAATGGGGATTAAGTTTCGACATCAGTTTCCGAGGGGACAAACATTCAAACATAGTATACCTCAAGAAGGGTGGATTATACAGGGCATCATGCTAAGGGGTGGATAAGGATATTTTTTCAAATGGATATGAATTGTTAAAATTAGACTTGCTTGTAAAATAATCCTCAAAGAATATAAAAGCATTGAAAATAAATATTGTCTCTGAATATTAAGTTAAATAATAATAACGTGCAATATTATTATAATGTGGAGAAGGTGGTAAAAAGCACAAGAGTGTAACGAGGACAAAGAGGCAGAGGGGAAAAGAAGTTCCTTAAATTCTTGAAAAAAGCACATGTCTAAAGAACAAATGGATCACAGGAAAATAAAAAAGTGTAAGTTAGAAAATATTTTGCACTGAATTATATTGAAAATGTAACATATCCAAGTTGTGAAATACAGGGAAAATCTTTCTTAGAGGGATATTTACCACTCTAAATGCATACATTATGGAGAAAAGGATGAATATTAATCATCTTAGTTTCCATCTTGAGAAAGTATAAAAAGAATAGTAAACAAACACATAGAAGGTGTAACAAAGGCAATGATAATGGTAAAGGTTGAAATTCATAAAATAGAAAACCATAATACAATAAAAAAACAGACAAAATTTTTTCGTGAAAAATAAAGTTCATTAACTACTAGTCAAAATTACTAAAAAAACAGAAAAAGATACGTGTACAAAAATGTAATGGTGTCATTTTCATTGAAATGGTTTCTAATTTTCTTTCCAAGTGCTGTTCAATATTTTTCTTTTTAAGGAAAATGTGATCACTTTTATGTTATAAACCTGAATTTATAAAGTGCTGGTACATTATTTTTAATGATTTGAGTGCATGTTTTAAACCTCTAAGACTAGAGCATAGTCATAGCATTTCTTTTAAATTATGCACTAACAAAATGCTCTATAACTTGTCTTCTGTCCAAGATCTCCTGGACATTGTAAGGGATTTAACCAAAATCTTGCTCTTCCATAATCTTACTCTGTAAAATAGAGGAATTTGTGTGCCTTAGATTTAGAAGTGTGTTATTTAATAGAGTGTACAGGGCTAAAAGAGTATTTAAGTTAATACGTAGCTTTCCCCTATCTGTATTGAAATTGTAGAGTTGAGTTTCATTAAGAGAGTAATTGCAAATCTTATCTATATAGGAAAATAGCTAAATGTCATTCTCCATCTCTTTGTTTTAGTTTACTGCTTCCATGTGCAATCCTAAGCATTCTTTGCTGGGGCAACTAAATATATATTTATTAGTGTCCTCCAGTCCAAATATAAGAAACTGTCATGTTTCATGGGAAAATAATTTTATAATCCATGTGAAGTGAAACTTTATCACACAAACAGTACACTTATTTTCTAAGCAAATACTTGACAGGTTATGCTACTCCAATGTAGGTGACCATTCCTAACTTCATTGCGCCTGAAGATGGCCTTGATTCAAATGTTTTACATATTTAGCAGTTAAGAAATATGTTATAGTACCCCACCTTTAAATTATTTATTAGCTCTAATTGTGCTTGGTTTCAGACAAAATTAACCCTTTTCTCCTATGTATCTTTGAAGTGGCAGATAAGGGGAAGCATCAGACTGGTATCAATGTTAGAGAATATTCTTATGTGTTCCTATTTTGTAGTCATCTGTTCCATTTGACATAGTAGGAGGTACATTCTCTTTCTACTCTGATGCATGGAGAAGGATGTTTTCAGACATTATCAACTGAGATAGGTGGGAAACCTCTCATGTGTGGCTTAGAGAACTATCATCATTTCAGAACTATGATGCTTTTCTTCTCAAAGGTCGTGTTAAGTATATAGTAAACAGATTGATTCATGATAATTGTCCTTGACTATTGACCTGAAAAGACTAATGGGATGCCTTTTACTTCCCTAATTTTAAAAACTGGCGAGTGATGTCAAATCCATTAATTTATTTAAACTTTTCTTAACCTTTGTTTTATAATCTGTTCTCAGGTTTATAACTGCATGTTTACCATCATTTGCAAAAAGGTACCAAAAATCCATAAATAAATATGGAACACATTCATAAGGACATACATTCTTTTGGTAAAATGATATTTTGACAGTTTAGGCTTCATTAATAGAACTGTTCTCATTCTTTGTACTGCATTAATTGGTCATTGACAGGTCATCCAATTAGTATTTTTGCTTTCAGTCCAAAATAGTTAGACCTTTGTACAGAGAAGTGGTATTTTGGTTTTTAATAGGATTTGGTTTCATCAGAAGCAGCAAGAATGGGCCTGATGTCTTTAAAAGCATAGCTGACAATGGTAGCTTCTCAAGTTGTGAAACAAAAATAAGACATAATGGAAAAAAAAAAAAAAAGAATACAGAGTCCTACGACAGGAATAAGTTTGTGGCAACTAAAAGATGTCCCAAGAATGACTTGGGGTTCTAATAATATTCTCTTTCCTGATCTAGGTGGTGGCTGTATAAGTGTGTGACTTTAACTTGATAAAAATATTTTGAGCTAGACACTAATTTTTTTTACTTTTTTTATATATATGTATGTTATGCTTCAATAAAATTACGTAAAACTAATAAAATAATAAACATAATGAATAAAGTCATTATAATGAAAAAAATCATTATAATCAAAAAAAGTGACATATCAATCATTATTATATTGTTTTCAAATGTCCCAGTTGATTACTCTAAACTAACACAAACCTTTAAATTTAAAAAGTTAAATAAAATGAAAATGCCTAGAAAAATACCAAATTTCCCCCCTGTCCCACAGTAAGAAATTGAAATCCTTTCAAGAAATTTAACTGACAATAAAATCACAAAAGTCATCACATCTGTAATCCCAGAACTTTGGGAGGCTAAGGCAGGCGGATCACGAGGTCAAGAGATCGAGACCATCCTGGCCAACATGGTGAAACCCCGTCTCTACTAAAAATACAAAAACTAGCTGGATGTGGTGGTGCATGCCTGTAATCCCAGCTACTCGTGAGGCTGAGGCAGGAGACTCACTCAAACCTGGGAGGCAGAGGCTGCAGTAAGCCAAGATTGTGCCACCACACTCCAGCCTGGCAACAGAGTGAGACTCCGTCTCAAAAAAAAAAAGTCATCAGGTCCAGGTTTACAGTGAAATTTTATGAAATCTCCAAAATTTCGTACATGCTTCAAAAAATAAGGAGGAAAAGCCAACCCCTCTCTGATTTATTTTATTCATCCAGGAACACTTCGAAAGCAAAATTAAACAACGAAAATAAACATATATATAGACAAAACTCACTTGCAAAGATTCAAGTAATTTTCTTTTTTTTTTTTTTCTTTTTTTTTTTTTTTTTTTTGAGACAAGGTCTCACTCTGTTGCCCAGGTCGAAGTGCAGTGGTGAGATTCAACCTCCTGGGCTCAAGTGATCCTCCCACCTCAGCCTCCTGAGTAACTGGGACTACAAACAGGCCTCGCTAATTTTTCTATTTTTTGTAGTGACAGGGTTTTGCCATATTTTCCAGGCTGGTCTTGAACTCCTGGGATCAAGTGATCCTCCTGCCTTGGCATCCCAAAATGCTGGGATTAAAGGTGTGAGCCACTGTGCCCAGCCCTCAAGTAAATTTTAAAAATGTATTTGTGCTAAAGGAAGTCTAAAACCCTCATAACTGAAAAAAGTCAACTGGATATAAGACAAGATAAGTTAGTAAAAATGCCTACACTAAAAATTTATCTAGAACCAATTCTAAGAATACTGAGAAATATTTTATCAATATTGAATATTGAATAATTTATTAATTCTAAGAATACTGAGAAAATTATAGAATTTTTGGGAAGATAAAATGCAAGTTAACCTACAAAAGTAAATATATACCTTCAGGATTGAATACCTATAAGAACATTAAGAAATATTATTAGTAATCTAGAATTCAGTTCTTAGGTATACTGGCAATCAAGTGTGAGGCTAAAATAAATGTATTTTTAGAAATTCAATCATTCAGGAAGTTTATCTTTTTAAAAATAATATTTGAGCCTCTAGTGAGAGGAATCCTGGAAAGAGTAGGTAAATAAATATTCATGCAATACCAAATATATATTTTTATATTCCAGATTGTCAGCTTTACAGCAGATGTAGGGGAAAAAAAAAAAAAAAAACAGTCTAAATTAGAAGGGGAAATCAGTCAGAAAGATTTCATCAGACAAATGAAAATATTAATATTCTAGCAGATCATACGTATGACTAGGTAGGTGTTTCTTCAACAAGATTAAATAAAATTGGAAGCCATTGTTAAAAACAAAACGCATCAACAAACAAAAAAACAAACAAAAATGAAACAGAAAACGCCAAGACAGTCATGGTCCTAAGATGAAACAAACCAAACTACTACATGACAGATTAAGAAGAGTCATTTCATACTTATTTTGTGTCTTAGGATCACTTTTCAATTTCCGCAGGTACTATTGTTCTTCCTGTTAGGAGTAACATTCAAAAAACAATAATTCTCTTAGCATTGCTAATGTACTTGAGTTTTTAGAATCAGCTTAGAGCAAAGTGTCAAATGATTATTTATAATTACAGAAGAGAGATAAGGACAAATTTATCATTTGCTTGTTTCAGAGGTCAGGAAGTTGACAGAAAGTGTTTAAATTTGAATCTTCAAGAAATAATTTGGCCAGGCGCGGTGGCTCACGCCTGTAATCCCAACACTTTGGGAGGCCGAGGTCGGAGGATCACGAGGTCAGGAGATCTAGCCCATCCTGGCTAACACGGTGAAACTCCCTCTCTACTAAATGATATAAAAATTAGCCCGGCGTGGTGGCGGGCACCTGTAGTCCCAGCTACTCCGGAGGCTGAGGCAGGAGAATGGCGTGAACCCGGGAGGCGGAGCTTATAGTGAGCAGAGATCGCGCCACTGCACTCCAGCCTGGGCGACAGAGAGACTCTGTCTCAAAAAACAAAAAAAGAAAAAAAAAAAAAAAAGAAAGAAAGAAAGAAAAAGAAATAATTCTAACTGTTGAAGTATAGTACTTATGCTTAGAAATAGAATAAACTACTACTAGCAATAGCAATAATAATAAAATAATAAATAATAGCAGTGTGGATGAGAGAAGGGAGATGGGAAATAAGCTAAGTTTATTAAATCTCTTATCTTTTCTAGCAGGGCAATAGCATATATTGAAAACTGTGAATACATCAAATGACCAGAAGTTTCTGTGTATTCTTTATCACAGTAACCAGCATTGGAAATAAATGATCCTTTCTGGGGAATAGGAACGAAATGAGCTTGGAGGGAATATGTTACTTCTACTTTTGTAACCTTCAATATTGCTCACATCTCCTATTTTACACATCTCCAAATGAAGTTAATAAAAACAAATAAATAATTATAACCTGAATTTATCTACTTACTATTTTCCACCTGATGTTTAAATCCTCTCTATTTGAAGCACTAGCATACCTCTATTTAAATGAGTGACAGGTAACTATACACCTTCTGAGACAGACACAGAACTATATTTTTCTGTATGTCTGATAAAAGGTCTTCTTTTCCTTCTTTTCTTTTTTGCACAGTCATATCTTACTCTTCACGTCTTGCATTTACAGTAAACTCCATGTTGTTAGCATCTTTCACATTTTCTGTTCGGCTCTGCCTCCCTGATTCTTTCCTTTTAGAATATTCATATTTTATTTCCAAGTGTGGGCATTTCTTATCATATTTTTTCCCTTTTTAGCTGAGGAAATTAAATACCAAATGGCTGAGACAGCAAAGCTTCAGTTTATTGGTTAACAGTTGTGACTCTCAAGTTAGACTGGTCTTGTTAAAATGCCAGCTCCGTTTACCTTGCTGAGCCCATTTCTTTACCAGCCTAAGTCCTAATTGATCCTAAATTGGTCCTAATTTTGCATGAGAGCTATCTCATAACTCTTGCTATGATGTTGTAAGGTAAATAGCTAATAGGTAAAGTATGTGTCTGAAATTGCAGAACTAATTAATCTTTTCTTTTGGATATTATATCCAATAAGATATAGAATATCATATATATTGGATATAAGATATAGATTATATATATATGAAATTCAATATATATACTCAATATACTGGATAATATATTCAATAGGCATTTTTCATTATTTTTCCTAAGCTAGAGGACATGGGTTGAACATTTGAAAACAATAACCATGACATATTGACTAACCATACAAGATGCTCAGTGAATATGTCCCAAAAGAGAAAAACTCAATATTTATTTGATCTACTTTCCACTTTCTTGTGTTTCCTCTTTTCACCCCAGGCTTACGGAAATGGAGGAAAGAACTGCTTTTTGTGCTTAGTCTGGTTTTCTTTTGAACAGACTCAATGGATCCAGGGGACTCTCTTTGCATTGGAAGGAACCTCAGAGGGTTCTCTAGGAAACTTCCTAGTTGATGGATGAGAAAGCTGAGGCTTTCCTCATCACATGCCATCCACAAGACACCACTCAAAGCTGCCTTATTTACTCCCCATTTTCCATACTTACTTCAGCTTCTAATATAGCCACTGCCTAAAATATTAATTCAAATTATTAAAAAGACAAAATGAGGACTTTTTGTAGCAACAATTAACACAATTTGAATACGAATTTGTGGTTTTAATTTTTTACTCGCCCTTTTGAAAAACTGATGAAAGATCAAGATTCCCTTCCTACAGAAGAAACTCAAACACATATACATACAATTTTGCTTACAGTTTCAGGGAGTTTATGAAATCCTTTTAGCTCATCTCTAGACCTCAGCTTAAAAATCCATGACCTACAAATCTTCTAAAAGCAAGTGTTTGTGTGTATTCACGTTTAGCATCTATTAGATAAAAACATCTAGTGCAGATGTTTTTATTTGTATTAAAATGAAGATAAATACTTCATTTATCTTGAATGGCACAAAGGGTTTTATAATGTCTAGTTAATGGACAGAAACCTGAAGCTGGCTTGATCTAAGGGGAGAAGCACATTAGAAATGCATCGGTTGATGTGAATGGCCTTGTGGATCTCAACAGAAAAAACAGAATGGTGAATGCAAACTGTTTTGGTTTAATACTATCATGTACATTTTGGTCCCATGTATATCTCGGCATTTTGGTCTCATTTATCTCAGTAGACTTAAAACATCCTTCTGCTCTCACATGATAGCTTGTCAATAAATATTAAATAACTTGCAGACAGTTTTAGAAAAATGCCAATGAGATTCAGAAATGATAGTGAACTTTGTTCCCCACCTTAGAAATTTTGGAAAATTAAAGTAAAGCCAACTTGTTAGTGCTTCTTTTTTCTTTATCATTATTTTAGTTTGATTGGTTTTAAAAGAGTTAGGGAAAACATAAATGTGTTCACAACATTTGGACAAAGTATAACCTGTAAGCAGATTGCTAGAACTGTTGATTGGGGTTGTTGTGAGCCTGACTGATGGGAAGGGGGAGATGGGTTGAATATTCCTTGATAGATGGTAACTGAAAGATAAATTGTGTGTTTTAAGTATGGTAAATTATTTTCAAAACTTTCCTCAGTTTCCTATAAAGATAGAATAGCTGAAAGTAAACAAATGAATTAAATGACTCTCTAACATTTTCATATTAGAGACCAAACCTGCTAACTGACTTACCATAGAGACAGGTCAAAAGAAAGCCATGTGTAATGCAATTTCACATTTTTTCAATGTGTAAATTTATATGCATATCAAAACATGGGCCTCATATGAAAATCTAGCAAGGTATGTCTGAAATTTATTGGTTTACCAACTATCCAAACAATAATCCTTTAGTAACTGTTCTTCAAGCATTTATTCATCTCATCTCAGTGAATGACGGTCAAGTAAATAACAAAATACTTTGTATTGATTACTTTTCCAAAGTGCTTTTATTCCCATGATCCCATTTGATCTTCACAGCAATCCTACAGAGTTAGTAGTATAAGTTATATTATTCTTTCTAGAAATAGACTAGAAACACTACCCTAGTTCACGCTGAAACATTCTAAAGATTCATTTCTTTGTGGCTTTAAGTTATATTAAATAGAATTATAAATTATTTCATAACACATTTATGTTTAAGGACAAAAGATGATTTTTAATATTTAAAATAGAACTAAATAAGATGTTTTAGTGAACATATTTATTTCAGGGAGAATGAAAAACAACTTTTGCTAGTTGTATTTCAAGGAAATGGAAACCTAAACGCTACTTAGTAAATAGATTGCTCTACAGAATGAAATAGTACTAAGCATTAGAACAGGCATGCTGAATACTAGGCAGGCATGCTGACACTATATGTCCCTCATTCATGGCAGACATTCCTAATCAATCAAGGCACTCTTCTTTGCAGAGCTCAGATTTAGCCCTAGTCCTTTCCAATATAGGCAACCACCATGAGTGGATGAGTTTTTAAGTGAGATTAAACTAACTGGCCATTCCTTAACTAAAAGAAAGTTCTTATTTTGTATAAGCCACTTCCACCCTGGAGAGAAGAAAGTTTTCTTTTAGAAATTGACATAAGGATTTTGTAAATGCTGACATTATAATGGACAATGAAATTGACTAATTGACTAAAACAAAATAAACTACACGGATTTTTTTCTTTGAGCGTGTGTTTTGTAACTGAAGTGCAGCGAGACAATGGAGCATAAACGTGGACAGAGAAGATAGGTTTGTGTTTGTCCGCATGTTCGCCACCCTATTTGCATAAGGCATTTGTAATTACTATGAGGTTTCCATAACACACTAAGCAACTAACATTGGCTTAACAAGATATCTTTTCTTTGCTAGATTCACTTGGAGGGCTATCACAAATACGTATTATGAAGGTGCTCAATTTTTGCCATAGCAGAGATAAGGATAGAACAGCTGAAGGTAGACATATGAATTAAATCACTCTCTGACATATTCATGTTAGGGACCAAACCTACCAAATGCAAACTGAATGCTGACACCTATTGTCACAAAACAAAGCAAAACAAAAAAGAACAGAAAAAAAAAGAAAAGAAGAAAGGTAGCATCAGATCACATACTGAGATGTGTGAGTAGCAGATCACATACTTTTTCTTTTTCTCCAACAGCTTTAGTGATAATATTAGTGATAAGCTAGACAAAGGCTGTATTTTTATTGTACCCTTAAAAAATGTCAAAGAAAAGTTTCTTGCTAACAAGTGCTTTTAAGCACATGTGAGAACCTTTCATAAAGTGGCTAATCTGATACGCTAATTGGTTTTCTTTAATGAGATGTATTAGGGAATTGGAATTCCTGGGATCGAGTTATTTGTTCTGTCCTCTCATGGAACTTTACCTATATTTCGAAAAACTATTGCACTTCTTGAGTTTTTGTACCTTCTGCACAAGACAGTAAGCACCAGGAAGGAAAAGACAATATGAAGTTTCAACACTTCGATTAATTTTGACATACAGTTAAATTGCTAAAATGTTAGTTATATGAAAAATAAAATATTTAGGCTGGGCATGGAGGCTCACGCCTGTAATCCCAGCACTTTGGGAGGCCGAGGCAGGTGGATCACCTAAGGTCAAGAGTTACAGATGAGCCTGGCCAAAATGGTGAAACCCAGTCTCTACTAAAAATACAAAAATTAGCTGGGCGTCATGGTGTGCACCTGTAATCTCAGCTACTCAGGAGGCTGAGACAGAAGAATCACTTGAACCCAGCAGGCGGTGGTTGCATCGAGCCAAGATAGAGCCATTGCACTCCAGCCTGTGTGACAGGAGTGAAACTCCGTCTCAAAAAAAAAATAAAATAAAAAATCTTTAACGACAACTTTCTAGCAGGCAGATACATTTGTTGTATTTGTTTTCTCCTCCATCAGAGAATGCTGCATCACTCAAGCAGAGTGTTGAGCCTAGAGAAAGAACTCTAGATATTTTTGATTGATTAAAGTAATAATTTAAAAATTAATGAAATAATCTGTTATTTATTGGAAGTTGAAATATGCAATGTAAATTCATACTCTGGGTTAATGGGAAGGGATTTTTTACTTTCTCTTCCACTGAGCTGTAGAGCTGTTTTTTCTTGGGATATTATTAAAATATAAAACGCTGCATCTCCTGTCACAAGAAGATGGATTATTGTAGGATTTACTTGTCGGGCTGTGAAATGACCCTCAGCATTAAGGCAGCCCAAGCGCTGATTTTCGAAGCGGCCTCATTGCCTTCAATGCGGGATGTGATGAATCGCTGCTTGATATGTCAGTGTTTTGTTTTGTTTTGTTTTGTTTTCCTAAAATGCCATTCTGTCTTTCAAAATGCACACATATACACACATGCTCAGAGAGTGATGTGTACAAGAAGGAATCTGATAAACATGGAGAGAACAAATGTGGGAAAATGACTACAATCAGATGACTACAGAAAAATTGCAAGTAAACTGGCAGGTTAGTGAAAGCAAAATCAAACTAAATGAAAACAAACACAAAGAATCAGATGACCCACATTAAAAATTAAGTGTCACTCTTCCTAAATGTCTTCAATTCTAATCTTAGCTGTAGTTTCAGCTTGGCTTTTCTTGAAGGCACCTATATGAAAGTTAATTGTTAAACTTCTTCACAGAAACAACCAGATTTGTGCAGAAACACAAAAACTGTAACAACCTTCATTTTTGTTACTAGCAGCCTATAGCAAAATAAACAAAG